>NC_092087.1:65790266-66159433 GCF_045679555.1 Salvelinus alpinus | reverse complement strand
GAGAGCTGGGACCACAGTCTCAAAGAAAACCATTAGTAACACACTACGCCGTCATGGATTAAAATCCTGCAGCGCACGCAAGGTCCCCCTGCTTAAGCCAGTGCATGTCCAGGCCTGTCTGAAGTTTGCCAATGACCATCTGGATGATCCAGAGGAGGAATGGGAGAAGGTCATGTGGTCTGATGAGACAAAAATAGAGCTTTTTGGTCTAACTCCACTCGCCGTGTTTGGAGGAAGAAGAAGTATGAGTACAACCCCAAGAACACCATCCCAACCGTGAAGCATGGAGGTGGAAACATCATTCTTTGGGGATGCTTTTCTGCAAAGGGGACAGGACGACTGCACCGTATTGAGGGGAGGATGGATGGGGCCATGTATCGCGAGATCTTGGCCAACAGCCTCCTTCCCTCAGTAAGAGCATTGAAGATGGGTCGTGGCTGGGTCTTCCAGCATGACAACGACACGAAGCACACAGCCATGGCAACTAAGGAGTGGCTCCGTAAGAAGCATCTCAAGGTCCTGGAGTGGCCTAGCCAGTCTCCAGACCTGAACCCAATAGAAAATCTTTGGAGGGAGCTGAAAGTCCGTATTGCCCAGCGACAGCCCCGAAACCTGAAGGATCTGGAGAAGATCTGTAGGGAGGAGTGGGCCAAAATCCCTGCTGCAGTGTGTGCAAACCTAGTCAAGAACTACAGGAAACGTATGATCTCTGTAATTGCAAACAATGGTTTCTGTACCAAATATTAAGTTCTGCTTTTCTGATGTATCAAATACTTATGTCATGCAATAAAATGCAAATTAATTACTTAAAAATCATACAATGTGATTTTCTGGATTTTTGTTTTAGATTCCGTCTCTCATAGTTGAAGTGTACCTATGATAATAATTACAGACCTCTACATGCTTTGTAAGTAGGAAAACCTGCAAAATCGGCAGTGTATCAAATACTTGTTCTCCCCACTGTAAGTGGATTTGCCCAAATGCTTTTGGTTCCTTGAAATGGGTAGACCATGTACAAAAAAAGTGGTAATTTTTATATCGATGAAAATATCCTCAAATTAAAGCTGACCGACCATCTGCACTTTAACCTCATAGTATCATTTCAAATCCAAAGTACAAAACAACGAAAATATTCAATGTCCAAATACTTTTGGACCCGACTGTATATATTGAAACAATATTTTCAAAAATAAGGAAGTTGTAAGCTTACAAAGCTGTCAAACCTTCAAATCTAAACAATGCATATAAATAAAAGGAATTATATTTTAAGGCTCTTGATTATTAAGTTAATAAATCAAATATAAACAATGATTAATAAAAAAAAATATTTACAGATCTATACAACATTCTACATTGACACAAATTCTTCATATCGGCAGCAACTACTGACAGACTCAACCTGCCCCAAACAAAAATAAATAATATTTTTTGATAGTTGCTGTGGTATGGTGATGCGGAAGCACGTACAAATACAAAACCAGTTACGAGGCTAAACCCACATTAATATTCATCGTACACAAGACTACCGGGGAAAAAGCTTGCAAAAAGCCTTCGACAGCAGCTTACCGAACAACGTAGAGATGTTCTTACACGTACATCGATATCTCGATTTACAGAAGTGCCGCCTCGAAGTTAACTGGTTTTGCAAAAGACTGCAAGCAAACGCAGCACCCGGAAATCCAGCCAAACCGCAGCCAACCATTATTGCCAGTGTGAGCCAGCTTGTCGAAACATAAATTAAACACATGGAAATTTGTCTTCTTTGTGAAGGGTAAATCACAACTTTTTGATTCAAAAATATGACAACAGTATCAACAACTTTGGAGCACCCCTCAGTTGACCTTCCAACAATGATAAACCGGTTGAAGTGGTCGGGCCAAGGTCGCCAAGCTGTGCGCTATACAATGAATTCCATTCGGTTTAAGCTCTGCGTCGACTCCAAGTCTCTGTTATCCTGTTTGTTAGTCCAGTTGGGGTGTTTGCCGGCCGTGCTGAGTGGCTGTGGGCTCCGGTCCTCCCGGTCCACTAGAGTATACGGCGTCTGCCTGGGGAACCTAGCCTTCTGAAGCCTCTTCTCAGACTCCTCGTCATCCGAATGGTGGCCACCCACGTCTGAGTTGTTTGTTCTAATTTTGGCGTTGATAAGAGAGTTCTTGTCCTCATAGTGGTTGGGGTGTTCTTTAACTGGGGGTAGGCCGTTGGTCGGACCGTGTTTATCGATGGGGTTCTTGATCTGGTTGAGCTGCTCACGCACGTTGTTGACTGCGTTGTTGGTGTCTTCGGCGGTCGTCGCCGGGGACGTCGACTGGGTGTTGACACCCGTGTGGGTGCTGGGCTTCCGGCGCCGCTTGAGGCACCAGATAAACGCAGAGGCCACAGCCAGGAGCCAGACGACGATGACTACGGACACCAGCAGGGGGACCAAGTAGTCTGCTGGAAGGAGAAAGGGAGGGAGGGAAGGCATCAGTTATCGAAGACTAGAACAAACAAGGGAGACTCGGATATCAAAAACTATACTCTAAGCAGAAGTTGACAGCAGCAGCAATGTGATATTCTCCCTCTTCCCATACATTTTCAACTGCAAAATTCCCCAAATCCGTCAACCAGGATTTCTGAAAAACGTTCAGGAATTTTTCAAACCTAGGTACATCCCACCACTAGTGAAGGTCAATGTCTTTGCAAAAACAATAAATGGCTGCCTGTGCTCTCACCATTGGGGTTGTGGCTCTGCCTCCTCTGGACACAGACTTCAACGATGGCTGTGATGATAGTGCCGTTTCCGTTTCGCTTGCTGACCAGGTCTATGAATTTGTCCGTGATCTCCTTGATAGGGGCCTTGCCTCTTCTGGGGTCCTCCGTTGACTAAAAAATAAAAACTAATTGAGTTCTATGTTCTTCATACAAGTAAAATAACTACGTAAACTAACTTCCATATAAATCGCATTGAAATAATAGTGAGTATACTGTGAGAAACAGGACAAATTAATCATTGTGCAAATGTAGTTATTCTTAGGATAAGAGTGTATGCTAAATGACTAATGTTTCAAAACGGCCATTTGCTTGTTCTTGATAATCATGGAATTGAGGGCAAAATTTGAGCCAAAAAGGTATTTACAATGGCTACATTGATCTCGTTGTTGGCGGTGGCTGATGGCTCGCATGTCATGGACACTGAGTACTCCGACGAGAGGTTCCTCACCACATACAGACTCCTTAGCTCACCGCAGATGTGCTCAACAGTCAAGCCCTGCCACACACACACAGAGAGGTCAAACGGTTCAATGTATAAGTTCACAAGTATCAAAATCACAATTTATCCAAAACTGCATACTGCTCCTAGTCTTACCAAGGTATACGAAACACTGCCAAACTGGATGTGACAATGTTTTGCCATTGGTTAAATTGACTTCCTAGTTTAAGTTTGAATAAATGTTTCTATGATGTGGCTTGCACCAACTCACCTGTGGCATGGTGTCCTTGTTGAAGGTGAAGGTGACGTTGGCACAGTTGCTCTCGGGGTGGCACTTTGCATGGGGCGGGAGACTGTGGGAGGCCGACCAGCACTCGCCCTGGCTTGGGCATGGCTTGACGAAACAGTGCTCGTCCCGGACGGGCACACACGTCTGACCAACTGGGCACTCGCCACCGCTGTGACTTTTACTGTGGACCCGGCAGGATTTGGGACCGCACCAGGTCTGGAGGGAGACAGGAACGTGGTTAACTGTGGTCAGTGGTGGTGGTAATTTGTGGTCATTAATTGCATAGTTAGCTCACATCACAATGGGTATTTAATATGGTACAAAGAAAAAAAGCTTGTCATAAAACCTGTGGTTTCGTACCTTTGTACAGGTGACCTTCCCATTGTGGCACTGGCAGGTGTTGCAATCGTCATCCCATTTGGTCCCGTCCACAGCCACCAGACTGTTGACAACACAGGGTCTCCCAGTAACTGCAAAGCAAGAGGCGGCCATTTTAGTCTCTCAAGATTGAACCTGAAACATTTGCTATAGATGCCCAAAATCATAGATGTGTTTTATTCAGGTTGACCGTTTACACTTACATTGACTCTTGTTAAGACTTAGGTTATTGTTATGGTAATAAAGCTATTGTACCGTGCACTTATACATTGTTTATCTGATGTCCTGTTTATAGTTAGGTAAACAGCACCTAAAGAGCTATAGCACAAGGAACAAAAATTCAGACCAAGTTTCTGACTAAAATATGTCATGGCAGAATGTATGGAAAATGTATTTAGTGAAGACAGTACGAGCCTAGGCTCCAAAGGAACACATGAAGGGTAGAGGTCTTACCTTCTTGGCATCTGGGGCCGGCTCTCCCTGGTGGACACAGGCAGCGGTAGCCGTTGATCTCGTCTACGCAGGTGGAGCCGAACGCGTAGGGCGACGACTGGCACTCGTTGATGTCTGAGGGGACAAGATTGGCAACTGTTATGTGTTGTACTACTCTATTTCTATCACTTCCATCGGTCCATCTATCCTACTGACTAACAGACTGACTGATGTCTTGGAACCATTTTGCTTAGACTGATATTTCCCAGAGCCACAGACCAAACTATGCTAATTACAAACATATATTTTTTATTTTACCTTTATTTAACTAGGCAAGTCAGTTAAGAACAAAATCTTATTTTCAATGACGGCCTAGGAACAGTGGATTAACTGCCTTGTTCAGGGGCAGAACGACAGATTTTATTTTTTTACCTTGTCAGCTCAGGGATTCGATCTTGCAACCTTTCGGTTACTAGTCCAACACTCTAACCACTAGGCTACCTGCCACCCCAAACTATGCTAATCAACTATGCTAATTATACTGCTTTGTAACTTCATTATAAAAAAACAAATACATTCAAAACTATATCCTAGTTGTTGGTGCTAGTTAACAGTTGGACTAACTCTGGGTAGTCAAGTTATCATTGGGAATGAGTGCAGGTGATCAACTTCTCCATCTGAGCTCTCTTTAACTGGATCAAAGGGCTAACAGCAGCGTGAACTTATCTAGCCAACTTATAAGCCTCATCCTCCATTGTGTTGTCCTACAAGCATCACCAAATCCAAAAGACTTAAACCCGATTTAGCCCCGACTTAACTCTGACTTTTGTCACAGCTTAAGAATAGTGAGGGGGATGGGGGGGTGCAAAGGGTTAATACTCACTAATCCTGCAGTCTGGTCCGGCGAATCCCGCAGCACACTCACACCGGTACCAGTTATCTCCATCCACACAGGTTCCACTGTTATAGCTGCAGAGAAAAGGATAGAGATAGAGGAAAGAAATAGGTCAGGGGTCATAGCTCTTAACCAATAGGAATTGACTAAATGGGTGGGAAATATAATTCCATGTTTTAGAAAGTATCTAAATAAGCATCACTCAGAATTCCCTCTCTGTTAAATGATTTCACCACAAAAATAGTTTCTTCAGATACATTTATATTATTCTTTAAAAAAATGGCGTTGGGTAGAGGAGGAAGTGGAACAAGGTAAAATGTCTGATTGTGAAGTCTTGAGCAAACAAGGTTACGTGAGTTGTTTGTGGCTCTTTGTCGACACGGAGTGTATATGCGAGTCTGTGTGTGTGTATTATCAGCAGCAGGACATTCCTGCGGGCAGATATGTTTACTGGGCCTAATTTGGCTTGGGATTGACTTACCAAGGGTGGGGATTGCAGTCGTTGGAATCTGTAAAATTTGAAATAAAAGAAAGTTGGGTTAGACACAGAGTGCATGTCAGAATTCTAACTTTGTGGCTAGCTGAGAGGCCACATACCATTAATCTAAGAAATAAAACAAAAAAGTATATACGTTTTTCCTATAGTTAAGATTTAGCTTGATACATTCATTACATAAAGGACGAAGGCCAAACTGTCCTCATCTACTACGGGGCAGGTGCAAATGTAGTTCTAGTGAATATTACACTATCAAGTTATGAACAACTAATAGTACACAAGACTACAATTCTCTACTAAAGATGTATTAGTGAGGACACACACACTCTGGGGTCACTCACTTTGGTTGCAGGTCAGGCCCTCCCAGCCCTCTTTGCAGACGCAGGTGAAAGAGTCTCCACTGACTACACAGGTGCCTCCGTTCTCACAAGGGCTAGGCAGACAGCTGCTGTTCTTAGCTGGAGAAGCAAACACAACCTTTAGCCAACATGCTAGCTAGCTGGAAAATGCTACACAGGCAAACGTAACATTTAGCCATCCTGTTAGCCACCCAATGCTACATGGACAAACACAACCTTTAGCCTACCTGCTAACTAGCAAATGCTACATGGGCAAAATAAACCTTTGGCATAGTTTTGGACCAAAATCTAAACTAAGTGTTTTGTCAGACTCTATTTTTAGGAATGTAAATGGGGGCATTCCATTACTGTCAAATGTTGAGGGAAAACCAAATCATAGTGGTTGTGGTGAATGCTCAGTTGGAATAGCATTAGCTGCAATAATTTAGCACTGCCGGCTACATACCTATATTACAGGTGGCACCCTCCCATCCGGCGGCACACATGCATTTGAAGGTGTCCCCTTCATCGTAGCACGTTCCGCCATTGTTGCACGTAGCCTCGTCACACTGGCTCTCCCCTGGAAGCGAAAAATACTACATATTAGCAACTGTTCATAGTCAATGTCAGGAAACCATTAGGCCTTAAAACCTATTATTGCAGGTATGCGTGTTATTTATGCACATAAACACACCCTTTCGAACACGTACAAGCATGCTCACGCTTACATCCCACCCACACGCATACTTCACACCACAACACACTTCACAATAAGAAAAAAGTGTGCGATACTGTAGTAAGGGGGGCTTACTTGAGTGACATGTCTTGCCCTTCCATCCGTTCTTACACTCACAGAAGAAGTCGTTCACCAGGTCTCGGCACGTGCCGCGGTTGCGACATGGGTTGGTGTTGCAGTCGTCAATGTCTGAGGAGACAAACATGAAATGACAAAACTAAAAAAAATAATCAAATAACTGTTTGTTCGAGATCTTCAAGGCCATTTTAATCCTTGGGTGGGTTGCCTAAACACCCCCCCCCCCCCCCCGGGTTGCATAAGTCAAATTTTCAGGATGGAAAAACGCTTTAAGTGTACAATTCAATGACTAAAACCAGATGTAAAGTATGTAGAAAATACATATATTTTTTCATAACATGATCTTTGTTAATTCTCAAAATCACCAAAATAAAAGCGAGACAGTCCGGGAGAATAGAAAATTCCCAAAAGAATGAACTTGGCAGTATTTTTTAAATTATGTTTGAGCAAAAGAACACGGCATTATCCATGGCAAAATGCATAGAATTCCAGGAAATTAGCTTTTAACTGCAAAAAAAGGAATCTCCGCTCCATGGAGAAATTTGTAGAATGGCAGAAAATTTGATTAAAAATGCCTCTACAGTAACAAGATGGGGACCTCTACAATTTCCTCTAAAATGTAGCTGCGTCGACGGCCAACCACGCTCGCTGCCACCCCAACACCTAATCCCCTTCTTGATCCAGAAAAGTTTCAATATGGGCCTAATGATCATCCATACCCCCAGTCACTTGAAGGCTTGAAACAGTTGGGAGAACATGTGGTAGCACTTTCTGCATGTTGCCTATGCATTAGGAATGCAATATGGAAAAGTTATGGTTAGCCTACCAGGCGTTATAATGCTGATAACAAGTCTTCAATACCAAGAAGCAAGTCAGATAAATAAAAGTCAATGCACTGTTCCACCTGCATGTAATGCATAAGCACATGTATAGACTTGTGTATGAATACAAACAAAAGAACCATTCACTTTTTGAACACTTTTACTACGTTGTGGGGTGATAGGCAACTAAATAACTTGTATATAACTTCAATAACAATGTATTAACCACCGGTGGTTCAAAGAAAGTGACAGCCATTAATCATATAAAACAAATATGACTGCATGACAGTATTGAGAAGAAAAATGTACTTACTGTCGTCACAGTTGGGTCCCTCCCAGCCCTCGGCACAGATGCACTGGTACAGGCTGACTTTGTCAATACACGTTCCCCCGTTCTGACACGGGCCACTTTCACAGTCATTTATATCTGAGAGAGTGAGTGAAAAAAAAAAGAAAAGAAAAAGTCTAAGAAAATAAACAACATCTAGCCATGCAAATCAAGGTGTGCACCGTGAAATCCCTTCAAGGACTTATTTACCATTTCCAATTATGTGAACAACTCGCACTGTTTCCACATTACACATCCAACAGAGGCCTTGCGGTGGTTTCCCTAGTGTCCCATTTATTTTGACTGTCATCTCCGGTCAAATAACCTTCCACCAAAAGCACTTCCCAAAACCACAACAGAAAGCTTGGTGTTGGGTGTGTGCGTGGGAGAGACAAGGCCAGGCAAGAATAGGCAGACTTCCTGGCTTAAGAGAATGAGAGTTAGGGGTGGGGAGGCATGGAGCCCCCCTCATTTAACAACTTCCCCACCCCCTGACAGGCTAGCGAACGCTGGGCAGGGTCATTAATCAAGGCCTGTGTCTGAGAGACAGCACAGGCCTCGCCTGGGGCCTCCATTAGATAACACAGTGACGGGCAGGGCCAGGGCTAACCCGCCTGACCTCTCTGGGCTAGGGAGCCGGCGGCTAAAAACAGCCATCCATCAAACAGGGAGCTAATAATTATCATCAAGGGGGTCACCACTCTCCCCTGAAAGAACTGTTGGTGAGAACAAAGTCACCGGGTTTGGAAGGAGAGAGAGCACGCTTTCAACCCAAGGATGCATGTGTCGTGACAGAGATCTCATCAAGAAACAGGAACGATCGTTATAACGGGGAGGGAGATTCTTGTGGTGTACTTATGGTCGGAAAGGGCCCATCCCATCCTCTACCACCCCTGCAATAACATTCTCTCGCCATTATCTGCCCTCTCCACTTCAACCTCACAATTCTGCCACATTTCCCCCACTAGCCATGCCTCCATCACACCCCCACATTGACCCCTTAATTCACACATTAGCCATGCACCATCTATCCAAGGCTCCATCCATCCACCTCCCTTGCCATCCTCCAGCCATTCATCTACCGTTCTTCACTCCTTGGTGGAACTGGGGGAGTCACTTACTCTCATGGCAGTATGTCCCGGTGAATCCCTCCTGGCACTCGCAGCTGAACTGGCCCCCAGCCTGGCTCCGGCAGCGCCCGTGGGGCCCGCACACGTTGGACGAAATCAGACGCACGCCCCCAGGGGTGCTGTTGGATGCCACGGAAACCGTGCAGCTGTCAATCACTGAGGGAGAAAGAATGGGCGAGGTTAGGACAGTGTGCATATATGGCAATCACATAAATGTTGATATCCATTGCACAGAACTGACGTTACCACACATCGTATAAACCTTCAAACGCTTTGGGCGCCACAGCTTCCAATAAAATAAATATTCAACAGATACAACATGTGCCAAGGCCCATCCTAATTTCTTCAATCTGTGGTGTGTATAGATAAAAGTAGTTAAACTAAGTACAAGGGTATAAACCCTTATCAGACTGTCGTAATTACGCTCTGAAAAATGCGCACATACACACGCCACAGAGTGAGAAAATTAAGGGGGTCTATTGAGTATTTAGCAGGAAGAACACACACAGAGCACTTCACAGTTTGCCAGATTTTTCTGGGGCGTTTTGGAGAGACGAACAAAGTCTAGTAGGGAGGCGAGGAACATTTTAAGAAGCAGAGGCAATTTGTCAGAAGCAGGAGAGCGGCGTGGGGGGTGTTCTTGAAGGGAGTGTCTTGTCAAAAGAAGTAGTCTGGCAGCAGTAGCGACTCGAAAACATGAAACCAAACCTTAACCCTTCCCATGGTAACGAGGCCCTGGGGGACCGGCGGAGAACGGGTTAGTGCCGTGCGGGCTTGCTAACCCTAGGTCTTCACACACACAATGGTGTGACACACACCCAGCACAATGGCCTTGAGTTAGAGGATTAGATTACAGACTCTGCAGGCTAAAAAGCCCCCCTCTCAGATTTACAATTGGCTATAAAAAAAGCAAAGGGAGACAAGTGACCTCAAATGTTTGGGGTTAGCTTTCATTAGCATTAGCCAAGCTAGCCAAAACTGGCTAGGATAACACTGAAAACCAACAGACTTCTACAGCACTGTAAAGACTGCACAAGGCTAAACCAAAATGCTAATATGAACCTTTGCATGGTGTGGTACGACAGTGGTCCTTCAAATGGGAACAGTTCTTGCCCTCGTAGTCTTCGGGACATTTGCAGAAGTAATCGGTAGCCAGGTTGAAACACTGGGCCCTGTTTTGACATGGGCTCGGCATGCAGTAGTCGATATCCAACTGAGAAGGCAAGAACAAAAACAAAGAATGGTTTAGACATGCCATGTAAAGTCATACCTGACATTTTACCTTTTCCATAATAACCCATTGTGGACTTCACCAAGGAAACCTACTAAAGAACCATAAACAAACGCTTAGCGGTGGGGAGTTGGAGGAGGAGGTGGGAAAAAAGACAGACTTATCCCAGAAGGAAGGTTCACAAGTGTTAACAAGCGTGACAAAGCTCCAGTTTAGAGTTGCGAAGGGAAACGATCGCAGAGAGAAACACAGGTGCGATTATAGTGGGGGGAAGGAAAGGTAGCACAAAAAAGAAAGAAAATCAGAACGGGGGGAAAAAATAGGAGGGAAACAATTGAAGAGGAGGATATCAATGAAAACATATCATGGTGAGGAGATTCACGCAGAAGAGAGAGGGAGGCAGTCAAGGAAAGTTGGCCCTAACCACCGATCTAGGATCAGATTACCCCATCTCCAATCCTAACCTTTCCGAAATACGGTATCTGACCGTGGATCAGTGGTTTGAGGTGACTGCAACTTACTCTGGATTTACTCAAGATAAGTTGGCCCTAACCACATATCTAGGATCAGCTTATACTACCTCCAATTCTAACCATAAACCATTACAAGGATGGAGCAATATCTGCTCCTGGATCAGTGTTGTGGTTTAAGGTGACTTGGACGAACTCTGGGTGGGCTCTGGGCACAGTGAGGGGGGTGTGGTGCCAATCTCTGCTCACCTGACAGAAGTTGCCAGAGAAACCGGGCAGGCACAGGCACTGGAAGCCATTGACGTCGTCTTTGCAACGGCCGCCGTTCAAGCACGGGCCACTGGCGCACTCGTCTACGTCCTTCTCGCAGTGCTCGCCGCCGAAGCCCGACGGACAAACGCAACGGTACCCATTCACCATGTCCTAGGGAGGAGAGGAAAACAGAGAAGGGAAAAAAAATAGAGAGAACAGGGTGTTGGGGGTGAGTGTGGGAGGTACGGAACAGGGCGGTGAGGAAAACAAGCCATTGTGAAAGGGTTGGAAAAGAATTAAGAAAGATTTATTTTTCCTGGCAGGGGACGAGAATGTTTATGGTAATCTGATCTATTGTAGTCATGAAGACATTCCGCCTATTCCCTCCCTCCCATTCTCCCCTCCTACACAAGCATTCATGTCTTTCTGCCCCTCTCTTTGTTAGCATTGCCCGAGCAACTCTGTCATGCCTGTGTTCTGAAAGCATGTCTCAGCAGTTTGCCATTTTTAATCCCGCCATAAAGGAAAAAGGGGGAGAAAGAGGGGAAGGCGAGAGAAAGAAGCCAAAAACAACTCCAATATGCCAGGAAGTGTCCGGAATATGTATATCGACCAGGACCGGTACATTACGGAAAAATAAGAAAACATCTGTGTCCCTAATGGAACCCTACTCCCCATGATAGGGTTCTGGTCAAAAGTAGTGCACTATATAGGGAATAAGATGCCATTTGGGAGAAACCCAATACACATACCTTGCATTTTCCCCCATTTTGACACTGGTCCTGGCAGTCATTGATATCTGCGGAAACAATTTGTAACAATCAAATAAAATAAAAACGTATACAGTTTGAGCTGCGCCGAGGCGAGGCCTTGATAAGGCTTTCTTGTCAAGATTTCCGACAAGCTTCCTCAAGATAACCCTTGTTAGAGAACGGGTGGGGGGTGCGATTCATGCGGGCCCCGTGCACTGGGGCTTCACACAATTGTTTGAGCGCCCATGTTATCTGCACGTTATCGTCTGCCTGGCTGTGCAAGCAGACAATGACTCGTGATTATTTATTTTTTTAAAGTGTATTTTTATTTGTATTTCTTTTTCCTGTCGTCTATTTTCAGACTGACCATTCCAGAACTACTAGTCCCGGTTCAGAGAAACACTTTTCCAGCCTCAGTCCTAGCCTCCATTCTCATGAACTCACTTCCCAAAACTGGCCCTACAACAGTTGCTTAAAAGTTGCTACTGGCACTTGACAATGCCATTTCTTCATTTTAGAACAGGGGTGTGCAACTTTGGACTCTCGAGATTGAATGGCAGGGTGAGCAGGCTTTTGTTCTACCACAGGCACAAACACACTTCAACTAATCATGCTTTCAATTGCCAACCATGATTAGTTGATTAGCTGAATTACCCATGTTAGCGCTGTGCTGGAACAAAAGCCTGCATCCCCCGCTGCTCCCTGGAACCAGACTTGCCCACCCCTGCATTAGAACAAGTGACAGGCCTTTTCATTGAAAACACTCACTGGTGTCGCAGTTCTGGCCCATCCAACCGGGGAGGCACTCGCAGAAGTACCCTCCAATCAGGTTGCGGCAGGAGTTGGCATTCAGGCAGGGGTCGCCTTCGCACTCGTTGGCGTCTGAAATCCATAAAAACAAACAGGTCAGAAAGACACAGAAAAATAAACATTTCATTCCTGTTAAAGGGGATTGGGATGAGATTGCGAGGGGTCGGCAGCCATAGGAATAGATATTTTAATGGTTTCCCCCGTCACCCACCCATTGACTTGGGGATGCCTATTCTAGAAATTATATTTCTATGGTCTTTTCTGGTGGTCTGCTGTGGTTTGCATTCAAACCGCGTCGGAGCCTGTCCCCATGGCAAAAGGCAATTGGGGACAAACACAAATATGCCAGGGGGTGAAGGGTAGTGGATCAAGGCAGCAGTGAAGAGTTAGTGGCACCCATCTTCTTGCTCCTCACACTAAGAAGGGGTGAGGAAGAGGAGGCGTAAGAGAAGACAAGGGTGAGTAGGAGTAAGGGGGGGGTAGTTAGAGAATTAAGGCAGAAGTGAATAGAGTTAGTGGCACCCCGGCTTAGGAAACCCCACTTTATCCCTGCCCTGAGGATTCCCAAAAGCAGCCATGGAATGGAATGCCGAAGGAACTTTTCCCCATCCTGGCATGCCCGCTTCCAAATCTTCACACTAGAGCGCCATCAAAAGTCAAGGGTGGTATGATGAAGAGGAATTTGCACTGAGAAGCTTTTCTAAAGGTCAGTTTTGAGATTTCACCCCCTAATGGATAAGGTTCAGATTTTGAGAGTGTAAGCTGGTTCTAGATCTGTGCGCTAAGGACATCCTCTAAATTGTAGTAAGGTGGTTAGAAGTTGCCTTCAACCACAGATCTAGGAAACTAACTTTAACCATTAGAGAGAGGAGATATTTGACCCTGTATCAGTATATAATCTACCAACTCCGTAGTGGGCATAGAGATCAATACTCTCTCTATGGTAGTAGGTTATAGGATATATAAGTGGTAGTGGGATAGAGGACTAGGCTGTTGTGAGATAGAAGGTAGAGGTTTGTAGGATTTACGAGTACTCAGTCGTTTCTGTGTCAAAAGGGATACAATAGGAGTTGGGTTTTGTGGGATATAGGAGGTAAACAGGTTTTTTTTTAGGATAGAGGATGACAGCGAACTAGGAGGTTGTATAATAGAGGAGGTGCAGGGGTTTGTGGGATAGAGGTATATATATATTATTTTTAGAGGATGAATGAGAGCTCAGTGGTTGTATGATAGGGTGACCGTATGATAGAGGTGGTGCAGGGTGTTACGGGATAGAGGACTGACCAATGAGGCAGGTCTTGCCGCTCCACTGGGCGGGACAGGTGCACTTGAAGCCGTTGACCTGGTCCTTGCAGGTGCCCCCGTGGCCACAGGGGTTGGGGAAACACTCGTCCACATCTGGAGGGAGGGAGGAAACAAGTGTGTTACGACTACACGTGGAATGACTAATCAGAAGTCCATGACTATGGCTAGGTCTCTAGCGCTTGAAAGGCCGATGGTGTCTCGATCACCCAAAATAATTAACTTAAAATAAAAAATAAATAAAAAATGTTCCCGCCGTCATTGACTTTTCCAAAATAAAGTCTATATAACACACTGTGGTTGTTAGAATCTTAACCGCTATTAATAATCACAAACAGAACTGGAGTTATAACCAGTTTTAGGAGGGTATGTCATATTTTGTATGCCCCCCCAGTGCGCCTCTTTCTCCCGATAGTAGGGCCTGCTCCCCTCTTCCTCTCGACAGTTGGGAGGTGCCGTGCCTAGTTGATAATCCCCCTGATAATTGCCTCGAAACTGAACCTAAACTATACGGAAACTCATTTCACACATAAGAGCTGAAGGAAAGAAAATGAAGTAAATTATGATGGGGGAGAATGGGTTGATGAGCGAGGGGAAGCGAACTATGCAATCACCAGTTGTGAATGAAGAACAGAGCTGGCCATTCTATTCTATTCATCTATTCAAATGATAATCTCAAAAACGGTAGCGGAGAGAAATGTCAACACGGACAATTTCTTCACGTCACCGTCATTGGCGAACAAGTTGCTCGCAAAGAAAACAAGCCTGGTTGGCACCATGAACAAAGCGAGGCGGGAGCTTAATATCATGCCGTCTGGTTTGCTTAATATAATGAATAAAAATTAAAAAATCATAGCCTTTACTTGTACTTTTGATACTTAAGTATATTTAAATATACTTTGATACTTTTACTCTAGTAGTATTTTACTGGGTGACTTTCACTTGAGTCATTTTCTATTAAAAAAAGGTATCTTTACTTTTACTCAAGTACAACTGGGTATTTTTTCTACCACTGTGCGCATCGCCATATTTAAATCAACTTATACAATGCATTATGCTCTTCTGTATCACACGTGTTGTTTTTCCTATGAGAAAAAGATCCTCATGTTTTCGGACTTTATTCTATTCCATAGGTTGTTGTGGATTTTTGGGATCAAATGGCACAGCTGTACACAGTGAAAGGAGGAACTTACCGCTGGCCTGTCACTGTGTTCTACAACATGCTTGACTTGGCTGCCATCAACACGCACGTGTTGTTTAAGCAGTGCATGAACCCCATGAGCAGGAGAGACTTCCATCATGAGTCTAGCACACGGGCTACGTGAGAGACATGAGGGTCAAGGCAGCAGCAAAGATTCCACTAGAGGAATTGCACAAGCCAAGGAGAAACTGCCAGGTGGGCAGATGCGCTCGCAACAAAACCCATGAAACCCGTTTCAGCTGCAAGCGACTTGTTTGTGCCAAGTGTTGCAAGCAAGCGACGGAAATTTGTGATGACTGTTAGAACAAGGGATAACACCTAAATAAGATCCAACTGATGCCATTACGTGAAGATGAGCACCATACTGTAAGCACGAGCGAGGCCACAAATAATGTGTTCAATAACTGACAATGGACAATTTTTGACTGCCGTCGTAAAATCAACACATTCATTATAATGCCATTATTGCTTTTGTGCTGATTTTCACTACGTATCAAGCAGAAATGGCGCTAATACTGATGTTTATGCAACTGATATTTTCTTTAATTGACCGCGCGTCTTGTTGGTTTGGCTATTTTTATTTGTCTTGTCGTTATAAAAAGAAGTGGTACAGTGTGCCAATGCACATGCTTTTTGTTTCATAGTTTCAACAAAAGGCACTCTACAAATAAAATAGATTTTACACTTCAAATTCTATGTTGTGTTTTTTCATTTTTTACATACAGTAACAATGACAATATTATGTCCCCCCCCCCCAATTTTTTTTATTTTAATGTTACCTAAGACCTTCATAAACAGCAACCCAATGATTACTTTTCTGATAGCATATATTACATTTATTTGACTGTTAGAATTTTGACGTCCAAAATTGGTACGAAGGGGGGATCCAACAAGGCCAGGCTTTTCTAGTGCTAGAGGCCGGTGAATGTACAAGGGTAAACCCACTGAGTATAATATTGAATTTAAAAATCACCTAAACCTCAGGTATTACATACTATAATGTATTACTTACTGATGCTGCAGTAGGGGCCACTCCAGCCAGGGGCACACTGGCACTCGAAGCTCTGACTGGTCTCCACACATCTCCCTCCGTTAAAACAGGGCTCCGACAGACAAGCATGCTCTGCTATGGACCGAGAGACAGAGCGAAACAGAACGAGACAGAGAGAGAGAGATAGTGGGTAAAAGGGAGAGGGGAAAGGTAGAGAACAGAGAAAGGTAGATGGAGCAGGTAGAGAGAGAGGAGAGAGAGGGAGAGAGAGTTAAACTCCTAAACTCAGTTCTCACACTGCAGGAGGGTGGGGTGGGTTTTCCCCTCGCTGCTGTCGGTTCCCAGCGGCTCTCTCTGGCCCAGCTAGGCTACAACCAGTGGAGTGGAAAGCCCCTTTGACCTCTCACTAACCAGCTCTGGACCACACCGCAAGACGAGGAGCGAGAGAGTGAGACAGACAAGGGAGGGAGAGATACGGAAAGATAAAGGAGAGTGCTGAGTACAAGAGAAATAAACAGAACACGAGAAAGAATTACATTTCCTCACCGAGAAAAAGACAACCAGACAAAGAATAAAACACACAGAGAAAGCGAGAGACAGAAAGACAGGGTCCATTCCCCACTAGGCCTACGTTGTTAGAAAAAAAACATCCCCTCTCCCATTTCACTCACCCCCCAGGGCCCTAGCACAATATAGTCTTAGCATTAACTATAGCCAGCTAGCAGGAAATCGTCTGTCATGGCACGCTGACCCGCAGAGCGACGCGCCATGACTTCCACCCGAACGCAAATCATTGTCCATCCCTCCGCGGGAGGATGAGAGAAGACAGGAGGGAAGAGAATAGTAAACTCACAAGTCACGACGGATTCCTCCGCTCAAATCAATTAGTGCTCTGCATTCTTTGGCAGGCAGACCGACCCGCATCACAAATGGCACCCTATTCACTATACAATGCACTACGTTTGACCAGAGCCCTATTGGCCCTGGTCAAAAGCAGTGCACTGAATAGGGTGCCATTTGGGACTACCCCCGAGGGGGGAGGCGAGAGGGAGAAGACTGTTGATTGGTGTCAGCGGGCTAGGGGCAGGGGAGGAAGAGAGGGGGATAGAGGGAGGGAGAGGAGCACAGAAGGGGGGTTTTAATGTTGTTGGGTCTGGCTGGGAGAGAAAAAGAAAAGGAGAATTCAGGCTTGGTTGGAAGCTGGAATCCCCCTCTTCTTTCCCTCGTTCTCTCCCTCCTTCCTCCACTCCCTCCCTCGCTCTCAAGATGACCGGCGATAGTTTTCAAACCCTCGCTACAGAGGTGGCAACTGTCCCAGACAAACACAGAGCGGGCGTGTTTGACTGCCAACGCCTACAGGGAGCTTCCTCCTCAATTAGCTGAGTCATGTCTCCATTGACCCCCATACAAAACAAGGGCCATCAAAATAATTACATATACAACTCATTCCTATGATCAAAACTCAAACTTTATAGAAACCAACCTTGATTCAAACTGACACATTTAAACAACTTGAAGATGTGAGATAACTGTTAGATTTGTTGAAGGTAGAATACAATCCACCCTCATAGAAAGGTTAGCTCCGTTACTGGGTCTCCTCCCGTTCCCGTGACGACGCCTTAATGAGGTCGTCACCTCCTGGTCGGAGTGACGCGGGAGACCGCCCTACGAACGGAACCTCCCTGGATGGGGTTAAGCACGGGACTGACCCCCCCCCCCCCCAACCCCTGAACTATGACCCCCTCGACTTCCCACCCCGTGACTCGGATCTCACCGACTGGTCTTGGGAAAACAAATACCCTTTTCTCTCAGTCTTCACCACAAAATAAAAAAGATTGAGTGTGAGACAGCAGAGAAACAGAATTTTTAAAATAAATCTCCAGCGTAGTAGATCAGCTGCGCTTTGAGTGTCCAGACTAACTTCCCTATGGGACAATAAAGTTATTCTTATCCCATCTTGTTTTCTACTCCAATTTCACTCTCATAAGGATGAAACATTCAGTGGAACCAGACCCTAGACACTACAAGAGACTTACACACATGTGTGTGTGTGTGTGTGTGTGTTTGTGTATACGCAAGTACACGTATGTGTGTGTCAGGCGACTCACCTTTTTCGCAGTTGACACCAGAGTAGCCGTCAGGACAGGCACAGTGGTACTTGTCAGGTCCAGTGTTGCTGCAGGTCCCCATGTTCAGACAGGGCTGGAGCGTACCACAAGTGTTCAGGTCTGGAAGACAGGGAGGGAAAAGTGTGAGTGTGCGTTGGTGAGAGCACCAGTTATCAGCTGTATATCTACAAACCAGGGGGGTATACTACAAAGCAGGATCAATGAGTTAACCTGCTAACTTGCCCAAATAAATAACTAAATATATTTCTTTAAGATAAGCTTGAAATTGGCATGTTGTGATTGAAACAACCAAAAACATAAGTTTAGCATTCTTAATGAACCAGAAAATCAGTAGGCCTATTTCTGGTTGTTTACAAAGTTAGCTGGCCAACTCAATGATCACGCTTTGTAGTATACCTCTCTGGTGTGCGTTTGCTATTCTTGCACGTGTATGCTTACCTTTGTCGCAGAGCTGGCCGCCAAAGTTTGTGTCACAGAGGCACTGCCACGGTTCCACGCAGGTTCCGTGCACACAGCCCGGGTGAGGGATGCACTTATCACAGTACTCGCCCTGCCAGCCGTACAGACACCTGCAGGACACACGCGCACACACTCGATAAGTACTCAATGCCCGGGACGACAGATCTTAACAAAAAAATACATATATTCAGTTCTCAACACTATCCCGCTTAAAAACACAGACAATGTATCACAATCTTTTAACACACACAGGAATGGGTTGGGCAGGGCTAAGGCTGCTCCTTGAGTAAGTAAAAAATCTTGTCTGGACAGTGAACTAGCAGGGGTAAGCTTCTCAATGAGTCATAACAGAGCGAATCAAATATACACACACACCCCCACCCCTTATAATTCATCCCTGGTATCCATGCCCAGCCCACCCTTGCTTGAGGCAATGGATAATTATCCCAGCTACCCAATATATACCTCCTACCTAATTCAAGCCTTCTGAAAGGCTTGAATAAGAGCTGCTAAATCTAGCAAAAATGGAGGACATGTGAAACCCTCGAAATTACCCATTTCACTCCAGCCTTCCTGAAGAATCAGATGTGTGTTCAAGTTCAGTTAAAGCCCTAGAAGCTTCTCCAGAATCTCCACAACATGCTAATGTCTCCTAGCGCCGCTTGCGATCGTTTCTTGGCTGCGAGACTAAAAGGCTCACGCGACATCAAAGCATGGCGGCTGAAGAAAGGTGAAAGAGGGTGGGAGCGGGGAAACAGACAGGTGAAAGAAAGAGGAAATAAATCCTTTGAATTTGACAGAGGTCTTCGAGACCAGATTCCACCGCCACCATTAAGCTCTCACCACTCTGGGGGGCCCCCGGCAGACGTGCGCAAAGGGGGTCGAGAGGGGTCGCGATAATCTCCAACCACCCCACATACACCCCCTTCCCAAAACACGCAAAGGTTCGGGCCCTTCACAGCTCTGGATAATGGGAGGGGGATTCAGTGGGTTGTGTTTATTAGGGCACGCAATGTAAAACTTTTTAAAACAGTCACTTCCTGCTTTAGTCTGTTTTCTTCTGTTTGATGCCTAATGAACACATCACGATCAAGGGTTGTGACTTTGATTGCCACATATAGCATCGTGTAGAACGTATAGTGTTATCTAACGAAGACACTGCCAAAGATTACGTCTCCATTGAGTCCGGTGCCAATCCAAAGTGGGCAGAACGCATGGTGTTGGGAATTCCCCCCACCAATCGTGTTATTTCCATGTGGTACAAGGATGTTGCTGTGACAACAAGTCTGGCACTTTCCAGTGAGCGTTTTACTAACTTAGGTTTGCTGAAAAAAATGTAAAAAAAATAGGTGCTTACTTGCAATCTCCGGGCAATTTACAGGAACCATGTTCAGTGCTGCAGCCTTGCCTGCAAATTGCTGAGAGAGAGAAAGAAAATGAGGGAGGAAGTAAAGGAGAAAGAGAGAAAGTCCAAGTGGGGTGACAGTGAGAGTCAGCAAGAAATTCACAGGGGGGGAAAAAAAAGTAAGAGTGACGAGAGAGAGAGAAAACACAAAGAGTCAGCATGATGATGTCAGACAGCTCCCCCTCCCCTATCTCATCTCCAAACTCGTGGGAATGTCCTAAGCTCCAACCGGGGCAGTAATCCTACAAAATCCAAGACTTATCCCAGAGCTCTGCCATCGCTCCCCGCGAGGATACTAGGGCCTAGGGGGTGCGCTGGTGCGTTGCAAACAGCCCAAATTCCAAACGGCAACGCTAACTATTTGTACAAGCCTGCCGGGCCGGCCGTGGCCAAAATCTGCTGCGTTAAGACAATATGCCCTGGTGTCAATGGGTGAAGAAGCCAGCTTGACCCCACCCCTAAATGATATCATTTAGTCTAGTGTTCATTCTCTCTCTGGTCAGATTCACCTCAACACAATTGCAGTCCATTGTCACTTTAGCTAGTTTTGGACGTCCCTTCCTTGCCTTAATGATGGCATGCTAACAGAAAGGCACTAAAGCACAACTTGCCCTTAAAAAGGCCCACTGTTATTTATAGAACATATATATATTTTTTTAATTTTTTTATTATTATTATTATTATTATTTTTTTTGGGGGGGGGGGGATTTATAGAACATTTTGATCATTTAAATTATATATTCCAATTGATTCTTGATGAATGTCACTTATCAATGCCTTTTGAGCTTTGTTCAACTGTATGACCTCGTGGGGGGAAAAAATGACCTTAGCGTTTGGCTTCACGTTCCTGTAAAATTACAGACAACTACTTTGGTTAAACCCCACTCTTACCAGTGCTGCATTCTAGTCCGGACCACCCTTCGAGGCAGGTCTTGTTGCCGTTGTGGTCGCAGTTGTAGTGGCCAAAAAAGTCGTCGCGCGGACGGCAGAACTTGTTGCAGCCGAAACCGTAGTAATGCTCATCGCAGCTGACGCGGATCTGGTACTCAAACTGGCCCACCGGCCCGTTGTGCTTCAGGCTCTGCCACTGGCGGCTGGGGTTGATCATGCCCGACTGAACGGCCTTCTCGATCATCTCGCCTCCCCCACCTGATGGAGGGAAATGGATTAGGGAAAGAGAGAGATGAGTCAGAGGGACTGGTAGGAAACACATGGGCATAAGGGTGAGGGACGGCAAAGACATAAACGCAGTCATACAGACAGACACAATATATACACAGAAGTCAACACACGAGGATGAGAATGCCCATTCAGCAAGACCAAGCGTCTTGCTCTGGGACATTTCTCAGTCTTTCCTAGTACAGGGTCTCCAAATATCAGTGGGTAAACGCCCAAACATTAATTGCCATCCAAATCTACTGCTTCCAACGGACATAAGCAGTGATGCACCCTTCTGTCCCTGCCCACGCCGCCACCCTCTGCTACCCTTGCACCCAAACAAACTCGACCTCACTGGGGTCAGCGCGCGAGGGAGAGATGACGCCATCCCTACCATACCAGCGCAGCTATGTCACACTGTGTTAGGGCAGTCGCTGCCTCCTAATCCCATTTTCCACTAAGAAATCCTCTGGTGTTCTAGAAATACAGAAAGGCAGTAATGCAAACCAACGCAATTTTTTAATATAATTTTTTTAATAAAATGTCCAAAATAGTCTGCCCACTTAAATTCCGTTCAGCCTCTGCGAGCTTTGACATGGGGGCACGAAAATGAACAGAAACGTAAGCTTCGGGTTTGTTTACTCCTCTTTTCTTGGAGGGAAAGCTGCTTCGTTACGGCAGTGTTAGTTGTAGTGGCGGGCCGTAGTAGTAATATTCCAGGCCGTTCTAGAATCCTGAGCTCCAATGTGGTATTTCGCCGGTGGAGTGCAAAGTGTGGTCGGGGTGAGGTGACACCCTCTCACTACCTGAGGCCCGGAATAGTTTGACGGCGAGGGGGTTGTGGTTTGGCGAAATAATGGACAAAATTAACCCAGGGTCCTCAAACCAAATATATATATTTAAAAAAAAAAACGACCTGGAAGCCAACTGTGACCCACCATATCAAACAGGAAATTCCTAGACGGTTGACGGTGTGAGAAATAGAGCTAACGTAGCATATTTGTTAAATATAGCCAACCTCAAGAAAACCGTACTGGACCATCCTGGAGATTTGACCAAACATTTAAACCTCTCAGTTTCGTGGTGAATACTGCTCGGGGCAATGAGTCAAGTCGGCAACGACATGATAGTTACCTCGGTAACTTGTAATTTAAGCTTACGTAAGCACAATTTAGAGACGCCAACTCTAGACTAAGGTTAGCCGTAGCAGTGTATTTGGCTAGCATTAACATCACAACTGTGATAGGCTTTTAATGAGTCTGCTTATTGGAGGCTAACTGGCCACGTGCCCAGGGCACTTAGGTTGTTGACGCTGAGTGAGACGGTCAATATTTGGCCTGTCCTCGTTTGGCCCTCTTCCTTGGCAGACGTTTTCATTGATCTAGCTGTCTTGTTGTGTGTGCTTGTCGGTGGGAGGGCTTTCGAAAAATAAAGTCCTCAACCTCACACTAACCTTTTCGCATTTGGCCTTTATTGGCCCGAATGCGATGCTTAGTTTCATGCTCGATGTAGACTTGGCTGTGGTGGAACAACTGCCCTCCCCTCCTTCTGGGCCAAAGCACACCTGGACAGGGGTCAGCGTACCCTGGGGCCGAATTAACACGGGAACTATAATGGTTCCCTGAGGGATGCCAAATGCAACACAGCCATAACTCCCACTGACTGCCTAACGGTCGGGCTGAAAACAAACAACGCTTAAATCTGTAGTGTGATCTCCCTCCATCTCCTCCTCACTCACTCCCTTACCAGTCTACACTACCGTCACTTTTTTCTGAATGAGACTATTGCGTACCATTACAATTGAGAGCCATATCGATAGTAAGGGAGTTCGAGAGACAGAGGGAATGACTCATGCTTGATAGTTATGCCTGATAGTTCTGCCCAATGTTGGTCAGTAATGCCAACCAATGGCTTTTCAAATGAGGGGGGGGGGGGGGGGGTGCACCTGCCATCAGTCATAAAGCCTTTAAAAACATTTTTATAAGCACAAGTATAATTTCCCTGCCCCATAAATGTCCCTTACCAATATATTAAGCCCCCCACCCAACACACACACATCTGCCCCTTTACACACACGCAAGTAACCGCATTACAGGTTCCTTATTTTTGTCCTGGGACCACCACTTCCAGGTCACGGGGTCGTGTTGCTTTTGTAATGCGAAACCAAATGGAGCAGAGAGAGTGAGAGATGTAACATAATGGTGGGGGGATAATACTCACTGCCCGTAGAAGAGGCGTTGTTGAAGTCCAAGGCCTCCACGATCAATGTATAGGACCTCTGGAGAGAGATAAGATTAATAAGATAGAGAGAGGTGTCAGGTAAAACAAGTCACAGCTGCGTTAACTCCTTCACCACTGGCTGATACAAGTTTACTTTTAGATTCCTTTCTGCATAGTTCCTGCTAACAGAGTTGGCTGTAGGCTACTTCTTATTTAGCCTGCTGTTTGAACGGACATAGCATATTAGCAGAAATATAAACAGTTGGGGGAGAGAAAGTCCCATTTGAGGTAATAACTGTTCTTAGATCTGGTATAACATTAACGCAGTGTGTACCTTTATCAATAAAACAAAACATTTTTTTATAGGCACACAGTCACAGGGAACAGTGTAAATACAGACAAACTCCTTCCCATTCGTGAGCACACACACACACACGAGAGCCGCAAGTGAGTGGGTATGGTGGCGTTTAACTCAGTCTGTCCATTGGCCGTTCTCCATATGTTGCAGATTAGAGAGAGCACGGCTACCCCCCCGAGGCGCCAGCAGCCCTCTGATCCGGTCGGGCTAAGCCACTCTCCCTTACAGCAACCCACCCCAAAACTAACCCAACGCTTTCCTACCCCCTCCCCGGATAGGGATAGAGAATCCAAGGGTGGCGATAAAGAGAGCAAACCGCTGGCATTGTTTAAAAACCATCCTGGGTTCCTTTCCTTTATTTTTCCCCTTCCAGTGCACCGTGAGTAGTTGTGTGGAGTGACTTGAGGGCGCTGTAATAGTCAGAATAGAATGGAGATCTCGGCTGTGTGTGTGTGTGTGTGTGTGTGTGTGTGTGTGTGTGTGTGTGTGTGTGTGTGTAAAAAGGCCATTTCAGTGTGTGTATGCACGTCGTGGAGACGGGGGGGGGGGGTCCATTATTTCGGCACCTCTTTGAAACTCTTTGTCTCTCTTAAGGCCCCCATCGCTCTCACCGGTATCGGATAACGGACAGCGGAGAGCCGTGGAGGGCTGGGCCGAGGGAGGATTGTGTGTGCCAGAGTGTGTGTATGCGTGCCTTCATTCATGAGACTGTTGTGTACAGTATCATGAGTTTTCATCTTTGTGCAAAAATATATTGATTTGTGTGTGTGCGCGCGCGCAAATAAGTGTGTGTGCGTGCCTGAACGCAAGTGTGCCTGCCCATACTTGGCTCCGGTCAGAGTGCATGGGCCTCTCTCCACTCAAGACACTCACTTGCCAACATTCACACGAGCACTCCTTGTAGCACTTGTCAATGAAGCTCCAAAAATATGATGGGGGAGGAAAGAGTGGTGGTGGAAACAGGGTGATGGGAGGGGGTTGGGGTGGTCGGGGTAGACAGCGCTCGCTCGTCCTTTCCCTCCCTCTCCCTTGGAGGCATGCCCGGCCTCTTGTGTGGGGCTTATGGCCTTGCCACTTTGTCCCATTTAAACAAACACGACGCTGGTTCGCTGGCACACGTAGCCATGCACAGCCTAGCAGCGGCTGCAGCTAGCTACATTGTTCCACTGGATCCCTGATCGCTATCTTATATGGATGTCAGTCTAATTACTGGTTATCACTCACAGGAAATCCAGATGATATCAAGATTTGGGGGAAACCACACAGCAGCTCCAACTGTGTGTGCAGCCATTTTGCATATCATGACTCATGATCATAACCATTGAAATGGAGACGAGCTAAAACAGTGGTAGCCAAGTCAACTCGAGTTTCTTTTACTATCCAAAGCTTGGGAATTTCACTTGGCTAGCTTCATAATTTAAAAGCACTGTCTTTAAATAAAAATACAACTCCCCTCAAAACTGTCCTTTCCTCACAAATAGCAAAGAAAATAGAATTTCAAACCATTTCCACCTCCCAAACCCATTCGGTTAGTACATGCCACCTTTCGACGGTGCCAAAGTAACGTTTACCAAAACGGTAAATAGCAGCCAGGTAAAAAAAACTAAGCACACCATCCCTTCTTTCCCCAGACTAGTGGTGCCTCTCCAAACATTGTCCCACTTTCTCCCCTACGTCACTCCATTCTTGCTGCAATTTGATTGAGTATTTTTGGAACGGTGCCTAACTTCTCTGTACCCAGTTTTGGTTGAGGACAGAGGCAGGGCCCAGCGCTTTCACTAGGCTGAGATAAGTGTGGGAAAATAGTTCAAAAGCAAG
This sequence comes from Salvelinus alpinus, assembly GCF_045679555.1. NCBI lineage: Eukaryota > Metazoa > Chordata > Actinopteri > Salmoniformes > Salmonidae > Salvelinus > Salvelinus alpinus. Next base: position 66,133,766 of record NC_092087.1, on the reverse strand, counting down.
TGAAACAAGCAGACAAGCCTGGGCACGTCCAGGGAGGGAGTCGGCAGGTTGAGTAAGTGCCTGTGTTTTGCAGAGCAGTAGGAGTAGGGCTCACGCAATGGTGGCTTGATTGGTCTCTACCTATAAAGGGAAACTGATGAGGCTATTCTTTTTGGGGGAAGGAAGGATAAAATCATAGTTGCCCCACATTGAATGAAACCACATTGGTGGATAAAAAAAAAAAAATCATGCTTGATTCACCACCAGACACCGTTTATCAAAGGTCAACTGATATGGGGCCAGTGTCACACACAGGTTAAGACTAGTCTTGGACTAAAAAGCATTCAACAGAAATTCTCCATTGAAATAGTTTTTTTTGGTCCAGGACTAGTCTTAAATCGGTGTCTAGGAAACCAGACCATATTGTTTTGACATTTACTAGCATTCAATGCTTCTGAAACCTAAAATATCCCGTATACATGTTGGGTCAAAATGTCCTGGTTGACATAAACACTACAAATAAACTTCTATCTGGACGTGTTGTGCTGAATGTGCACAGATGAAATACGGAGAAGACACAAGCAGGCTGTTCTGATTACCCTCACCTCATAAGTCACTGTGTGCTTATCAGTTCTGTACTGTCGGACCTCTCTCTGTTCATCCACCTTTTCATCTCTCCCTCTTTATTACACATTCCCCCCTGCCTCTCCTGAACACACACCCCACACATACACCCCCCCACGGTAGATGAGGCTTTTACGACAGTAAGGGAGATAGAGGGATGGAGAGAAGGATGGAGAGAAACAGAAAACGAGATAGGGGGAAACAGAGGCAGACCTGTCTTTTCTCTCTCCAATCCATAGAACCAGAGAGCAGTGAGACTAAGAATAATCACTGAGAAGTGAGAGTGAAAACTAAATGAACAGAAAAAAATCCAAGCATCAACTGTTGTCACTCTGGCTGAACTCTAGCCCGCTGTTTGACCGTGGGTGGGGGGGTGGTGGTGAGGGGGCCTATGTCCATGTCCCATCAGAGTCAACTATCCCCACTGGCCTCTATCCTTCTCTAGGCTTTTGGCTCTGGGGACTGCTGGCTGGCGGATGGTGGAATAATAGGCCTACCGGCATTACGCGAGTAAGGCGACCGATGGGCAATAGGGGCCGAACTTCAAAATAATGGCAACTTCAGCACAACGGTTTAGTCTGGGAGCCCCGAACGAACCGCGGCACTGCCGAGTCTACTGCTGCATCCTGTTGCTTCCCCCCAGCCACATTATTCCCGTCCTGGCCTCCCATTATCTCCCATAATCCTCGCTGTCAGCCCGGCCGGGCCCAGGCTATTGTTTAGCCCCCCCCCCCCGCACCCCCGCTAACATAAGCTGTCACTGCTTCTGTCTGGCTAGGGCCGTCGAGCCAGGGGCCGAGAGAGAGAGAGTAGAGAGCTCCTCTCTCCAAGCTCTAAAAAGAAAGAGGAGAACAGTGGCCTGTGTCACATGCAAGAGTAAAAAAAAAAGAAGAGGGGGAATGAAAGTTCAACAACCGCAAGTGAGATGTTGTTGGCGATACTTTTGGCCACGGCAAGAGGTTGCCATTCGAGGGCCCAATAAACAGACTGACGCACATAGTGAGGTTGTTTTGGTTCGCCCGTGCCAATTTGGGGTCGGGGTTGTGGACGTATAAAACAGACCCAGGGCCACTCTAGCCTAGCCCAAAACGTCTAGCCAAGTCTGGGGTGTATTCTTCAATAGGAACCAACAGAAGCAAACTGACCAAATTGGGGAGGGACCTATCTAAAGTCATCCAATAAGAAACACATTTTTGTTGCAACGCATTTTCCGTTGTTAAATGTCTTGCTACAGTGTGCACTAATAAATACGCCCCTGCTTCTTCGAAGTAAGGGGACGGTGACTGCTTCATTTAACACGCCAGTTACTATAGGGTGGCAGGGTTAAAAGATGGAATGTCTTGTGTCCAGTCAAGCGCAACCGCTCAGGCCCAGGTTGACAAAGGGCGGTGGGGGAACAAGAGGCCTTTATACTGCCTGTGTTAAGGTCAGGGGCGAGGATACACGGCCAGACCTTTGTGACTTAAGCAATGTCGACTGCCCCTAGACAGTAGTGGCATAGATGCTGGCTGACTGTCCAGTTCATGGAATATTCAAGAATCTCAAAAGTGTCCACACGAATGCCCTGTGCCACCAACTAAACAGAACAAGATGTTGACATAGTTCCAAAAGCCCCTTATTTCTAGGAATATCCTCTTTGCAATCCACCTAGAATTTTAAAACCACAAAAAATAATATACAAATCCAACACTGCCCTTCTACAACACACATCATTATTCATCCATTAGGTCTAGCCATGGAGAACACTGTAGGCAAAGGGTCTGGAGGGAAAAAAAAGCTGGCTCCATCAACTATGCCCCCCTTGCAGGTGCACTCCTCCCCTCTCTCTTGCTCCCAGTTCCATTTCTCCCAGTGGGAGGCCTCGTTACCTAGCAACTCCCTCAAACATCCAATTACTTCATCCCATTGATGACCTGGCACCTCTTCATTGAATGCTGATGAGTTAAAAGTGTACAATTCATACAAAACAGGGGTTATTGTATGACAACAAATTAAAGTGTGAAAAAATGCCAATTCCTCATTCAATCTTTCATTACATTTTCCCCTGAGCTTGTCTTTGTGGTAATTCTGGGCAAACAAGCTTGAGTAATTAAACATGTTTCCAAATTGCTAGGTAGAAATTGGATGGAAAAGGAAGTATGCAATAGGACAATGGCTTCTTAGCGAGGTCTTTTCATAGTGATATTGGAGCATGCCTAGAAAACCATTTGGGGGCCACATCATTGTGTCCAAAACATATTTTGATGCTGCCAGGGCAACTTATCTGCATTGAAATATTGTCAGTCCACTTTAATTGTCATGTTCTTAGGTCAACTACAGGCTAATCCTTGAAAACAATTGCTGTGTACAACTAGCCTACCTCATTCAAGCTTTTTCCTCTTAATTCTCAAAACGACAGTATAATCTCACACAGCCACAGAAAGAAATGAGCTCAAAACATGGTCAAAATGGATGGCTCAAGTCATGAAAAATGTGGCATGATAAAAAAACGTGCACACACACACACGAGAACGGTCAACCAGAGGAATGCGTAGAGTTCATTGAGTGAATTCTCTGCTTCCTGAGAGCGCATTGTGTGTAAACGCCGTGGCTAGATAACCCAGCTGTTTTATTGCCTATTCTTGCAGAAGCCATTGTTTGACGCTCGGCGACTGGCCGCGCGCTCTTTAGGAAAAGACAGTGTGGAATGAATCTCGTTTGGCAGCGCGTCACTGGTGTAATGATGCGACCCTACAGTTCTTCATAAATGATTAAACCTCTTTGGAATTGCCCATTTTGGTTTAGAATTTCGGCCTATTTCCAAGAACTGACGCATAAACTCTAGTGATGAGTATTCAGACAGCGCACATTTATGGACGACCTCACCGTGACATATTCTCTGCCAATCCGATTGAACTATAATATACTGTATTTGTAAGAATAATGTAACCCCCCCAAAAAACGTGACTGTCTTGTCGTGGCCCATGCACTTGCATTGTGTAGCCTGCTAGCCTCAAATGACATGCTGACATTGACATATCCAAAAGTTACTTATCTGCCCATCGTTTTTGTTGCGTATTCCTGTCCATTAATCTAAATTGGATTTGGCTGAGCCAAAATGTTTCTCAACAAACTCGCGCGCCCGAGAGGAAGAACATGTTACATAAACATAACTACGCAATCAACTCACCGGCCAAGCGAAGCTGAAAGGTAATACAATCCTCGACTTGTCACTCCTCATGCTCCGCAAAGAAAAAGTATTCCCTCCGACCACGGGTGTAGAAGCCGTCCCGAAACTGCATGGGCCCGCCGACGAGACCTTCAACTGGTACTCCTTTAGACACACTTTAAAATAGGTATCACACTCGTCCCTCGTGCATTTGCGATCTGCGGCATTCCGAGATCCATCGCAGCACACGCCAGTCTGCAGTTCGCCATTCACGTTCTGCATCGATACAATTTGCAATTCGAAGTGTCCAGATGCCATAGCCACCTGTTTTGGAAAAAAAGAGCGACATGACTTTGTTATTTCAATGTGTCTTGCCTTTTGATACCTTCATTTCAAACTGTCAATCAACATTTATGCAATTTTGATACATTAATTTCAAACTGTCAACCCAACATTTATGCAAGCTTGAACGTTTCCAACTGTAGAAGTAGCTAACTGCAACACATCTTATCAAGCTAAAGTAGGTACCTAATGTTTAAGTTATCAAGCTAATATCGACAATAGCTAATTGTGTGATTTGTAGTCACTAACTTGCAACAAACTATTGCAAAGAAATTCCCATACTGTTCATTTACAGAGGCACGCGTTACTGGTTTTTATTTTGGAATATCAAATTGATGGCGACATGAAAACATACTCAAGTTTTCCAGTGCATCCTCCTAAAGCCACAACAAGTTCTTGAAAATGTGCATGTTGAAAACTGTCAAATTAGAGCATTACTGTATGGACAAAAGGTAAGAAGTCGGCTTGAATATCCACGTACCTTAATCCACATGCATTGCAAGAAGACATGAATAGAAAAGGCAACACAGATTGAACTCAGTCTCAAAATCATGCCTTCTGTTTGATAGTGTCGTTTGCTGCGAAACTAAAAGTCCGGCCGACCTACGGCTCTATATACTCCTCCGATTTGAACATGCACGACTGGAGAACACCTTTTCAAAAGAGCATAGATCTCCACTGCAAAATGGCCTGCCCCCTTGTCTCACTCTTTTGTCCTTTCGACTATTGTTCTTTTTCTTTATATATTTCTGATCGCCTCTGATACAACAATACCCACGAGCTAAGGAAGCGACGTCTGTGTTCGAATGACTGTCCCAGACTTTACAGCAAGTTCAGGGGAAGAGGGGGCGGGGGCAATACACGAGTCGTTGTTTAATATTCCTAAGTGGGAGAGGCCCTGAGATCGAAGCCACACCCAATGTTTAATATGCATGTCTGTCGTGTATTTACTCCACAATCAACTGCGCAAGTGCCATCAAACAAGGATGCTACTTTCAAATAAGTCCATAGAGCACACAGAAAAGTATTTAGCATTTGGTTCATAGTTATACATTGAGATGAACCCTCGTGCAGTGGGCCTATTGATCTTGTGTAGTGTAAAGCAATCTGGTAGTAATGAGCAAGATAGTTAATTATTCAGATTTTATTGGTCAACATTTATATATTCTAATAGGGCTACTAAACCTGACCAAGATGATGCAATGATGTGAAAACCCCTTGTTGACAAGTACATGGGATATGTCCAACACAATTGTCTTGTTTGACAAGGAACATGCCTGCATCCTCATACATCTATTGCCTATTTTCAGTGAGCTGGGATCCATATGATCCACATTAATATCGTATTATGTCGCGGATACCCCTATAGTTGACCCCACTAACACGGCCATTGTGGAGCCCCATCGACAAAGAAAGCCAAGCTATATCGCCAAATCCCGAACTGACAGCTGTGTGCTATAAGGAGATTTGCTGTTTTTCTGTGGTGGTGCCACAAATTATGATTGAAAAACCAGGAGGGCACCCGTGATGGTAAGGGGAGACTTATGGCCAGGTCCACCTCTATTGCTGTGACTGAGAGCCCTTTTTCCAACGTTCCAAATTTCAGCATGAAAATAATCACATAATGGGGAGTGCACTGGAGAGCAATGGGAGGGTGGAGGGGTGTAGTAGGGGGGTTATTGATTCTCGTATGAAATAGAGACAAAGGTGGGACAGTCTTTATTCTCAAATTAGAGCAGCTGGGCTCTTCCCCCTTAAAGAGCCCCCATGAATAGATTATGGCCCCTTAACTCAATAGAGACAACCCCCTTTTTTCAATAGAGATACCCCTCCTTTTTGCATCGGGGAAAGTGTCGCCTGGATAACTGCGTGACATTCACCCCACGACAACAACAGAGAAGGATGGTTTAATGAGGCAAAGATAGGCCCCCAAAGGTTTTCAATGGATTAAGTTGACGGTTGTGGCCAAACGACGAACCTCTCTGCTCGTGCCACGGAGATTCGGCTAAATCTGAAATGCCTCGATGATTCGGCTAAATCTGAAAAGGCAAGTGGGCTGCCGCTGCCTACCTGCTGCCCGCAGGGATCAAATCTCTGCGACGGTTGTCGTTTGTCCATTCACTCTGTTCTCAATCTACTTAGGGAAAGGAGACAGCATGCGCTCTATGATCCTGATGAAAGCTTTGCTTCGCTCCTGGCTAAGAAGAAAGAGAAGTAATTGGAGCAGAAGCCAGTGGTTAGGGGTTAAGCTGATATGGCGCCCACTTGCATCTGGTGTTTTCGGCCTTCCAGTGCCCCTTCAGTCTCGTCAATGTGCGAACAAAAGCATGATGACAAAATTGTATCCAACGCAAGCATGTGCTACAACCAGAAGTCTGAATATACTGTATGACATGTCCATAGATTCTTTTTGTCCCCAGGCTTCTTTTACAAACCAGAGAATTTTGACCCAATGTCTCATATTGATGTAGACTCCCTGAGATTTTTGAGGTGCATGATGCACGTGGACCTCAAATTCTCCCAAAAATCTGAGGGGCCACAAAGTATTTGAGGATGGTTTTGCATTTTTCAAACACCTATAACACCTTTTTCCTGCCGTCTAGAGCCATAGTCATGATGCTTAATTCTATGTAAAAAAAATATGTTTATTTTTCTGAATATATATCTCAGCATACCTCTTGAGCTGTCTGTATCCTCCTGACTAGAACCTAAATATGCTTCTCTGCTAAAATCTAGGTAAAAGATTGAAAGGAATGTGAGTCTTATACATTTAGTAATTGCTTGCTTTTCTAAAGTCTACCAACATTGCCAGCAGGCATGCCAGCTAAGCTTGTTTGACAAGTTAGCTACTCTAACTTCATTGGTAGCTAGTTATGAGGTTGGGAGATTGGGAACCTATCTGGGCTATCTAAAGCCAACTTCATAATATTGGCAGGTGGCTAGTAGTATTACAGAGGAAAGAATATTTGAGATTCTTCAAAGTAGCCACCCTTTGCCTTGATGACAGCTTTGCACACTTGGCATTCTTTCAAACAGCTTCACCTGGAATGCTTTTCCAACAGTCTTGATGGTGTACCCACAAATACTGAGCACTTGTTGCCTGCTTTTCCTTCACTTTGCGGGTCCAACTCATCCCAAACCATCTCAATTGGTTTGAGGTTGGGTGATTCTGGAGGCCAGGTCATCTGATGCAGCACTTCATCCCTCTCCTTCTTGGTCAAATAGCTCTTACACAGCCTGGAGGTGTGTTGGGTCATTGTCCTGTTGAAAAACAAATTATAGTTCCACTAAGCACAAACCAGATTGGATGGCGGATCGCTGCAGAATTCTGTGGTAGCCATGCTGGTTAAGTGTGCCTTGAATTCTAAATAAATCACCATCACACCTTCTCCTCCATGCTTCACGGTTCGAACTACACATGCAGAGATCATCCGTTCACCTACTCTGCGTCTCACAAAGACGTGGCGGTTGGAACCAAAACATTTACATTTGGACTCATCAGACCAATGGACAGATTTCCACCGACCGGTGGAAATCTGTCCATTGCTCTGTCCATTGCTCGTGTCCAATGTCCATTGCTCGTGTTTCTTGGCCCAAGCAGGTCTCTTCTTCTTATTGGTGTCCTTTAGTAATGGTAACTTTCTTTGCAGCAATTCGACCATGGCCTGATTCACGCAATCTCCTCTGAACAGTTGATGTTGAGATGTGTCTGTTACTTCAACTCTGTGAAGCATTTATTTGGGATGCAATTTCTGAGGCTGGTAACTCTAATGAACTTATCCTCTGCAGCAGAGGTAACTCTGGGTCTTCCTTTCCTTTGGCAGTCCTCATGAGCCAGTTTCATCATTGTGCTTGATGGTTTTTGTGACCACACTTGAAGAAACTTTAAAAGTTCTTTAAAAATTTCGCATTGACTGATCTTCATGTCTTAAAGTAATAATGGACTGTCGTTTCTCTTTGCTTATTTGAGCTGTTCTTGCCATAATATGGACGTGGTCTTTTACCAAATAGGCGGCGAGCTTTACACCACTCCAGCCGACGCTTGGCATTGCGCATGGTGATCTTAGGCTTGTGTGTGGCTGCTCAGCTATGGAAACCCATTTCATAAAGCTCCCTGACATTGCTTCCAGAGACAGTTTGGAACTTGGTAGTGAGTGTTGCATCCGAGGACAGACGATTTTTACCTGCTACACGTTTCAGCACTCTGCAATCCCATTCTCTGAGCTTGTGTGGCCTAACACTTTGTGGCTGAGCCGTTGTTGCACCAAGACGTTTCCACTTCACAATAACAGCACTTACAGTTGACCGGGGCAGTTCTAGCAGGGTAGAAAGCTGATGAACTGACTATTTAGGAATGGTGTCATCCTATGACTGTGTCCCGTTGAAAGTCACGGAGCTCTTCAGTAAGGCCATTCTACTGCCAATGTTTATCCATAGAGATTGCATGACTGTGTGCTCAATTTTATACACTTGTAAGCTGAAATAGCCAAATCCACTAATTTGAAGAGGTGTCCACATACTTCTGTATATATATTGTATTTAAACGTGACAAATCTGAGGGGGCACGTGCCCCTGACGCCTCTGGAGGTCCCTACTGAAAAATGGAAAACGCCTTTTTCATCAGCACACATAAAACGATGGATGCATTTCAATAGTGTAAAGTTGCTTGCTCTCCTCATCTCTTCTCCTTCATCTGCACTTCATCCACAATATGGAGGGTGACTTTCACGTAGTTCCTTTCATTCACCGTCCCTCAAGTTATTTCCCCTTAGTGCTGATGAAAGAAAGGAGACGAGGAAAGGAAGCCACTTCAGACTATTGAGATGCATGCAGCCAGTGTGTAGCACAGGGGGGAGCGGAAGGTAGTTGTGGTTGCTTTCAGATGGCTCCATCAAGTGTGTGTGGCTTTACGAGCTGAGAGAGAAACTGAGGCAGGATGGTGTAGGAGCGATTTCTTTTCTTCTTCTTCTGAGCAGTTGTTAAACAAATTGTGTAACCCTTTGTTACCTTATTTATGCTTCCCAAGTCAAGGTTTCTCATCATTACATTGTACAGGATTGTGCAAAAAGGTTCGCCAGTTCCAAATATATCAACCAATAAGCTTCAGAAATGGTTTGGCCTACTTCCCACATTGCATTTATGTTATTTAGCTGACACTCTAATCCAGAGCGATTTACAGGAGCAATTAGGGTTAAGTGACTTGCTCAAGGGTACATAGATAGATTTTTTCACCTAGTCGGCTCAGGGATTCTAACCAGACCTTTTGGTTACTGGCCCAACACTCTTAACTGCTAGGCTACTTGCCGCCCACATCAGCACACTGATAATCCCAGACCCAGGAAATGTTTGGGTATTGCTGTTTTAATTTCATGTGCTGGTTGTCCAGTATAGAGCATGCCAGTTTGTAGTCGTAAAAAACGTAAATGACTTACCTCTGGTTCGTTCAGCCATTTCTATGTGGAAAATTAATGGGGAAGCATAAGGTTTTGGTATAAATGCCGAAAATAAGGTCTGAGGTTAACACAGGCGATCTTATATATTTTGTTCTATGAAGGGAAAGGGGGTAACTGTCAGTTGTACAATTGAATGCTTTCAACTGATATGTGTCTTCTGCATTTAACCCAATCCCTCTGAATCAAAGAGGTGCAGGGGGCTGCCTTAATTGACATCCATGTTTTCAGCACCCAGGGAACAGTGGGTTAACTGCCTTGCTCATGGGCAGAACAACATATGTTTTACTTGTCAGCTTGGGGAATTGATCCAGCAAACTTTCAGTTACTGGCCCAACGCTCTAACCACTGGGCTACCTGCCACCCCTAGATAATATCAGTCAGTTAACATGACCTTTATGAATAATGAAGCTTTTATGTGCTTTAAATGCTTCAAAATTCACAAAAAGTGAAGTTAGCTGATGAAGATGATCTCCTAGAACAAAATGTAAAAGATCTGTTAAGACTGTGTTTACCACAGACCTTATTTTCGGGGTTTTTCCAAAGGTCCTACAAAAACTCGATGAATTTCCACATAGGCTTTGTCCAACGAACCATGGTGTGGTTAGTGCATACAAAATGACGGCATTACTGTTGCTCTCTATTCACCTTCGTTACCCCACGGTTCGAATTACAGCGAGGCTAAGCACTCCCATAGAAAATCAACTCCCCCATAACAATTTAAATATCATTGTTGGCCACCTCTACAATTGTCAAAGATATCGAGCAACATACTCTCAAGAGAGGGAGCGCACCCCCAAGAGTTTATTTTTAACTATTCTCCTTACTTACACCACCCCCTGGTGGTGGTGTGTAACGATACCTTATTGTCCATACATCGCTAGATGGACAATATCATTGATGGGTTTTCTTCTTTTGCAAAAGACTAAAGCCTTGTTCACACTGCAGGTCTTAATGCTCAAATCAGTTTTGTCTTCAAATCCGTTTGGGACTACTGACTGTCCAAACAGCAAGTTACAAGTGACCAAATCGGATGTGTGTGTGTTCAGACAGCAGTCATTTGCTGACAATGCTACGCTAGTTGTCATAGTAACGACAGGTGTGTGTGCAGTGGTGTAGGCTGATTGGTGGTGGCTTCCTATCACTCAGAAGTTATGTAGCAAGTTAAGGTGACAACAATACCTGCCATGGATGTTTCCTAGTTGCTTTGAATGTTCAAAATCATAGGGTAAGAACACTTTTAAAGCCTCAAAGGATAAGACGATCCAACTTTCAAAACACGTCCTTTTTAGCTAGCCACAACTAGCTAGCGAGGTAGCGGTTTAGCTTTCTAGCACATTCACTCATTTGTTTGTAAACAATTAACAAGCTAGTTAGCTACCACATGTTCTTGTCAGACTGTCAACAGAGTAGCTAGCAAGCAACAAGATATGCCAAATAACAGTCTAAAAACCACTTGAGGGCAAATAAATCAGATTTGACCGTTCAGACACAAGTCACATCGCCAGGAATCAGATTTCTATCTGACTTCAAACCACTAAGGTAGCTTGAAATATCAGATTCCATGTGCTTTTTGGTTGCTCAGACTACAGGAAAAATAACAGATTTGAATCGGATATGCAAATAGGATTTGAGTCACTTCAAACTGCAAATGTGAACATGGCTTAAAAGTCTCACTCCCATAACTCAAGTCTCCTAATGATGACTCACTCTCTTTGCAGCCACTGTCTGGCCTTTTGGTCACCTTCCTCTTTGTTTAGTCACCCCTCTGTCCCACCCTTCCTTACAATCTTTAGGGTGGATTAACGAGTGTTGTCTTACTGAATTTGAAAGTTCACAAATTCGCAATTGCTGACTCTTAGTATGTCTGTGTGTGTCTGGTCTTGTTTTTATGAACAGTGAATAAGAATGCTGTCTCTTTTGTCTCTTCCACTAGGCATTAGGCCTGCCAATTTCATGATTTAGTTAGTTATGATTGCAGTTGCCCTTGAAGCAACAGAGTGGACATTTTCTATAAATTTGCAGTCAGGTGGGCTGCCACAAATGTTTGAAGTTTGGACATCAGGTCTATTACTTTCTAAATGTCTATCTCCGCTGCCCAGTGCTTTCTGTATTTTGGCCCAGTCATCCACTTTCTCTGTCTTTTTCCCCCCTCTCTCTCACACTCTCCCTCTCTCTCCTCCCTCCGTCCCCACCCCCAGAGGAGACAGCGCTACGTTCTAAGACCTGAGCAGTGCGGCCGGCTCTGTGCATAGATAAATGACTGATTCTCTCTACACTAAGGTCAAACCCTTTGACTGTGTGAAAAGTTCCCACGCTTTCCCACTTCGCGTCTCTGCCTATAACCTCAGTGTCATTCCCTCCCGTAGGGAGGTGGCTGCGGGTTGCGAAACGGCGGCTCCACAGGTGGGTTAATCAGCTACCAATGTAATGTTCCAGCCTGCACCGCATCAATGATTCATTCGGTTACTGGTTCACGAAGCCAACACACTTTCTCAGGATAGCCAGACAGATTGTCCCATCGAAAGCCAGGGGTGAGGGCTGTATGGCTGACCTCTTTGGGAAATCATTGTGTAGTCTTCATGTGGTCTGACGTCGGTACTGTAGTATGTAGGTTATGTATCCCATGCAAGTCAAACAAATGCATTCCTCAAGTAGTCATTCAAGTAGTCATGTATTGACCAGAGGGTGTGTAGTAGTAAAACAGCTTTTGATACACTTCATTGACCATAGTAGTATATATTTAGATGATTGAAATGCTACCAATGCTTGCAGGGGGTTATGTTAGTTTAGCTAGCATTGGCATTCAGAGTATCCCCCATCTGTGTTCAATTACATGTCATGAGTCATGTGTTTACTGACTGGGACACTGGCTGCTCATCTGGATTGACCATTAGGTACTTTATTGGACCTGCACCGGTTAAACTCAGCCTGTCTCTGGATGAAAGGTGCCTGTTTGTGTACAGGACTTTGGGTCATTGGCCTTTTTCAGATGTTCCCTGAACATCAGTCCACTCACAATGTGTTGATAAAGGTCACATAATTCTGATACTAGTTCAGCCGTTTTTCAGAAAGGCCTACTATCAATGAATTTAGGCAACCCAGGCTTAATTTCCCTTATAAAAACAATACTACTCTGTATTTGCAATGCTAAAACAAGACCCCAAAATGTTTCAGTTGAAATAGTGTGTTCTAAGTTAATCTGGCCAGCCCTCCTTTAGAAAAAAACATTCAAGCTCTGTCTATTTTGGCAGGGCTTACTAGTATGCCGCTGTTTACTGACAAATGCAGAGAGAGCCGTCGAGTCTGTTTGAAAGGAATGCAATTAAAATAAGCCCCTTCTTTGTTTTGTCAAATGAAATTGCTTGGCACGAGTACCCATCGGTAAATAGCATTCTTATGACAAAGGGTTTCCCTTTTTGATTCACTCTAGATTTATCGTATTCATTTGAGGAGTCATAGTGGGTAGCTAAAGAATGGTGCCAGGGCATCACAGAACTTCAATAATAATGAGGTGTCAACTGCCTGGCTCAATGTAACACGGAAGATTTACAGTGCCTCGCAAAAGTATTCATCTCCCTTGACATTTTTCCTATTTTGTTGCATTACAACCTGTAATTTAAATAGATTTTTATTTGGATTTCATGTAATGGCCATACACAAAATAGTCGAAATTGGTGAAGTGGAATGAAAAAAATCACTTGTTTCAAAACATTACAAACGGAAAAGTGGTGCGTGCATATGTATTTACCCCCTTTGCTATGAAGCCACTAAATAAGATCTGGTGCGACCAATTACCTTCAGAAGTCACATAATTAGTTAAATAAAGTCCACCTGTGTGCAATCTAAGTGTCACATGATCTGTCACATGATCTCAGTATAAACACCTGTTCTGAAAGGCCACAGAGTCTGCAACACCACTAAGCAAGAGGCACCACGAAGACCAAGGAGCTCTCCAAACAGGTCAGGGACAAAGTTGTGGAGAAGTACAGATCAGGGATGGGTTATAAAAAATATCAGAAACTTTGAACATCTCACAGAGCACCATTAAATCCATTATTAAAAAATGGAAAGAATATGGCACCACAACAAACCTGTCAAGATAGGGCCGCCCACCAAAGCTCACGGACCAGGCAAAGAGGGCATTAATCAGAGAGGCAACAAAGAGACCAAAGATAACCCTGAAGGATCTGCAAAGGTCCACAGCAGAGATTGGAGTATCTGTCCGTAGGACCACTTGAAGCCGTACACCCCACAGAACTGGGCTTTGCGGAAGAGTGTCCAGAAAAAAAGCCATTGCTTAAAGAAAGAAATAAGCAAACACAGTTGGTGTTCGGCATGTGGGAGACTCCCCAAACATATGGAAGAAGGTACTCTGGTCAGATGAGACAAATTTAGCTTTTTGGCCATCAAGGAAAACGTTATGTCTGGCGCAAACCCAACACCTCTCATCACCCCAAGAACACCACCCATGTTTTTCATCAGCAGGGACTGGAAAACTGGTCAGAATTGAAGGAATGATGGATGGCGCTAAATACAGGGAAATTCTTGAAGGAAACCTGTTTTAGTCTTCCAGAGATTTGAGACTGGGACGGAGGTTCACCTTCCAGCAGAACAATGACCCTAAGCATACTGCTAAAGCAACACTTGAGTGGTTAAAGGGGAAACATTTAAATGTCTTGGAATGGCCTAGTCAAAGCCCAGACCTCAATCCAATTGAGAATCTGTGGTATGACTTAAAGATTGCTGTATACCAGTGGAACCCATCCAACTTGAATGAGCTGGAGCAGTTTTGCCTTGAAGAATGGGCAAAAATCCCAGTGGCTAGATGTGCCAAGCTTATAGAGACATAACCCAGGAGACTTGCATCTGTAATTGCTGCAAAAGGTGGCTCTAACAAAGTATTGACTTTGGGGGGGGGGGGGGTGAATAGTTCTGCACACTCACTTTTTGTCTTCTTTCTTGTTTGTTTCACAATAAAAATGTTTTGCATCTTCAAAGTGGTAGGAATGCTGTGTAAATAAAATTACACAACCCCCCCCCCAAATGTTTTTTAATTCCAGGTTGTAAGGCAACAAAATAGGAAAAATGTCAAGGGGGGTGAATACTTTCGCAAGCCACTGTATATAAAATAATATGTTTAATGACAACTCTTTGTATAACATAGTACTCTGGTTTCCCGGTTGTATTGGTACAGTATAAATAGAGGCAAGTATGTTTAATGACAACACTTTTGACCATGGCCCAAAGGGCTTTTTCAGTCACCCACGTGGGTATATGCTCCTAAAACCCAATGAGGAGATGGGAGAGGCGGGACTTGCAGTGTGCTAAGCGTCACAAATAGAACCAAGTTCTATTTTAGCGCCTTGCTACGCAGACGTGGGCGAGCAGTGTGGGTCCAATGTTTGAATAACATGTATGTGTACATTTATTTTGCGACACGAGCGCACGCGACACGAGCGGTGTGGGCAGCATGTTAGTGTGTGACATCAGTCCCTCTTGGTGTAGCTTGCTCATTAACAGAGGGAGCCCACAGTTTGTTTGAATGTCTGGTGACAAATGTGCCTGGGGCCATTTGAATTAGCTACAATGCCTTCAGAAAGTATTCATACCCCTTAACTTATTCTACATTTTGTTGTAGTCTTAATTCAAAATGGGTTAAAAAATTTGAATAATTCTTGCTCATCTACACACAATACCCCATAATGAAACATTTAAAACATGTTTGCAAATTTATTGAAAATTAAATACATAAATATCTCTTTTACATAAGTATTCACACCCCTGACTCAATACTTTGTAGAAGCACCATTGTCAGCTATTACAGCTGTGAGTCTTTCTAAGTCACTAAGAGCTTTCCACAACTGGATTGTGCAACATTTGAGCATTGTTCTTTTAAAAATTCTTCAAGCTCTGTCAAATTGGTTGTTAATCATTGCTAGACAACCATTTTCAGGTCTTGCTATAGGTTTTCAAATAGATTAAGTCAAAACTGTAACTCGGCCACTCAGAAACATTCACTGTCTTCTTGGTAAGAAGCTCCATTTAAGATTTGTCTTTATGTTTTAGGTTATTATCCTGCTGAAAGGTGAATTAATCTCTCAGTGTCTGTTGGAAAACGGACTGAACTAGGTTTTCCTCTAGCATTTTGCCTGTGCTTAGCTCCATTCCGTTTCTTTTTTATTCTGAAAAACTCCCCAGTCCTTAATGATTACAAGCATACCCAAAACATTGTGCAGCCACCGCTATGCTTGAAAATATGTAGAGTGGTACTCAATAATGTGTTTAATCAATTTAAAATGTAGGTTGTAATTCAACAAAATGTGGAAAAAGGGGTGTGAAGACTTTCTGAAGGCACTGTATGTGTCTTTGAGACAGTCTGAGGTCCTTTATCTTCTGGTGTCTGGGACACTGCCCGTCTAGAATCGATTCACCTGATATTAGTTTAGATACTTTGAGACACTTGATGCACAGATTTTCTCAAATTGGCTTTTTGCATTTAAGGGCCTTGCTCTCTTGGTATGTTCAGTACTGTACTATGCATCTTTGATTTCATCAACATGGTCAATGAGATGTATCGGGAAAAAACATACCCACAAACACACAGCAGCAAGGCCTCTAGCTGGGTAGGTTACTATATTTGTCTTACGAAGTCTGTTTGCGAAGAGACTCATGCTGGAAATAGTCAAGATGTTCCACTTCAAAGATTCACGCGAGGGACAAAACAAAATAGTTATTTTGGGTGCCACTGACTCACATATTGAGCCAGTTCAACTTCACTCGTTGCTGATGTGCAGATGGCCGTAATGCTAGCTAGCATCCAGGTTTCCCCTGTTGAAACCTAATGAGGAAATGAAAAGCGTAAGAGGCACAACACTCCTATTCTTTAAATTATCTTTGTCATGACACACCATCTATGTCATTATGCACATAACGCAGACCCCTTGGTTCCGAGCCAGAGGATGCATTTTCCCCCTTTTTTTGTGTGAACCACTGTGTGGAGGCCTTATCTTTGTAAGTCTACAGAAACGGACAGATCTGTAATAATCAGATCAGGCGTAACATGTTTCTTCTTATTATCCTGCCTTTTAAAGGATTTAAGATAGCCTGCTGTAGACAATAAACACGAGGGAAAGATGAGCCGGAGCAGCAGTGACTTCAAAAACGGAGGCATCTGGCAACCAGAACTAAGAATCCCCAATAAAAAAGAAAGGGGGAATTACAAAATCCAAACGTTTCCTTTGGAACCGTTATTAACCAAATGGATGCTGTTGGATCTAGTTTGGATTGTTCTTGATGTAACTGTATTCATGGTACCAACCTAGGATAGCATACTGTATGGAGCTTAATGTAGGGTAAATCAAATTAAATTGTATTTGGCACATGTGCCGAATACAATAGGTATAGACTTCAGTGTGAAATGCTTTCTGATGCAGAGTAAAAAAAATTAACAAAAAAATGAACACAAGGAATAAAATAAAATGCACAACAATGGAGCCATATACAGGGAGTACCAGTACCAGATCAATGTGCAGGGGTACGAGGTATTTGCGGTAGATATGTATATGAAGGCAGAGTAAAGTAACTAGGCATCAGGACAGATAATAATACGAGTAAAAATAAAGAACAGAGTAGCAGCAGCATATGATGAGTGTAAAAGTGTGTGTGCTTTCCTCTGACAACGCCTGATTTAGAGGTCCTGGATGGCAGGGAGCTCGGACACAGTGATGTACTGTGCTGTCTGCACCCCCCTCTGTAGTGCTTTGCGGTCGAGGGCGGTGCATTTGCTATACCAAGTGGTGATGCGGCCAGTCAAGGTGCTCTCAATGGTGCAGTTGTAAAACTTTTTGAAGATCCGAGAGCCCATGCCAAATCTTTTCAGCCTCCTGCGGGGGAAGCGGCGCTGTTTTGCCATCTTCACGACTGTGCGGGTGTGTGCAGACCATGTTAAGTCAAATCAAATCAAATTGTATTTGTCAAACGCACCGAATACAACAAGTGTCGACATTACAGTGAAATGCTTACTTACAAGCCCTTAACATAAGAAGTTAACGACAATGCAGTTTTAAGAAAAATACCCCCCAAAAATAAATAAATAAAAGTAACATAATTAAAGAGCAGCAGTAAAATAACAATAGCGAGACTATATACAGGGGGTACTGGTACAGAGTCAATGTGCGGGGCACCGGTTAGTCGAGGTAATTGAGGTAATATGTACATGTAGATAGAGTTATTAAAGTGACTATGCATAGATAATAACAGAGAGTAGCAGCAGCGTAAAGGATGGAGGGGTGGGGGGCAGTGCAAATAGTCTGGGTAGCCATTTGATTAGATGTTCAGGAGTCTTATGGCTTGGCGGTAGAAGCTGTTTAGAAGCCTCTTGGACCTAGACTTGGTGCTTCGGTACCGCTTGCCGTGCGTTAGCAGAGAGAACAGTCTATGACTAGGGAAACGTCGTCAGCAAACGTGATAATGGTGTGGAATTCGTGCATGGCCATGCAGTCGTGGGTGAATAGGGAGTACAGGAGGGGACTAAGCACACACCCCTGAGGGGCCCCTGTGTTGAGGGTGAGCGTGGCGGAGGTGTTGCAGAGGGACGTGTTCAGTCCAAGGTCCTCAGCTTGGTGATGAGCTTGGAGGGGACTGTGGTGTTGAACGTGTCATCTGTGGATCTGTTGGGGCGGTATGCGAATTGGAGTGGGTCCAGGGTATCTGGGATGATGGTGTTGATGTGTGTCCTGACCAACCTTTCAAAGCACTTCATAATTACAGATGTGACTGCTACAGGGCGATAGTCATTTAGGAAGGTTACCTTGGACTTCTTGGGAACAGGGACAATGGTAGTCAGCTTGAAACATGTTGAGATTACATACTGGGACAAGGAGAGATTGAAAATGTGCATGGAGACACTTACCAGCTGCTCTGCGTATGCTTTGAGAACGCGCTCTAGTATTCCTTCTGGCCCGGAGGCCTTGTGAGTGTTAACCTGTTTAAAGGTTTTACTCACATCGGCCACGGAGAGAGATCACACAGTCATCTGGAACAACATGGGCTTTCATGCAAGACAGTGTTGTATTCCTTGAAGCTAGCATAAAAGGCATTTAGCACATTTGGGAGTGGGCATCAGTGGGCATTTCACGGCTGGCTTTTCCTTTGTAATCCGTTATCGTTTGCAAGCCCTGCCACATATGACGAGCATCGGCAGATTCCACCTTCCTTCTATATTGTCCTTTTGCATCTTTGATGTCTCGTCCAAGGTTGTAAGCGGCCTTAAGCCAAGCGCTGATATTGCCTGTAATTCAAGGTTTTTGGTTTGGATATGTTCGTATAGTGACTGTGGGGATGACGTTGTCTATGCACTTATTGATGAAGCCTGTAACTGATGTGGTAAACTCCTCAATGCTATCGGATGAATCCCGGAACATATCCCAGTCTGTACTAGCAAAACACTGTTGTAGCCTCGCGTCTGCTTCATCAGACCACTTCCGTATTAAGCATGTCACTGCTACTTCCTGTTAGAACTTTTGTTTGTTAACAGGAAGCAAGAGAATAGAGGCATGGTCAGATTTGCCGATGGGAGAAAAGCGAGGGCCTTGTATGTGTTTCTGTGGGTAGAATAAAAGTGGTCTTGAGTTTTAGCACCCCTAGTGGCGCAGGAGATGTATTTTCGTAATTAAAAAATAAATGTTAAATAAAATCTCCCCTAATTGGAGTAAACTAATGGAATACAACACTTAGGTTTCTACTTCAAGCTTATACACCCCCCCCTTTGGGTTGTGACGTGGCGGAGATCTTTGTGGGCTATACTCGGCCTTGTCTCAGGAATGTAAGTTGGTGGTTGAAGATATCCCTCTAGTGGTGTGGAGGCTGTGCTTTGGCAAAGTGGGTGGGGTTATATCCTGCCTGTTTGGCCCTGTCCGGGAGTATCATCAGATGGGGCCACAGTGTCTCCTGACCCTTCCTGTCTCAGCCTTCAGTAGTTTATGTGTCGGGGGGCTAGGGTCAGTCTGTTATATCTGGAGTTTTTCTCCTGTCTTATCCGGTGTCCTGTGTGAATTTAAGTATGCTCTCTCTCTTTCTTTCTTTCTTTCTTTCTTTCTTTCTTTCTTTCTTTCTTTCTTTCTTTCTTTCTTTCTTTCTTTCTTTCTTTCTTTCTTTCTTTCTCTCTCTCGGAGGACCTGAGCCCTAGGACCATGCCTCAGGACTACCTGGCATGATGACTCCTTGCTGTCCCCAGTCCACCTGGCCGTGCTGCTGCTCCAGTTTCAATTGTTCTGCCTGCGGCTATGGGACCCTGACCTGTTTACCGGACATGCTACCTGTCCCAGACCTGCTGTTTTCAACTCTCTAGTGACAGCAGGAGCGGTAGAGATACTCTCAATGATTGGCTATGAAAAGCCAACTGACATTTACTCCAGAGGTGCTGACTTGTTGCACCCTCGACAACTACTGTGATTATTATTATTTGACCATGCTGGTCATTTATGAACATTTGAACATCTTGGCCATGTTCTGTTATAATCTCCACCCGGCACAGCCAGAAGATGACTGGCCACCCCTCATAACCTGGTTCCTCTCTAGGTTTTGGCCTTTCTAGGGAGTTTTTCCTAGCCACCGTGCTTCTACACCTGCATTGCTTGCTGTTTGGGGTTTTAGGCTGGGTTTCTGTACAGCACTTTGATATATCAGCTGATGTAAAAAGGGCTATATAAATACATTTGATTTGATTTGATATATACATTTTACGGACACAGTGTATTTTACAATAGTTCTCTTTTCTTTGTTTTTAATCCCATCCTTCAGCTCCACTCAACCCCTCCCATCTATCATGAACACCATCTAGTTTTTGATTTCTATTTGCCATATATTTTCAATTGTGCTGTGATTCCTTTCTATTCTCATAGTTTCTACAGATTGTAAATTAAAGATTTTTTTTCTTCTAAAAGTATTATTATCATATTAATCAATTTACTATGCATTTTCAAATCACCCAGCAGTGCTATTTGCAGAGTTAGCTCCCGGTAAATGTTGCAATTCTTCAGCCATTCCTGAACCGGTGACCAAAGACAAGCTGCATATGGGCAGTAGCAAAACAAATGATCTAATGATTCTGTCTTTTCCCAGCAAAATCTGCAGAGCTGGGAAGGTTTTGCCAATAGAGTGGAGTGCCAGGTCTACACCTGCAGCGTTATGGTAGCCCATGAAACAAAGGAATTGGCTCCGGTATGAACAAGGTACCAGCTGAGTCGGAGTTGAAGTCAGAGTTGAAGTCGAAATCAAGGTTAGTAACTATCGATCTGATGTCCAGAAGTGCTTGGCTGTCATATGTGATAATGGTATGACATTTCTGCACAAAAATAGTAAAGATAAACTCAAAAAAAGTCAATAAATAGCTACGATGGGTTGGAACTTGTAAGATCTCACCCTTCTTTGTCGATGTCATTTTCTTCCTACAGATGCTGGATCTTATTTTGACCCCTTTCGTCGCAGGAGGAAAATAATCCTGTAGCAGGAGGAATTTGAATATCTGAAGAAATATTTAGAGTCACCGCTATGGGGCTGCTTCTGTGAATTCTTCTGTGGATTAGAATAAATTGACATATATTATTATTTTTTTGATCAATTGTTTTATTATATGTTGAAGGCAAGCAATAGGCAGAATAAAGTATTGGCTTCCTCAGTACCTGTGTGGTCCAGCAGTTACAGTCACTGACCTCGGCACACATATTCCAGAGTCTGCATGGGTTTGAATCCGTCCCACTGCCCTTTGACTCATGGATGATTGTCTATTTTTGACACGTTAATTCTGCATGGTTACATGGTTAATTCCGCATGGTGACAGGGTTTAAATCAGAAACAACTCAAAGGTTAACAGTTTAGCCATTCATTCTGAGTGGCTAAGGTTAGGGCTATGGTTTGGGGAAGGGTTAAAACAAAATAATAAAAAATGACGTCCGCTCCGAACCATGATTTTGTACCCAGTGCTGGGCGATATAGTGACCAGCCTGAGCTTACATTAGGCCCACAATTGAATTGCATTTATTTTAATGTTTTCAAGAAGTAAAACAAATAGTCTGATCATTTACACATCAAATAAAAGTGTCTCAGCTCAACTAAATCGTCTTTGGATAGGCTCAAATGCATAAACATCTCGACAGCTTTACGACGTGAAATATTAAAGCCACACAATACAGGCTTTCAATCCACGCCAAAGAGCGGAACTAAATTGACAAATTATACATAGCCTAACTATAAAACGTGAACGAGCATCCACACTGGAGGAAAGTTTATCGTACTACAGTAAGTCTACATCTGTCAATCAACTTATGGCTCAAATCAGCTCAACCCAGCCAGGGAAACACAAACAGTAGCCTATTATCGGTTTTCACACCCTTTATTATGTGACAATGGGTAGGCTAACGGGTAACCTACAGAATGTAGCCTATTGGAATATAATCAAATAACAAGGGGCCTATTACAACCATCGATGGCACTAGATTATCAGTTGCTGATGTCTCATTAAACCATCAATACACGCTAAATTGACCCGCAGAGGTAAACTCAATTGCAACCATTATTGGTCACCTCTAATCAGAACAATTTTGTTCTTTTTGAACAGACTAAGGGTGATTTATCTATTTGACAAGCATTCCATAGCTAACAATAGAAATCAAGTATTTCGTTATTTACCATGGCAAATCTACTGTGCCAATTTACCCAACACTTTGTATGAATGGAAACTAATGTTGGTGTAGCCTACTGACTGTTATTATTTTATTATTTTCCTATTTATGTTATCCAAAAGTCTGGTATGTCATTTTTTATGAAGATCGAGGGTAATATATCCCTGGACTGTCCATATTTGAAATGTGTAAATAAATCTGGTCAATCGGGGGGATTGAGTTGTTTGTGCCGAAAGGGCGTGGGCCAGAATTGAATCCACGCCGACACGGTCTATTCCGTCTGTAAGCGCTGAAGGCTGCAGCCCTAGCCACTAGACAGTGGCGGATTTAGGTATAGGCGACATGGGCGTCGTCTTGCCGGGGGCGGCACAGGATGCCCACACAATTTTTTTTGGAATGGTGACATTTGCACTATCGGTTTTCTATCGCTCATTTGCACGTCACGTCAATGATATCATGTAACTGTGTGGGACTGTGGGTCAATTAACTTTGTCGGAGTGGGCGCCCTGATTCTATTTTGTGAGCTAGGCAGGCTACTGCCTGGGAAGGTCTCCCACTCAGAAGTACGAGAATGGGAGGGGGGCGGGGGTAGGTTGACCTCAGGTCTCCCCACTGGAAGCCTGAGGTAGGGGGAGCGGGGGAATCTATCAAATAGTGCACCTCTAACTTTGTACAGTATTAATGCAATTAGTAAAATTAATCACACTAGGAAATTCTACCAAATAAACCACAATTCATTCATAATATTGTGAATATATAGTTTCACAGACATATTATTGCATTTTTTTGTGGTTTGTGCAAAATCGTTAAGAATAATATAAAACCAGTCTGTACACCACCAAGGTGAATTGGTTTAGTCTTGAATCTGGTTGACAGTGTTGGGGGATGGGTTGATGCTGGATTGCCAAATCAACACAAATTTGTTTCTATTTGTCCTTGTTACTTCTTTTTGATATTATGAGTCTTATTTTTGTATATATTTACAGTTTTTTGTTGGTGGGGGCCGCTGAAGGGGGGGGGGGGGGGGGGTTCGCCCAGGGACCCATACAAGCTAGAACCGCCATGCTGCTAGACCACCCCAGGCCACAAATGAACAAAATGTTGACCTTAGCATACACTTGGCACTTCTATGTCGTAGCCTGGTGGAGACCAATATCTATCTATCTTGTGATATTAAGCTATATAAAACAACGGTTGTTGATGTGTATGGCTGCATTTCAGATACATTTTTGTACATTTGAATGTTGCAGTAATAGGACCTAAGATTATTTTGATTTCACATCCTGATCCCAATGACTTGACTGCCCCACATGGAGTGAAAGAGAACTGCAATTTGTCAGGGCTCACGGGGCTCATTTGCAATATCATGACGCAGCAGGAAAATTATCCATGACAAAAGTGTGATCAAGTTAAGATCCGACATCTGTAATACTTGAATGAAATGGAGCTTAATCCAGTTTTTTGAGATTCTCTTTCTTTCGTGGCAGTTTCTTTCAATTGTCCTTGTCAATGTATTTCACTCAACAATCTCATGTGGATGACTGAGTCTTCCCATAATATACGCCCTGGATGTTGTGGCATGACCTAATAAGAGGTGCAATCAACTGTAAATGTCCTAAGGGTCTTTAAGGTGTGTCAATGTGAGATGGAGAGATAAAGTTAGAGCAATATTCTTTGCCAACATGTTGCTTCTCATTTCAAGAGTAAAGGAGGCACTCAAGAAGGGTCGTTCTCTGAACTTTGCAGATGGGTCTCTTTACCCTACCAACTTCTCTCCTCGTCTCATGCCACCATTCCGGGTTTTCCCCCTCCATTGTCGATACGCAGAGGCATTCGGTGGCAAGTGGACAATTTTTTAAAACTCAATAAGAAGGGGGAACAGGGGAGGTCGTGAAACAACAAGCCCCCTCTCTGTGTCCCCGCGCTGCACCGTGAATAATCACATGATCAACCATCCTGGTACGGCTACACATTACAGCGGCTTGCCGGCTTGGTCATTCCAGCAAAGGTGGAGAAAAGAACAGAGTTGAGTGGCGAGTCGCTGAAAAAAATGCAGGGTTTTAATGTGACGTCCATCGTGTTGTTGGAGCCGATTCAAAGGGCGGGAGTTATCCATTGTCTTGAGCCAATAAAAGAACAAGATCAGGGAATCTCTCCCCAGAAATTCTTGATAAAAGTCCCATATGAGTGGTGGAGCATTACTAGTTCAGACTTGAATAGGGATGGTCCACCTTGTTCCATTCGTACAAACAGGAGAGCTGCATGGATAGAGGGAAAACCACCAGTGGTGTAGTGCTATGTTTTTAGGTGAGGGATTTTTATGATGTTATAATTTCTCAATCAACATTTGTACTGACAGATGTAGCCTATTGAATATCATTGTAGAATAGACCTATTTATAGAATTCCAAGAAAACGTTTTATATTTTTAATACCCCCAAACACCAAGTTAGGCATACTTAATTTCAAAATAGGCCATCATCACTGTCAAACGTGAATGATAATTCTAAATGTTTTACCGGTGAAATGTCTAAACTGCATCTGCCTGCCAATTATTTGATCTCAATCAGTTTTATGGGAATATGCATTTAGATCTTCTGGAATTACTGTTTTGTGAGCGAATTAGAGTAGATGGTGTTAACAAACTACTAGCCTTTCTTGTAGGCCTCTTTTGTTTCAGTCAAAGCATATATAGTTGAAGTTGGAAGTTTACATACACTTAGGTTGGAGTCATTAAAACTCGGTTATCAACCACACATTTCTTGTTAACAAACTATAGTTTTGGCAAGTCGGTTAGGACATCTACTTTGTGCATGACACAAGTCATTTTTCCAACAATTGTTTACAGACAGATTATTTCACTTATAATTCACTGTATCACAATTCCAGTGGGTCAGAAGCTAACATACACTAAGTTGACTGTGCCTTTAAACAGCTTGGAAAATTCCAGAAAAGGATGTCATGGCTTTAGAAGCTTCTAATTGCCATCATTTGAGTCAATTGGAGGTGTACCTGTGGATGTATTTTAAGGCCTACCTTCAATCTCAGTGCCTCTTTGCTTGACATCATGGAAAAATCAGAAGAAATCAGCCAAGACTTCAGAAAAAATTGTAGACCTCCACAAGTCTGGTTCATCCTTTGGATCAATTTCCAAATGCCTGAAGGTACCACGTTCATTTGTAAAAACAATAGTATGCAACTATAAATACCATGGGACCACGCAGCTGTCGTACCGCTGAGGAAGGAGACACGTTCTATCTCCTAGAGATGAACGTACTTGGGTGCGAAACGTGCAAATCAATCCCAGAACAGCAAAGGACCTTGTGAAGATGCTGGAGGAAACAGGTACAAAAGTATCTATATCCACAGTAAAACGAGTCCTATATCGACATAACCTGAAAGGCCGCTCAGCAAGGAAGAAGCCACTGCACCAAAACCGACATAAAAAGACAGACTACAGTTTGCAACTGCACATGGGGACAAAGATCGTACTTTTTGGATAAATGTCCTCTGGTCTGATGAAACAAAAATAGAACTGTTTGGCCATAATGACCATCGTTATGTTTGGAAGAAAAAGGGGGAGGCTTGCAAGCCGAAGAACACCATCCCAAACATGAAGCACGGGGGTGGCAGCATTATGCTGTGGGGGTGCTTTGCTGCAGGAGGGACTGGTGCACTGCACAATATAGATGACATCACGAGGGAGGGAAAATTATGTGGATTTTTTTAAGCAACATCTCAAGACATCAGTCAGGAAGTTGAAGCTTGGTCGCAAATGGGTCTTCCAAATGGACAATGATACCAAGCATACTTCCAAAGTTGTGGCAAAATGGCTTAAAGACAACAAAGTCAAGGTATTGGAGTGGCCATCACAAAGCCCTGACCTCAATCCTATAGAAAATGTGTGGGCAGAACTGAACAAGCGTGTGCGAGCAAGGAGGCCTACAAACCTGACTCAGCTACACCAGCTTTGTCAAGAGGAATGGGCCAAAATTCACCCAACTGATTGTGGGAAGCTTGTGGAAGGCTACCCGAAACGTTTGACCCAAAGGCAATGCTACTAAATACTAATTGAGTGTATATAAACTTCTGACCCACTGGGAATGTGATGAAAGAAATAAAAGCCGCCCCAGGTAGCCTATAGGCCTACTAGGCTTCAGTATATTCTATTATATTGGGTTCTGTTAGGCTATGTAAAATACTAATGAATCATTATGTGATCTTGCGAGATATTGATTCAGTCTTTATCTAACATTGGGCCTACTAAATGAGCACCATTGTGAGAAGTGAGAAGTGGTGAGTAGGACTATTAGGCGTTGGCAACAGATCTTGATGAGGGTTATTTTAAGCAAATTGAGCGCCCTTCGAATAGTGGTGCTGAATGGACAGCACCGTAACCAAGTGGTCTCATATCGTTCTGGGTTCCACTGTGCAAGAGGGAGTGGAGTTTCATGAACTTCAAGGCAGACACGCAGTGAATTTGGATCCTAGAGTTCATGAGTGGGATGATAAGGTTCATGTGGTGGATCCGTTTGTCTGCATACGCAATAGAGGTTGGGGATTTCTGTAAGCTAAGCACTCAGACAGTAGAACGAGTTCAAGTGTGTCATACATGAGCCCTAAGTTCATAACAAACTGTTTTGAGGACAGCCGTTTTTGCAACCCCTGGTAGAGTTTTCTGTCTGTGGCTGTTCTTGTTACGTCAAATTTGGCTCAAAGTGGTCAAGACTCCAACCGACGGGCCTCTGCAGTCTGCACACATGCCTACAGTTATTTATTATTCGCACCACCGCCAGAGAGAGAGAAGACAAGGAAGAAACCACCATTTACCTACCTAGAGGCTGCCATAATTCATTTTCATGGAATTTTTGTGGTAATTAAATATAATTTATTTAGAATTTATCAATTCATTTTCCTGAAATATTTTTACCAGCTCTGTGTATCCTCACATTGAAAAAGGTGAGCGTCACCCCCCCACACCATGGCAGCACTACATCCCTGAAAATCACATTGACCGTTTGATTGCATTTGACAAACCTAAGAGGCAGGGATGTGTGTATAGTTGAGAAACATCTGGGTACTCAAGTAAATGTCTGTCAGAATGATTTGACTAGTGAAAAAGTCATGTTTGATTCATCCTGGGATGATCAGGTTTTGCTATAACCAGGTGTTTTGAGGTTGATTGTCCATAACTTTCGCTAAATATCCTCACATGTGAAGCACTGTGTCTATAAAATGTGCTTCTGGTTGTTGGAGATATTGCATATAGGCCGACCCTGTTAGACACCGAGTCTGCCAGTTATTAATCTTGACTTCTCTATAAAGAAATACATTCCACAGACAAGTTAGAGACTGTTTAATTCAGAGCTGGCTTTACATCAGTTGTAAAAATTTCACAAAAAACAGACACTGACACACACTTGTAAGACTTCTATAATTAAAGACTCACAAATTATACATCCATTTGGTGTTGGTCTAAGGAAAAAATGTTAGATCTGGGTGCAAAATTAGAACAATTGTACTTTTCTCATGGAACTGGCGCATGTGCGTTTTCTCGAAACATAAGTTCCTCGGGTCAAAGTGAAAAAAACGACTCTTTGCGAACACAAATCACTCCCCTTGGCTTTCATTATTCACCCTCTAGACGTAAACAAAGCAATTTTGCAATATTGTTGTTTGTTGTGTCTGCTGGCAAAAGTTTGTCTGGCCCTCAAGTCCGCCCTCCAGTCCATCGATAATATTCGAAGGAGGAAATGTAATGCTCTGTATATTTTTGGTACAGAATTAAGTAATGCAACTGGGGAGTAGGTGGAGCAGTGGAGAAATCCATGTGCATTCATGTCTGGCCATCTGGACTGGACTGGACTGGACACACACACACACACACACACACACACACACACACACACACACACACACACACACACACACACACACACACACACACACACACACACACACACACACACACACACACACACACACACACACACACACACACACACACACACACACACACACACACACACACACACACACACACACACACACACACACACACACACCCATTTGGGGCTAGGCTAACCCTCATTAGAACTAGTTCTACAGGCCCAGACCCACCTCACACCAGATCACTCCAGTCCAGATGGCTGTGGGAAAGGTTATACCTTTGAAACACAGGAAGGAGGAAAATGAACGTTTCATCTTTTTCATCTTGTAATGCGTGTTTCATCAGAACCTGCCGACTGCTATAAATCCATGTCACACAAATCATGTCAACTCTAAGAGATACATGTCTGTCTATGTGAGTCCCAAATGGCACCATATTCTGTATTTAGTGCACTACTTTTGACCAGGGCCCATAGTCCTCTGGTGAAAGTGCACTATATAGGGAATATGGTGCCATTTGAGACGCACCCTCTGTGTCTGTGCAGGTGGCATACATTTTAATGGGAGGAGGGCACACCCAAAATGCAATCTGACGACACACATGTTCAGTATTAATTTGTGTGTTTGTATGTTATTACAAATACTTTAACTGTACGTGCTTGTGTATGATCATGCACAGTATGTATGACTCACCTTTTTTCCAACGGAGCAAACTCAACTGGCCTGTTTTCCTTAAAGGCTCAACCCTGTAAGTAGTTAGAAACACCACTTTCCATTTGTTTTGTCCAAGGGTGGAGTCCTAGACTTCATGTGTAATTTAAACTTCCACAGAGACAATACATTGATGTCAATGAGAAATTCACCGTAAAGTTCAAGTGACCTTCACATGTATCTTAAACAAGGACTTGTCCCTATTCCAGAGTGGGGTGTGGGTAACTCCTGTCCTGGAAGGCCACACTGTGTGCAGGTTTAGTACAGCTCAGCTCAGCACAGTACAGCTTGTCTAAGCACAGCATAGTGTGGCTCGGCACAGCACAGGTTAGATCGTCTTAACACAGTTCGGCTCAACCCAACACTGTTCATCCCAGCACAGTTCAGCTTTGCCCGGTTTAGCACGTTTTGTCACAGTTTAGCTTTGCCCGGGTTAGCATGTTTTGTCACAGCTCAGCTTGGCACGAAAGCAGCCTGTTGTGGCCATGCAACAGCCATCTGATTTATGCAGCCCTGCTGACAAAGAAAGGGGAGGATGAGAGGAGAAGAGAAGCAGCTAATGTCCGCAAACCCCCAACAGCTGCCTTCCCTGTCCGCTTTCCTGTCGGTTTAGCCCAAGTGGACTACAGGCAAATGGAGGGCTGAGTTGAGGAGCCTACTTCAGAAGATACACATATTCGCTCTCATGTGTTCTTTGTACACATACAAGTCCACGTGTACATACGCACACACAGGCAAATGCTTGCCTCCTGTGACATTTCAGACCTGCTAAGTGACAACCGTGGGGCTTTAAATTTCCCCACCACCCACACATTACCAAAGAATGAGTAAGTGAATTTTTGAGCAGCACGGTATCACTCTGCTTCTCAGAGATACATGACATGTCGTAACGAAGACTACCGATTTTGCACTTGAAAGGCTGCCATTTGCTTGATAGGTTCACCCATTCACACCACCCAGCCAGACACAGATGCAGACAGACAGACTGGCTTGAATTTAGTTGCACTTGAAGCAGAGAAAGTAAACATGGGATACCACACATCACATCCAACTTCAGAGAGAGGACAAGGTTGAAAGCGAGAGAGAAAGAGGAAGGGATGTTAGATATGACATTAATGTGTTCCTTTGTTTATGCTTTGGCAATGTAAGATAAGGTACTTTCATGCCAATAAAGCTAATTGAATTGAATTGAGAGAGAGAGATAGTGAGGGCGAGAGAAAGAGATAGAGAGCGAGAGAGAGAGATAGTGAGAAAGAGCGTCGTTGGAGCTTATCTAAATGTTGACTGAGTGGCGTTTAGGAGCCAGATTAATGGGGAGAGTCCAAGTGGCCACTTTACCAGCCAATGACCCTTGGCTTGGTTGACCTCAGAGCCTTTCACATGAGGTCAGCCCCAACAGACTACCATTCTCTCGCTCTCTCTTACCACTAGGGTTGCATATATCCGAGAATTATTATTATTATTTTTTTACATTGGAGTCATTCCACATCCCTTTTGATTTGCTCAGGTGATTTGGTCAAGTATGAAATGCTAAATAGAAAAAAATGTATCCTTGATTGCGATACGGGTTTGGAAACATTAGACAGAGAGTCGGGACAGTTACACGTTGGCCCCGCTGTGGTCAATTGTTCAAATGAGAACCCTATGGCTGAATGGCCTTGGGTTCTCGAGAGCTATGGTTAGGTTCCATTTAAATTCTAAAGCCAATTTCAGTGACTTGGATGTAAAAGGAATAGCATTGAGACGGGGTACAAAAGATATGGTGGAAGGAAACTCTCTCTTGCCCGTGTTTACACCAATCCAGGGCTTTTTAACTTCAGTAGTACATGTAAGAGGAATCAAGTTGATCTACCTAGATGTTTTTTTCTCTGTTAGCTAGTGATAGCTAGTAATAGTGATGCATAAGCTAGGCCTTTTTGAAACATCGCTATCTCCTGGCCGCATTTAACACATTCAGTAGCATGAAATAAATAAATACATGTTTTGCCCAAAGTTTAAAAAAAAATCAAAATTACAAAAACATAACATCCTTCGTGATGGTTTTAATTTTATTATAGTTTGTTTTGGAAACAACTGTGTGTTGCAACAAAAAATGATATGGTGTTGAATTCATAAGCCTAAAGATTATAATAACTTTCATAACAAATGATGATAGAATGGCATGGATGGAAGTTTACCAAGGAAACTGCGAGCAAAGAAAGTGTTTTCAACATTGCAATTCACACACACCCAGTGGAATATGGACATTTCCAACGGAGGAGGCATCCTATGTTTCGGCCCAGTTTAGCCGGTGTGTGTGTGTGTGAGGCCTGAGGTCTGGCTCTTTGTTCAAATGGCACGGTGCTTTGTTGGGGAATGTGTAATTACGCAGCAAAATGCTTTGATCCAGGTTTTTCCATCAGGCCCAAATTGTCCTCATATTGTGCAGTCCTGTGGATCCTTGGGATTCTCAGAGGGATGGAGGCTCCTTTCATGTGCACCCCTCTGGAACTCAAAGTATCCCGCCCCTGAAAACTGAGCTCGCTCTCTTTCTCCACCGCTCTCTCTTTCTCTCCTGCGCACTGGCACGAACGAAGGAATGTGTGTGAGAAAAAGAGAGGAGAAAGTAAGTGTGTCTGAGAAAAAGAGGGACTGAGTTGGTGAATGGGCGAGAGCGTGTGTGTGTGAGAGAGAGAGAGAGAGTGAGATGTGCATAGACAAAAACAGACAGAGAGGTAAAATACAGTGCGCAGGACATCACCTAACATGCCTGTATCAACAATGAAGTCAGCCAGTGTGTTTCATCATTATCACTCCACAGAACAGGAAAACACCCCTTGGATCGACATGTCCTTAATAACATAACACCCTTCTTCTGAGAACACTTCTCTTCTCCCCCTTTCTATCTGTTCAAACTTCACACAGTCTCTGGACTGAGGGAACAAATTGTGTGCCCTCTCGGTGTAATCTCCAAATGAGCAACAGATGCTCAGATGCTTATAAAATCACAAGACTCCCTTTATGATGTGCACTCTAAACTGTCGAGTGTACAGCAAATCTACCGTATGTCATGGATATTCACTTCTATTCTCAGAGACTTTGTACACGTTTACGAAAGTACAGTAAAAAAAAATGTAGATGTAGACTGTATAGATAGGCATCTACACCACATATGCTTCTGGCTTATAAAATCACAGAGGTTCTCTGTGGGCACTGTACAGCAAGTCCATGTCATGAACATGAACTTCTAATAAAGAAGTCCATTGACTTCTATTCTCGGAGACTGAGAAATGTTCAATGTTGATGCCTAGAGATACGCATCTGTAGTAGGCATCTGACGATCAAATACCTTTTACTGCAAATTGGCAAAGATTGTGTTTCCTTTCGAGTGGCCCCTGCCAGGGATTGAAAACCAATCAAGGGTGTGACATGCTTTATGGGAAAGATGTGCTTTTTGGCTTATTCTATGTGATCTGAGGCCAAAGGGGGAAAGAGTACCATTACTGTAATTGTATTGGTATTGTTGAGTTGGAGCTAGTTCATATAGGATTGGACACTATGTTAAAAAAGTGTTTGATATCTATTTAGCGTTAGTTACTTTGTTGAGGTGGTGTTTAGAAACCTATTAGCATTGGTTGCAGTAATATAACTAGTTACTCTGAGATGCCACAAAATGGACGTTTGTCCTCTGTTTTCCCCGTATAAGCCCTAATACAATGCCGCTTGTGCGTTTCTCGAGAGCAGTTGGAGTAGCTAGACACATGCTATGCTCTTTCTCCACCCCTTCATGCTTGCAAGGCTAGCCAGCCCCCACTCCACACCCTCCCCAACAACACCTCACCCAGCTCAGTCCAGACATAGAGGAAACCTCAGGAGACCACAGTGTGCAGAGAGGGTTTTAACCCCCGCCCGCCCACAGACCACACCGCACCACTGTAGTCACCACTCTGAGGTTGACATCCATCTAATGCTCTGGTAGAACTGGTTCCCATTTAGATTGCCAGGTTGAGTGAGAAGAAAGCCCTCCCTCGATCCCTCCCTGCTAATGGAATCAGAAGGGTTGCCATGGCGTGCCTCGAGTGGGAGCTGTGGTCCTGTATTGAATCAGCAGTGTGGTTTCAAGCCGTAAATCTGGCAACCCTGTGATTGTTATGAGTCTATTACCCTCTCGACAGGGTTTTGTTGCCATGTTTGTGACGGCCTCAATCATATCGAATCTGTATTGCCGCATTTAGGCTGTAACTATTTTTCCATGTGTAAAGGCAGTCATTGTTGTTCTCCTCCTCAGACGAGGAGGAGCATGGATCGGACCAAGATGCGGATTGGTGATTAATCATACTTTTAATGAAAACAGCAAACAAGACACTACAAAACAACAAACGTGACTAACCTTCAACCGTCCTGTGTGGCCCAAACACTGACACAGGAACAAACACCCACAAAACCCCAGTGAAACCCTGGCTGCCTTAGTATGACTCTCAATCAGAGACAAACGATACACACCTGTCTCTAATTGAGAATCATACCAGGCCGAACACAAAACCCAACATAGAAATACAAAACATAGACTACCCACCCAACACTCACGCCCTGACCAATAAAGACATACAAAACAAGAGAAAACAGGTCAGGAACGTGACAGAACCCCCCCCTTAAGGTGTGAACTCCGGGCGCACCAGCACAAAGTCTAGGGGAAGGTCTGGGTGGGCGTCTGTCCACGGTGGCGGCTCTGGCGGTGGACGAGGTCCCCACCCCACCATAGTCACTCCCCGCTTCCGTATCCCCCTCCCAATGACCACCCTCCAACTCAACCCACCTAAATAAAGGGGCAGCATCGGGATAAGGGGCAGCAGCTCCGGGATAAGGGGCAGCAGCTCCGGGATAAGGGGCAGCAGCTCCGGGATAAGGGGCAGCAGCTCCTGACTGACTGGCAGCTCCTGACTGTAGGGCAGCTCATGACTGTAGGGCAGCTCATGACTGTAGGGCAGCTCATGACTGTAGGGCAGCTCATGACTGTAGGGCAGCTCATGACTGTAGGGCAGCTCATGACTGTCTGACGGCTCCGGCAGATCCTGTCTGGTTGGCGTCTCTGGCAGATCCTGTCTGGTTGGCGTCTCTGGCAGATCCTGTCTGGTTGGCGTCTCTGGCAGATCCTGTCTGGTTGGCGTCTCTGGCAGATCCTGTCTGGTTGGCGTCTCTGGCAGATCCTGTCTGGTTGGCGGCCCTGGCAGATCCTGACTGACGACTGGCTCTGATGGCGCTATGGAGACGGATGGCTCAGATGGCGCTTGGCAGACGGCCAGTTCAGGCGCCGCTGGGCAGACGGGCCGTTCAGGCACCGCTGGGCAGACGGCAGACTCTGGCCGGCTGAGACGCACTATAGGCCTGGTGCGTGGTACCGGAACTGGAGGTACCGGGCTGAGGGCACGCACCTCAGGGCGAGTGCGGGGAACAGGAACAGGGCACACTGGACTCTCATGGCGCACTCTAGGCCTGGTGCGTGGTACCGGAACTGGAGGTACCGGGCTGAGGGCACGCACCTCAGGGCGAGTGCGGGGAGAAGGAACAGTGCGTCCAGGGCTCTGGAGACGCACAGGAGGCTTGGTGCGTGGTGCCGGAACTGGAGGCACTGGGCTGGAGACACGCACCATAGGGAGAGTGCGTGGAAGAGGAACAGGGCTCTGGAGATGCACTGGAAGCCTGGTGCGTGGTGTAGGCACTGGTGGTACTGAGCTGGGGTGGGAAGGTGGCGCCGGATATACCGGACCGTGAAGGAGGACACGTGCTCTTGAGCACCGAGCCTCCCCAACCTTACCAGGTTGAATGGTCCCCGTAGCCCTGCCAGTGCGGCGAGGTGGAATAGCCCGCACTGGGCTATGCAGGCGAACCGGGGACACCACCTGTAAGGCTGGTGCCATGTACGCCGGCCCGAGGAGACGTACTGGAGACCAGATACGTTGGGCCGGCTTCATGGCACTCGGCTCGATGCCCAACCTAGCCCTCCCAGTGCGGCAAGGTGGAATAGCCCGCACTGGGCTAAGCACGCGTACTGGGGACACCGTGCGCTTTACCGCATAACACGGTGTCTGACCAGTACGACGCCCTCTTACTCCACGGCAAGCCCGGGGAGTTGGCTCAGGTATCCAACCCGGCTTCGCCACACTCCCCTTTAGCCCCCCCCCAAGAAATTTTTGGGTGAGCCTCTCGGGCTTCCAGCCTCTCATACGTGCTGCCTCCTCAATCCACCGCTCCTGGGCTGTGGCTGCCTTCTTCTCCTCCCGCGAGCGGCGATTCACACCAACCTTAGCCCAGGGTCCTTCTCCGTTGAATATTTGTTCCCAACTCCATTCCTCTTCTCTCCATTGCTTTAGTTCCTTTCCTCCGGCTCCAATCCGCTTGGTCCTGTTGTGGTGGGTGTTTCTGTAAAGGCAGTCATTGTTGTTCTCCTCCTCAGACGAGGAGGAGCATGGATCGGACCAAGATGCGGATTGGTGATTAATCATACTTTTAATGAAAACAGCAAACAAGACACTACAAAACAACAAACGTGACTAACCTTCAACCGTCCTGTGTGGCCCAAACACTGACACAGGAACAAACACCCACAAAACCCCAGTGAAACCCTGGCTGCCTTAGTATGACTCTCAATCAGAGACAAACGATACACACCTGTCTCTAATTGAGAATCATACCAGGCCGAACACAAAACCCAACATAGAAATACAAAACATAGACTACCCACCCAACACTCACGCCCTGACCAATAAAGACATACAAAACAAGAGAAAACAGGTCAGGAACGTGACACCATGGTGGAATAGAATCACAGAGTGGTTGTGGGTACTGTGAAATGGAAATACATGGACCCCCCACACAGGTATATGCTTCTAGTTATCATAATAGGATGTGTGTGCATAGGCAACAGTTTGTAAATGAAGTCACTGAGTACACAAACAATAAAATATAATCTTTATTGATCCATTAAACAGAGACAAAATCTGGTGCGCACTTTATAAATCATGATATTTTGATCAACTGTGAATTAACTTGAAATTGTTTTAGCACAAATGTCTTCCTTAATATGTTGTGAATAACGTGTGTAAATGTCAATGCCGTCTGATAAACCGTTTGTGAGCATGTCTGTGATATGGGGGGCAAGAGCGGTTTCATGCTTCTGACAACCACTTATCGAGCTTTCCTGAAAATACTGCTTTCACATTCATCCATTTCGGGAGGTTTGATCTTGTCCAATCATAAACAAGTTGAGTACTAACTCAAAGTATACAAGTTAACTGATGTCCGGAAGGAGTTTTGTGGAGTGAGAAGGTAAGCAAGCTTTCATCTACACTGTTTGACCATATACATTTGAAGAAATGCTAAAACACATATCACTACACAGATCAGATTCTTGGGAACATTTTGCTATGCTGCTGTCAACATTTCAGGCTGAATTGTTGAAGCAATCATAGATTTACCCGAGTAGGGGGCTAAAAGGCTGTTTAGCTATCTAGCCACCATTCGCTAACGGGAGAGAGAGGGGCTTTCTGCTTGGCTACGGAGGAGATGTTCTCTCAATGCACTCTCGATTTGGTGAAACTAAAATAAACTTTAATGCATTTAAACCTCAGGATCTTAGGAATAATTTGATACGTAGCAATTGAGACTGTATTTAGAATTGCGGATGCGACCAGAGATTAACCATGGAGGTGACAAGCTGTTTTAGCAAGTCTGCTAGCTAGGTAGGTAGTTGAGGGGGAGAGAGAAACATTGCTTGGCGCCTGTCTCTCGTCTCTCTCTCTCACACACTGTTTTGGTTTGTTTGATATTAATTGGCTTGTAATTCTTCCCATGTTTAACAGATATCTTGCTCATCTGAATGGCCTCTTCTACCCCTCTGACTAATTAGTCTGTATAATGTTAGTATACACAACACACACTGACAGTAGTCTAAGTCTATGTGGGGCGGTGTAAAAGGTTAGACAGATGTCCATCAAATGTCATCTCTCTCTCTCACACTTTATTGGTTGTTGTGGGACATTATATATGCTCATGTTTTGTTATATTCTCCCAATGTTTAACAGAAATCTTGCTTGTCCGGATGGCCTCTTCTACCCTTCTTCTGACCAATTAGTCTGTATAATGATGTAAGTGCACACAAACGGTTTATTGGTTGTGGGAAAAGTACAGATGCTCATTCTGTTTTTGTTTGATATTAATAGGCCTGCATTCTTTGCATGTTCCTAATGAACTTTGGAACATAAGATATGAGCCTACTGTAATGACATCAACCTATAAGGAATGTTTTATTTTTGTTGCTAATAAATGTGCATAAGACCCAACAAATAATCTGTTTGCAAGTGTTCAGAGATGCGTGCACATCAAACCGCTTTCCAATCTCACCTTTGCTAGAATAGCTATCAGGAAGGTTAGCCGCCGCCGCCTACACCACACACACACTGTGGGAGGGGTAAAGGTTTGGTGAGTCTAGCATAAAAGGTCTGGTAGGTGTGAATGGAAATTTCCCCATTGAAAGTCTATGGCCATTGGAATGCATTGAATTGTACGCTAAAAAGTAGAAATGGTATATATAAATATTTTCTCAGGTAAAGTAGTCTGAAGCAGTTTTTAATGTAATTTGGTGTCTCTAGCTCAAAAAAACAATTTAGGGGAATAAAATAATTTGTAAAAGATGGGGAATAAAATAATTTGTAAATGAATGTCAATGATTTATTGCGTACAACATGACCTGTTCACCGGATGTGCTACCTGTCCCAGACCTGCTGTTTTCAACTCTCTAGAGACAGCAGGAGCGGTAGAGATACTCTTAATGATCGGCTATGAAAAGGCAACTGACATTTACTCCTGAGGTGCTGACTTGTTGCACCCTCGACAACTACTGTGATTATTTTTATTTGACCATGCTGGTCATTTATGAACATTTGAACATCTTGGCCATGTTCTGTTATAATCTCCACCCGGCACAGCCAGAAGATGACTGGCCACCCCTCATAGCCTGGTTCCTCTCTAGGTTTCTTCCTAGGTTTTGGCCTTTCTAGGGAGTTTTTCCTAGCCACCGTGCTTCTACACCTGCATTGCTTGCTGTTTGGGGTTTTAGGCTGGGTTTCTGTACAGCACTTTGAGATATCAGCTGATGTAAGAAGGGCTATATAAATACATTTGATTTGAACATGAATGTTGTGCATAAATGTACAGCTAATTTACATATGTAAAGTATCAGTCAAAAGTTTGGACACCAACTTATTCAATGGTTTTAGAATAATAGTGAAGACATCAAAACTATGAAATAACACATAAGGAATCATGGAGTAACCAAAATATTTTTCAACAAATCAAAATATATTTTAAATTTGAGATTCTTCAATTCTTCAACCACCCTTTGCTTTGATGACAGCTTGCACACCTTTAGCAACCAGCAACCAGCATCATGAGGTAGTCACCTGGAATGCATTTCAATTAACAGGTGTGCCTTGTGGAATTTCTTTCCTTCTTAATGCGTTTGAGCCAATCAGTTGTGTTGTGACAAGTTAGGGGTGGTATACAGAAGATAGCCCTATTTGGTAAAAGACCAAGTCCATATTATGGCAAGAACAGCTCAAATAAGCAAAGAGAAACGACGGTCCATCATCACTTTAAGACATTATGTCAGTCAATGCGGACAATTTGAATGTTTCTTCAAGCGCAATCGCAAAAATCATCAAGCGCTATGATGAAACTGGCTCTCATGAGGACCGCCACAGGAAAGGAAGACCCAGAGTTACCTCTGGGTAACTTCATTAGAGTTGATTGCACCTCAGATTGCAGCCCAAATAAATGCTTCAGGGAGTTCAAGTAAGAAACACATCTCAACATCAACTGTTCAGAGAAGACTGCGTGAATCAAGCCTTCATGGTCGAATTGTTGCAAAGAAACCACTACTAAAGGACACCAATAAGAAGAAGTGACTTGCTTGGGCCAAGAAACAAGAGCAATGGACATTAGACCGGTAGAAATCTGTCCTTTGGTCTGATGAGTCCAAATTTGAGATTTTTGGTTCCAACCACCGTGCCTTTGTGAGACGCAGAGTAGGTGAACGGTTGATCTCCACATGTGTAGTTCCCACTGTGAAGCATGGAGGAGGAGGTGTGATGGTGAAGGGGTGCTTTGCTGGTGACACTGTCAGTGATTTATTAGAATTCAAGCCACACTTAATCAGCATGGCTACCACAGCATTCTGCAGCGATACGCCATCCCATCTGGTTTGCGCTTAGTGGGACTATCATTTGTTTTTCAACAGGACAATGACCCGACCTGTGTCATATTGTTGCCATTTTTGGAAAAGGCTTTGCCTTTTACATGTGCATTATCTCCCGCGACCTTTTGACCCAGAATACGGACACACAAATTGTAATATCTCAGCAATGGTAAGGCCTGTAGACATGAAACAACGTGCACTGTGCTAATGGGAGTATGTCGTATCATCAGTTCAGCTCTGAAAGCAATGTTGATTTTACCCCCCAACACCTTAACAGTCATGTTTGCTGTCACAGTACATACTGTACAAACATACTGTAGCTATGGCTGGTTTGACGTCAGTACTTTTACCTTTTAGTTTGTATCATGCCTAATCTCTCTTTTCTAGAAGTCCAGCAGCATTCTGTGTAGGCTACTAAAAGTAAAAAGTTGAAAAACATGGACATAACTTTTTCTTGGCTCCTGTATGCTCTTTCTCTCTTTGTTCCTCTCTTCCCCCCTTTTGAGACAGCAGCAGTCATAACTGCTTTTCATTGACATCATCAATTCTCGTCGCCCTGTGCTAAAACTCCCATCTGTAGTAATCCACCCGGGAAGTGTGTGTGTTCTTTATGTTTGTGTGTGTGTCTGTGTCTGTGTGCACATGCATGTCTGTGTGCGTGTGTCGGTGCTTGTGTGCATGTACGGTATGCATGTGTGTTCTGTATGGTATGCATGTGTGTTCTGTATACGCTGGCAAGGACCCGAGGCAGAGACATTTCCATTGTTTTTGAAACAGGCCAGTACGGAGCATTTGCTTTCATTAACTATCAAAGGGCCCTCTGCGGCTGCAGTGGGACTCCCCGCCTTTTCTCTTTTTCTTGGAGGACGCTCTGAGCCCTTCTATCTCAACGGTATGCAACATGGCTCCCTGTCCAACATCCAAGTCCTGTGTGTGTGTGTGTGTGTGTGTGTGTGTGTGTGTGTGTGTGTGTGTGTGTGTGTGTGTGTGTGTGTGTGTGTGTGTGTGTGTGTGTGTGTGTGTGTGTTTGTGTTCTCGTGCATGGCAGTGTGTGTGTGGCACTGTGTGTGTGGCAGCGTAGTATGTGGCTCCCCATCGAAGCCGTGTGTGTGTGTCTAAGTACTGATGTCATAGGCTGGGTTAGAACAGGGATTAATAAGAGCTCTGTTTTTCCTTTCCGTCGTTGTCTCTTCTCAAGGCTGAAGCCACATCCAACATCCAAAACATTTCAAAGAACACAGTTTTAGTGGGTGTCATATTTCCCGTTTTGTTTTAACACCGAAACGATGGAATTCAAATTTATTGAGTGAGGCGTGTAAGTTTATGATGGATTTTCATTATGTTTTGGCTAATTGTGATGTTCTATAATATACAATTTATATTGGTATCTATTCATAGAATGTACAGTTAAATGCCAAAATAAAGGAAACACCAACAAAGTGTTGGGCCACCTCGAGCCACCAGAAAAGCTTCAATGCGCCTTGACATGGATTCTACAAGTGTCTGGAACTCTACTGGAGGGATGCGACACCATTCTTCCACCAGAAATTCCATCATTTGGAGTTTTGTTGATGGCGATGGAAAACATTGCCTTAGGCACCCGCTCCAGAATCTCCCATAAGTGTTCAATTGGGTTGAGATCTGGTGACTGAGACGCACGTACACGTGCACGCACACACACACACACACACAATGTTTTGTATTGCTATCCTTGTGGGGACCAAATAATTGATTCCCATCCAAAATCCCATTTTCCCTAACCCTAAATCTAATCCTAACCTTAACCTTAACCTTAACCCCAAACCCCTAACCCTAAAACTATACCTAACCCTAACTCCTAACCCTAAACCCTAATTCTAACCCTAACCCTAAACCTTACCCCTAAGCCTAAAATAGCATTTGTCTTCGTGGGGACCGGCAAAATGTTCTCACTATCCTTGTGAGGACTTCTGGTACCCACAAGAATAGTTTAACAAAAACACATACACACACACACACACACACACACACACACACACACACACACATACACCCACCCTTTAAAACAACCTAATGCTCCTTTGAGACCCCAATTTCAAAGTCACTGAGATCTCTTCTTCATACCATGGTCGCCAAAATAATGGGTAACTAGGCATTTTTTCACATTTTAATTGTGGAAGCACCTGCTTTCAACTTTGTATCCCTCATTTACTCAAGTGTTTCCTTTATTTTGGCAGTTACCTGTATATCACAATGATGATAGTCTTCATGCATTTATGCTGTGTAGGAAGGTGTTGTTACACCATATGACAGAATGTCACACAACGACAGCGCTTGAACACTGAGCGGTGGCTCAATGACATACTGTACCATCCCGTCTTAAAACTTCAACCAAAATCCCCCCCAATAAACATGGTCTTGGAAAAGTAGTCCATTCTTGAAGGGAGTTCCACACCCCTGAAAACCCTCCAACAAAAAACGCCTGGCTATATTAGAACTTCCAAAACATGATTCACAGCACAGTATTCTACATGGAATACAACGGCATGATCTATGCATTATGTCATGTATATGAAGTCTACGTTCGGTCTATAGACTGTTTGGTCTATTGATTAAAAGGTTTCGCTGAGTTCTACTTCATCCAGCGATCCAACTCCTCATGTGGCTTCTTGACACGGTTGATTTCTAGCCCGCTTACTGATTAGTTCTCTAATTGGCGATTTTACAACTCCACATCTTGATTAAATGTGCTGTTTGCGACACCGCAGAGAAGACAAGAGGGGATATTGGGCGGACATCCTCTGACATCCCCTTTTCCAGCCTATTTCAAACACTAATCGAAGGAGATTGCTCGATGCTTTGTACCAAACACTCCCTCAGGAAGAGAAAAACGTATTACAAGCTAAAGAGGCTGGGACAGTAGCCAGGAGGGAGAAGGGGGCCTGGCGGGATGCCCGATAAAACCATACAGTCTTTCTCCCATCCTTCAACCCCCACAGACCCCCTAAGACTCCCTCAGACAGCACTGAAAATAATCCTCCCTCCCTTCTTGCGCTCTGAATTTATATAGTCCCTTAAGAGGGACAATAACAAACCGCGGTGACAGCGTGTTGGGACGAAGCCCGGGATCATACTGTTGGAACAGGATCATAATATTGGAACGCGGTTCCCCAAGAGGGGAGAATAGAGGCATTGTCTGTTTGGATCCTGAGTGACTACCAATGATGCATAAGGATGGATGGGTGATTACACAGGCACATATGCACGCACTCGCACACGCACACACACAGACCCCCCCCCCCCACCCCACCCTCAAAGAAACCTTTGCAGCCGTTTTAGTAAAAGTAGTTGATGCAAACTAGTAGCCACTTAAGAAATGCACCTCTGCGATCTCCATCTTGCTAGCTAATTTTTTTGTGTTTTATTCAAGTGGGGAAGCTAGTCACGTCAGCAGAGATGTAGTTTATCTATGCCAAACTGACATTCTATTACGTACAGGTGAGGTTAAGCTGGAGCATTTGAAAATTGTGGGAGGCAACCCGGATGTCTACAGGGACTACATCTGTAGCCTTTAGGCATTTATAAAGGCTGTGAACATGATCCGAGAGCTGTTATGAATGCTTATCATAACTTGAATAATACACTATGGAGTGATAATTGACAAAGACTAAAAGTCTTTCATCATTATTATCTAAGGTGTGACCAGTTATAACTGCTAATATCATCCATAATGTCTCATTATTATAGTCCAAAGCCCTCAAACTCAACTCTGGACCTCAAAGCCAGTTCCCCTGCATTTGTTCATTGTTCCTCTGTAATCAGGGACAAATTTAGACCTCGACACCAGGTGTGTGCAATTAATTATCAGGTGGAACCAGCAGGCTTCGTACCTCTTAGGGTAAGAGTTGAATACCCCTGGTCTAAAGGAAACTCTCTCAGCAGCAGTGTTACAATGCCTTCATAAAGGGTACCTTATTGTGAAGTATTACCCATTATTTGTAAAGGGCAAGGATGGGTGGGGGTGGAATGGAGGAAGCATTCTGCCTTCCTGTGTGACGAGTCTTCTTGGGAAATGTCACCGCCCATCAGGGGACACTAGTGTCGTCCCCAATATATAATGGGAGCATGTCCTGGCCCGCTCATAACGCTCTGTGACCCTTGGAATTCTGGGATTCTGGAGGATTATGCACAGCTGGCTGTGGTAGGAGGGGCTTTCAAGTGCGAAGGTGAAGAGAGAGGACCTACTCCACCTGCCATCAAGCTCTTTCTTCTCTCGCGCAAACACACACACACACACACACACACACACACACACACACTCGCACACAAACTGTCTCTCACAGACCCACTAACCCACACACACACACACTACACACTAACCTTCGGCAACAAAAAAAAAGTCATCCATATTGATAGACCGCCAGATCCATCTGTCCCTCTCCGTATAGACGGACCCCAGAGAGGGAGCCTGTTCCAATTGGCAGATTTTAATACGGGTACGTCCCAAATGGCACCCTATTTCCCATATAGTGCTTTACATTTTACCAGGGCCCATAAGAGCTCTAGTCAAAAGTAGTGCACTACATAGGGAAAAGGGTGCCATTTGGGATGCAAACTTGGACTCAGCTGCTGCTGGTGTTCCCATCCCCTCCCTCTCTCTATCCCTCCAGCCTTCAAACCAATCTGGCCACTGCCGGCCACTGGGAATAACACATTAGACTGTCAATAAAATCCCCATTTCATTCATCGGCAGTTATTGTCTCTGCTATTCCCTTG
This sequence comes from Salvelinus alpinus, assembly GCF_045679555.1. NCBI lineage: Eukaryota > Metazoa > Chordata > Actinopteri > Salmoniformes > Salmonidae > Salvelinus > Salvelinus alpinus. Next base: position 66,089,955 of record NC_092087.1, on the reverse strand, counting down.
AGCCAGAGGTGCTGCTGGTGGAGTGGGCATCGATGGTGTAGGGTAATGTTGCCCCTAGATGCTGATCCTGGGTCAGTTTTGCATTTTCCCCACTAGTAAGGTTATGATTGGGGTAGGGGAAGCTAGAGATCCTAGATCTGTACTTAGCGGCATCGATTGTGTTTCATGAACAGTATATAGCCTGAAGGGGATTTGTTAGTAGAGGGATCCAAGACTATGTTTTGGAGACCACTGTCTAAAAACACATCAGTGTTTGTCCTTTTATTTTCCCTTTGCTGTACCTCAGATGCTTTCTATTTGAGATTGTTTGAGTAATGTATTTACGCAGTTGTAGTAGTGATAACTGTACAAGGTGTGTGTGTGTGTGTGCATGTTGTTTGTTTGTCTCAGTGTGTGTGCTTGTTTTCCTGTATGCCCGTGTGTGTGTGCACATGCGTGGATGTATGTCAGCCTCTTTGTCTCTTCTCTCTCAGGGCACTAGACAGATGTTATCATAGCTTCTGCCCGTTCCCCTTTTCCCTCCCCCCACCAAGACAGTGTCATTTTAGAGCACAGCCCGTAAAACGAGGCAGCTGAAGTTTACAGTCTTCAAATGATGCCCTTGAGGAAACAATCGGAAGGCATAATGTACGCTCAACTTCAAAGACCACCAGCAGTACTAACTATGTAATTACAAAGCACTACTGCTTTTAAAAGGAGTGACGCTTGATCGCCCACTGATATCTTATGGCAAATGAAGGGAGAGTTAGAGTTGAGACAGTGTTTAAAAAAATCCTGCTGACCTGGCTCTTTTGTAGTTTTTGTAATTTTTTGGACATGGGATATATTTTGTTGACTTTCTGTCTGTCCTGATGTGTGTGTGTGTATGCATTTGTGTGGCAACCAACGATGATGGGGTTGCAGTTCTTTGTGTGTGTACATTCATACATGTCTTTATGTGTGTGCATGCGTATCTGTGTTCACTTGTGTGTTCTTCATCTGCAAGTCATAGAAAGCACTCTGGGGAACAAATGTGGGAGGCACCACGAGGGAAAGATAGAGGAGGGAGGGATAGTCAAATCACACACAGTAAAAGGAAAGGAGACAGCGAGACGGTTCAGAGAGGAGACTTCAGGTTTGCCAGAGTAAAGAAAAGGAAACCTCCCTAATTGAACTCAAGTGTGTTTATGAGCCAGTTGGCGTCTACAATCCGAAGAAAATGTTCTGAACCGTTTCAACCATGGAGAACAAAAAAGGGAAAAGGAATGGAGGAAAACATACAGAAATGATTAGAAAATACTTAAACGGCGATTGTTTCTGGGCAGTCCCAGTCGCAGATTAGATTGATATAGAGAAAGATTGAGGGAGAAAGAAAAAAAAAGAGACAGAGAAGTTGTCTGATGATGGTATACAATGTGGGTTGCTATGGAAACCCCCAGCTCCAGTCTTGAAGGGCGCATTTGAGTCTGAAACGCGAGCCCTTGAGCTCTACACAATGATGTCATCAGAGAGAATGTCAATGGGAGTGGAATACTCCTCTTTTTAACATCCAAGGGGCATGTGAAAAGCACTCAGTCCTCTCCACTCTGGTAAAGCGTTACCATTTGTCATTATTATGACAATGCAAAACAAGTTATATTCTCAAATGAAAATCGAATTCCTCAACACGTGGGATTAAATTACACAAACATTTAATTCACGGGTGGAAAAGATGAGTCAAATGGTGTTCAAAGGTTAGTCACTGTTTTATGAACATGAACCAAAGGGGATGGTCTTCGGAAAACTCCAGTGTTTGTTACTCGCCCCTTTGGAGATGGTGTAACAAAGCGAGTTCTGTATTGGTCTTCCCGACCTGGGACGCAAAACCCAGGAAGATCTGCACAAGAACACATCGTCACTCAAAGTCAATTGTGCTAACTGACAGACCAAGAGGCTAACCTGTCACTCCCTGAGGGAAGTTTGGCTTTAGATCTCAGGTTAGGACGACTTCACAATGGCTACTAGTGCAGCGGAGGGGATTTAGAATCCCGCTCTTATGATGAGAGAGCCCTGTCTGAGCTGTTGTTCGTTTGGTTAAGATGGTTGGTTGGCAAATGGGATGGGGCCGATTCCCATCAGCGCAAAGTAGCGCAAACAGCTCAACTGCTACAGAGGGAGGTTTGACCCTTTTCACACATAGGATGCCGCTACAGTAACGGGTCGATAGCGACAAATGATAACCTTTCAGACAATTTAAAAAAATGACGCATCAGAAGCGTCGTCTACCTTTTCAGACAGTAGAATTCTGCTATGGCATAGAATGTTCGGTATTGTTTCCCTGACAACAATAAATGTTGCTGATTGATGTGCTGTTGTTGTTTTTCTGCAGTTTTTTTAATGGTAGGGTAGATAGATGTGTTTTCTTTCGAATAAATGTATTGTATGTAAGTCATTGTATTTAACAAACTTAAAAGTACCTTTCTTAGGAGCGAGTGGTCTGTGCGCAGGCAGGCTGTGCGCAGGCAGCTCGAGATCATTTGATTGACAGTTCTGGTTGCCTAGTGATGGAGGTTAGTCCCGCTTCAGAAGCGTCATTCCTTTACAAATAAGTTAAATACCGTTCAGTGGCGCTACTAAACTATCTCCATTTAAAAAGCCGTATTGCACCTTTTCAGACAAACAAACATGCCGTAGCGCTTCTAAAGCACAGCATTCCATATGTCTAAATTGGGTATTAGTCGTAGCATCAATATCTTATGGGGTTAAGGGTTTCTTTTAACATCTGGCTTGGAGCCTGTATTGTCTCTGATCTCCCAGTGGGCATTGTCACTTGATCCTAATGACAAGATCTGCATTCAGACCACAACTGTCACCAAAGGCTGGAGGCTGGGGAGCCAACTGTGATGTCATTCTTCCGAAAAGGGAACAAGGCAATTCAGGATTCCTCCGTGTCAAAGGTCACCATTGTCTTGTCATGAATTACCACCCCTGGAGATTTGCATTATTAACTAGCAGAGTTTGTCAAGGTATCCTGTTACTTAATCTGCCGAAAGATGGAGAAGTGTGATTACCACCAAACACATGGGAAAGTGTGAACTGGCAGCTGGAGAAAGAACAATTGGACAATGGCAGCCCAGTACGGTCTCGTGGTCCACATGATAGTGTGACAAGGGTCATAATATGTCTACGCCACAAATGGGATACATTTCTCAAGGACTGTCAATCAGTGATCTATTCATCACGTTAGCAGGGCAACAATTCAGAGCGGAAGGGAGCATCCATTGGGTTAGCTACATCATCAGTCACCCAATGAATAACTGCAAGAATTCTGCCCATATGTTCAGGTAATCTGCTTTCTTTCTGTAATGAATGAAACCAACTTGCTAAAGTAGGACTTCTGACCCGAAAAACAGAGACTCCAAAATCATCTGAATCTCAATCATTCACATTTCCGTGTCTCAGCATCTCTTCTCTATTCTCATAATGCGTTCCAAGACAATGGCGAGAAATCCAAAACAAAGATAACCAAGTCATTTCTGCATAAATACGTGGATATACCCACACTATCATTTTCAATGTTCTGAGTGTAACCACGTTGGGTTAGTGGCCGGATGTTTTCTACCAGACTATAGAGGAAATCCCATCAAGGGCTTTGCCATCAGTGTCCCTCTGTGCAGGATTGCGTGTGTGCCCATACAGTTCAAGCATCCAAATTTCACAATGAAACTCATATCCTACAATTACTGGCGCTCTTTGCTTGGCGTAATCATAATCATGTTTATTCCTCCCGGTTTGTCTTCTTGTCTTGTCTCTTGGAAAGTGTTCTGTGAGGAAAGTGGAGCTAGCGGAGGAGTGCTATATACTGTATACTGAGGCTGGTTGATAGTGGATGCATAGTGGACTGCTGTGCAACAATTTCTTGGGACTAGTAACAGTGTGCACTAAACAGGTGCATGGATTTGTCGCGGGCAACTAGGAGGGTGACCAGGCCAGCACAGTACAGCTATGTGTGAATGAGGATGAAGTGGAGCTGACTGACAGGACGGCGAGGAAGTTCATACCTGTGGCTGTCAGAAGGTGGCCATTTTGTCTCCTGGGGTTAAAGTGGCAGTTATAACGCAGGCCACAGTTTTGGGCCTTGAGATGATAAAATTTTTTGTTTTATTGGCCGGCTGCATCTCTCATACTGCCTCTTTTTGGATTTCAGTGGTTTTGTTGTCTTTTTTGACATCCTGGAAATTGCCAAGTAAAACATCAGGACACACTTACAGTCAAAGTAAGGGATTGGTTAAGTTTAGTATACCGTATACAAACTGGAGAGACTCCAGCACACGGCATATTTGGATAGTTGAACTTTTGTTCTCGAAAAGCCAATGTTTCGGTTGATAACAAATAGCTAGCTAAGAAATACAGGAGCGTCAGCTACAACAATCACATCAATTCAGTCAGCTGCTATTTGCTATTTATACGTTTTGGGTTTAAGTTTAGGGGTACGGTTGCGGTTAACGTGAGGGGAAGTTATTAAAACTGCCAATCATGTTTAGGCACCAAATCACAACCAATCTCAACCTATGATTCCTCAATCCTTCCTTTCCCAAAAACGACTGAAGAGCAACAATATCATTCTTTCTTTCCAAAAAATCTAAATTTAATTTTATCTTTTCTTAAATTGCTTTTGTTATGCTTAAATATTATAGCTCAGACACAGGTCATGGTTGTTAACATGAAACACAATTCCATACCCACTATTTCCCCTTCTGCGGCTAAAGTATTGTGTTCGGTGAAATCGCAGTTTGGAATTCTGTACAGCTAAAGTCACAATCTTATAGGACTCAGTCAGTCTTTTAGGAGCTTGTGGCTGGACAGACTCACTCTCACCTCAGCTGAAATGCATGCCAAGGGTCTCCTCGAGATAAGCAAGGTTCTTTTTTCTTCTTCAAATGGGATGGAGCTGGAAACTGTCTCATAGACCAGAGAATAAGACCAAATGGCACCTTATTCCCTATAAAGTGTACTACTAGTAGTAGTGCACTATGTAGTGAATGGGGTGCCATTTTGGACGAATCCTGAAGCCATAAAAGCATTTGATGAATGAGCTGAGCATATTGTGGCCTCTCGCTGGCATGCCTTATCGTATTGTTTGGCTTACCGGACCGAGGTCCAGAACATCTAATGGTCATTTTAACTGACCGTATACAAACTGGAGAGACTCCAGCACACGGCATATTTGACAAAAAATTCTCGAAAAGCCAATGTTTCGGTTGATAACCATCATCAAAGCTTGTCATATACAAGGTTAGCATATGTATTTGTAGCTTGCATACCTTTACAGTAAGAACATTGCGCTCACTGGTGTAAGGTAAAAGCAGCCTCGTGTGAGATGTATTTTTACATGTATTCCATTGAGTAAACAATAAAAGGTGTAGATGTAGAACAGATATAGATTTTAACCAACTAACTCAAGCAAACTCATACACCCTACAGAATACACATGTTGACCCTCACTCAAAAACACAGATAATACCCAACTTCTACACACTTGGTTCTAATAGCAGCTGACTGAATTGGTGTGATTGTTGTAGCTGACGCTCCTGTATTTCATAGCTATTTGTTGAAAATATATATGGCAAGACACGGTTCTTACTTCTACTACTTCTACTTCTATGGCAGATTCCTAGCAATGTGACCTTATATGTTGCTCTCTGTAACCCAACACACATTTTAATGGCCTAGCCGCTTTTCAATGGTGGTTTCAGCAGTCTGTCCACATGAGAGCAATTTGGGGCAGTGTGACCGAACCACAGGCATATATTTATACATGCGGTTTGGTATGCCACGAAAAAAGAAAAAAAATCTCATGGTACATAAATGAATACTGTGAAAATACTGTCTCGGGCTCTAAACATCGGCATAACAATGTGGGAGATTTGCGGGACCTGTGTGTGAAGCATGGTAATTATTAACACATTAATAGCACATTAATGAACTGCATGGACTTGATTCCACACCACAAATTTGAATGTATGTACCGAAGGGGAATGTTTGGTTTCAACAAGCGGTTCGTCTGGCACTGAATGTGCGATAGTACCAACACCTTGGGACTGGCATGAATGTGTGTATCAGATTTAGGGCATGCATATATAGAGAGTTAATGGATAGGTTGTGTATTTGAATTGGGACTGGTTAATTACTCCATTACACAGAAACAGAGTTGGTGCCTATTCAATGTGCAGTTATCAGGAATCAACTCTTACCTTTGTGGACTGAATGGCATGAAATGTGTTTATAAAAGGCCACATTTTGCCAAGAGAGATCTCACTGTGAAATGAATACTGTGAAAATTAGTTGTAGTCTTCTAATCCCCTCGGGCTGAATGGGGTGAATGTGTGCAAATCCTAGAAAAGCCTCTGGGACTGTAGCATGAATAATTCTAAAATCTTATTTCACTCATCCTTACAAAGGAGATCTTGTTGATATAATAATGATCTCTTTTAATAACAAGTGAGACCTTTCCCAAGAAGGCAGCAATCAAATACTCATTCAAAATCATACAAATGATGACATGAATGATGCCACCTAGACGAAAACAACAAAACAACCTTTTTTTGTTTTGTCTGTCTAAAGGGTTAACCGAAGGTCAGTGCAGCCCCTCACACCCTCTGGCGTTCCCAGCCATGCTGCTGCACCTGTGGGTTCAATGGGATTCCTGGGACATCGTAAAAAAGGGACAGAGCACACACGGCTCTTGATCCCATGCCCCGCAGGTACGGCAGGCTTGTTAGCCTGCATAGACCTCCAGTGTATTTTATATACTGTAGTCGGGGGTTTTAAGCCTAGTCATTATGTAGACAGGAAGGAAGCATGTTTCTCATTAGGGCGATATGTTACTGGGAGAATACTGCGTCGACCTACATGCAAAATGTAGACAGTTGTATACTGTAGTGGGGATATACATTCAAACTACAATGGTTGATAATGAGTTAAGGTTTGGTCGTCATTGTTATTAGATATTTCTTTCCTTCCTTCTTTCCTCACATACTTGACCTAGCCATTGACAAATGTCGTATTAACATCCTGATGTAAATGTCAGATATTCAATAGATCCTAGATTGAATATTTTTTCTCTGCATAGCACATTGACTCTGCAAACAGGCAGTCTATTTTTGTTGTAATTTTGGTGTACAGTGTGTGTCCAAGTGAGGATAGATAGCGTCCCTATGCGCTGATCTGGACCTGCTTGGTTATTTATCTTGTGCGGATGCAGGTTCTGTTCGGGGCTTGTGTGTGTGTGTGTGTGTGTGTGTGTGTGTGTGTGTGTGTGTGTGTGTGTGTGTGTGTGTGTGTGTGTGTGTGTGTGTGTGTGTGTGTGTGTGTGTGTGTGTGTGTGTGTGTGTGTGTGTGTGTGTGTGTGTGTGTGTGTGTGTGTGTATATATCCATGAGCGTGTACATGTCCTTGTATGTGCGTCAGATTGAGTGGAACAGCAGATGTAGGGGTCTTTCCTGTTGGCTGGTAGAGAGCCGGTGGGTGATAGTGGGTGCCTGGGGGACGGTGCAGTGAACCGCTGTAGCTAAAAAGGACCATTAGCAAATGCATGGTGGGAATCCAGATCCTGCGTCAGTGGTTGGAGCTCCTTTTCCTAAAAACAAACACCAAAACATACAGTAGGAAGACATGCATATGCTATGTGCATCTGTGTGTGTAAGTAAAAGTATAACTTACTGTACTACAGTATACAAAGTAACACACGGAACACTAATTTTCACACACACACACACACACACACACACACTGAGCATGCATTGACACACTGAGCACACAACACAGACACACACACACTGACACAGTCAATTGGCTAGTGTTACATAGTGTTGATTTTTCAGTGTAACATCTCTAGTGCTGATTCAGTTAAATTAACTCTGTAAGTGTTAAATTAACACTCAGTGGTGTAAAATAACCCCAGTGTTGGTGTTAATGACCACTGCTGAACCAAAACCATGCCCATCTGTATCATGTTCCCAGCTTGCTCTGCTGCAGGTTGATTTTTAGAATGTATGTTTTTGCATGTACAGTGGGGTTCGGAATTATTAGGTAAGACAATCTACTGTCTTAACTTGTGTCTTTCTTTCTTTAAAAAAAAACCTTCTCCTGGAGACATGCCAGGAGAAAAAGGAGGGCTGGAGTTCTGAAAATTCCCGACGGCTACCTTTTAGTTTCAATGCATTAATGTGATTTCTAATCTAGATCACACTATTCACCTGGCATTGAGATGATCAGATTTAGAGTGTGGGTCTGAACTTGTAGTGTGCTCAGTGGTGTGCTCAAGCAAAATAGTCCCATAACATCAAAGATCCACCACCATATTTTACAGAAGGGATGAGGTATTTCCTGCATATGCATTGTTCTTTCGAAGGCCAAACCTACCATTGCTGTGCGTGGACAAAGAGCTCCATTTTCATTTAATCTGACCACAGCACCGCCTGGAGCTTGCTAAACGGCATTGGCACTTGGATTGGAACCGGTGGTATGGTCACGACACGAAAATAAAAGGTCTTTGCCACGCACACCAGCGGTGGGTTTGGCCTTTGAAAGAACAATGCATATGCAGAAAATACCTCATCACTACTGTAAAATATGGTGGTAGATCTTTGATGTTATGAGGCTATTTTGCTTCCATTGCTCCTGGGGCCCTTGGTAAGGTCAATGGCATCATGAGCTTTACCAAGTACCAGGACATTCTTGGTTGCCTCTGCCAGGACGCAGAAACTTGGCTGAACTTAAATCCTCCAGCAAGACAATAACCCCAAGCACAAATCAAAATCCACAAATTCATGGTTAATTGACCACAAAATCGACATTTTGCAATGGCTCTCAGTCTCCGGACTTGAACCCCATTAAAAACCTGTGTTTCGAATAGAAGGGTGCAGTCCAAAAGCACAGACGTAGGATATCAAGGATCTGGAAAGATTATGTATAGAGGAATGGTCTAAGGTCCCTCCTAATGTGTTCTCCAATATCATAAAAACATTTGAGAAAAATACTCTTTATCCTCGCAAAGGGAGGGTGCTGGAAAATTGAAAGCAGGGGATTCAATAATTTTGACCCTTATCGTTTTTTATTACTTGTTAAATTACTTGTTAAAACAAAAATCAGGCCACTGTACTAGGGTAAAACTAAGCCCTGAAAATAAGGCTTTATATGTAATATATATTGTAGTGTCTTAAATAATTAAATTGTAATGATAATATATTCACTTAGGATCTCACTTGATGAAGGCCACAGCACTGAAAATGAATGAATGTAACAACCATGTCCCTGTCACTAACAAATACAGTCATGGGTGGTAACCCTACAATTCACTCAAAAGGCAAGGAAACCTGGGAAATATGCAAAAAAGTCTTTACACTAAGCAGTGTGTTAATTTAACAATGAAATGTGTGGACCCGTATAGACACTGGAACAGTGTTAAATTTAACACTCAGTGTTAATTTAACACTGGATCATTTTCTGTGCAGACACACACACACTCAGCATACACATTGAGCACACCACACAGATATACAAGTTCAGACCCACACTCTAAATCTGATCTTCTCAATGCCAGGTGAATAGTGTGATCTACAGTAGATTAGAAATCATGTTAACGCATTGAAACTTAAAGGTAGCCGTCGAGAGTTTCACAACTCCAACCCTTTCCCCCTGGCATGTCTCCTAAGTGTATGATGCCACTCAGTCACCACACCCCTTCCAAACTCTCTGTGCCCTCCATCTCATATGAACTCACTGTACTGAGCATACAGTATGCACTGTGTTCACAAACAACGCACGTCACACATCAGAGAAAAAAAATCATAATTGGTAATTCTATCAGGGATCAGAACGATAAGGTTTGTTGGAATTCTGACATTAGCAGGAACATTGATAGGAAACATGTGTCTCCAGCCCAAATGGTACCCTATTCCCTAAAAGTAGTGGACTATGTAGGGAATATGATGCCATTTTGGATGCACTACATAGACAGTAAATGGGCCTCTTCCCTATTTACCTAGTAATAGTGTTTGAGTATATCAGAACCATGACGAATACATGATAACGCCAATCTCTGATTGAAGTCAATGTTTTCTTTAGTTTCCAAAAGAAAGATAAGTAGATTTACAGGGAATCCTCTTCTTTGACATTAGTGGTGATTACACACACACACACACACTCTGCTACTGTATTTTGTTCATTAACCTATTGACTTATTGCCAATTTTCTGTACATATGCATCAGTGCAAATGGCAAAAAATAAGATCTATTTTACTATGAAATGCCACGTGTTCTGAGAAAAGTTGGGCCTAATGAGGTCTGTCCTCTAAGCAGCATGCATTCTTAAACGCTACGCTAAATGATGTCTAATGTCTAGCTGTGTTTTTAAAAGAAGGGATTTTTGCTGAATAGTCGACAAAGCTAGAAACAAGCCACATCAACATCACATACTTTTAGACAAAGACACAAAATAATTGAGTTTCCAGTTGGTAAAAATACATGAAGGAAAAATGTAAAAATGCTGGTGGTGGGTGAAATATTTTCAAGCCAGTTTGCAGCTAATAAAGCATGTGTAAATTTCCAATTAGGATTTAAGCTTAACTTTGTTGTTGCGCCTCCTTCCTACGGCTGTCACGGTATTCAAATAGTTGAACTCGTCAAAGCACAGAAGTTTCCATTTCAGCAGATCACTTTGCCTGTCAAGAAACCTCACGTCGTGTGCTTTGAGCAGAGGGGAAGAGAAACGAAAATGGGCTGATGTTCTGGTTGGCTTGACCAGAAAAGCCCTTGTTTTTTTTAAATCCCAGTTAACGTTGAGTGAACAAGTCATAGGCATCTTCCTCTTCCTAATCTTTTGTTTGAGTAACTCAGAGTGTGGTTGCACTCCTAACATTGTTGAAAGTGAGACAGAACCAGTAGGGTTCAGAAACCAATGACATTCATTTACATGGCAGCATTATTCTGCTAGATATACCTCACTGAATGGAGTTTATGCAAATATAGGAAACAGACACTGAATGAGATAACATGCCTGTGAATATTCTTACATCTTGTTATGACATATGTAGTCTTCTTAATAGCCGCCCCCCAAAAAGGCTACTGACAGGATTTCCTGCATAGCACACAAACATTGGGTTGCATATGTTATAATAATATTCAAAGAACTTGATATGGGGTGTAATTCAATTCCCTTGTGGGTCCTCCATCTGAAATGATACATTTATGGGCGAGTAACTTTTTTTCCACCATGACCTGGCAATGTAATGTCTTTTACATTGAATTCTCCTATGCAGAACATTTACTGTTGTACTACCACCATGAAGTTTCCAACCAATGTGCCATGGTCCATATCCTCACAGAGCAAAACATTTGCTGCCCCTTGTTGATGGATGGGTCCACATACTTATTTTGTCTTTGAGTTTTTTGTCTAAGTATTTCAGACACGATGGGGAAAAAAGATCAGGCAAATGTCCAATTTCAGCATATTTCCATTTCTTAATTTTCTCCACAAAGCTCGCCGCATTTCGAGAGCCACCACCCAGTTGTTGATAACACTCCAAGTCAGAAGATGTCTGTGTGGAGTCTCGCAGAGAAAATATGGGCAAATAAGTGAATGTGGGAATAAAAGCTTCACCTTGTCCCCATAACGAGAGGGTCTCTCCCAGTCCCAGTTCTTGTTAACATGGTGCTTCAGGGATGTCGAAGGCACCAACCTACTTTAGCTACTGTCGCCACCTCTCAACCCCACTCCCCATTTATGAATGCACTGCTGTGAACTCTACTGTATTTGGCTGCTGTGCACAGTAAAGACGCCCTATTTTTAGCTTGTGTTTGATTGTAATACCCTGATGTGTGATTTTAACCTGTTTGTATATACCTATACATTGTACACTATATATGCAAAAGTATGTGGACACCCCTTCAAATTAGTAGATTCATCTATTTAAGCCACACCCGTTGTTGACAGGTGTATAAAATCAAGCACACCGCCATGCAATCTCCATAGACAAACATTGGCAGAAGAATGGCCTTACTGAAGAGCTCAGTGACTTTTAAAGTGGCACCGTCATAGGATGCCACCTTTCCAACAAGTCAGTTAATCAAATTTCTGCCCTGCTAGAGCTGCCCCGGTCAACTGTAAGTGCTGTTACTGTGAAGTGGAAATGTTTAGGAGCAACAATGGCTCAGCTGCAAAGTGGTAGGCCACACAAGCTCACAGAACGGGACCGCTGAGTGCTGAAGAGCGTAGCGCGTAAAAATCGTCTGTCTTCGGTTGCAACACTGACTACCAAGTTCCAAACTGCCTCTGGAAGCAACGTCAGCATAAGAACTGTTCGTTGTGAGCTTCATAAAATGGGTTTCCATGGCAAGCAGCCACACAAAAGCCTAAGATCACCGTGTGCATTCCCAAGCGTCGGCTAGAGTGTTGTAAAGCTCGCCGCCATTGGACTCTGGAGCAGTGGAAATGCGTTCTATAGAGTGATGAATCACGTTTCACCATCTGGCAGTCCGACGGACAAATCTGGGTTTGGCGGATGCCTGGAGAAAGCTGCCTGCCCCAATGCATACTGCCAACTGTAAAGTTTGGTGGAGGAGGAATATTTGTCTGGGGCTGTTTTTTCATGGTTTGAGCTAGGCCCCTTAGTTCCAGTGAAGGGAAATCTTAAAGCTACAGCAGACAATGACATTTTAGATGATTTTGTACTTCCAACTTTATGGCAGTTTGGGTAAGGCCCTTTCCTGTTTCAGCACAAAGCGAGGTCCATACAGAAATTCTTTGTCGAGATCGGTGATCTTGACTGGCCTGCATAGAGCCCTGACCTCAACCCCATCGAACACCTTTGGGATGAAATGGAATGACGACTGCGAGCCAGGCCTAATCACCCAACATCAGTGCCCGACCTCACAAATGCTCTTGTGGCTGAACGGAATGTTCCAGCATCTCATGGAAAGCCTTCCCAGAAGAGTGGAGGCTGTTATATCAGCAAAGGGGCGACCAACTCCATATTAATGCCCATGATTTTGGAATGAGATGTTCGACGAAGACTTTTGTAAATTACTATGTATATGAATACAGATGGAAATTCACTGGCTGGCTAATCTGGCACATTTACAAAAAAAATGTATCAATGTGCATTGTCCATGTCAAATAAACCTAATGTAAATCTAATGTAACCTAAAGTGAAGGTAATGTGCTGTTATATGATTTTAATGTGGATGTATGTACCTTACAAATGAAGTTCCTGTGGGAAAATAAAGTTATTCTAAGTTTAAGACAACCCATGTCTGGGCTACTCCGGTCCTATTGGTCCTTTACAGATAAGGAACGAGGGGACCATTCCCTTCCCGTGTCCTCATCGCTGGCAGCCAGTCACAATGGGCGGGATTCATCGGGGTAATTCAGCTACCGACTTGGCCAGGACTCCCGAACCCAAAGAAAGAATGTGACCTCACAATATACCTCTTTCAACATGACCCAGGACCGGACTGTACGTCTCCTGGACTCTCCATTCATCACCATCAAAACTCGCCTCTGTTCATCACGCATAGGCCAAACTATCCAAAATGTAGTGGAACGTTCAGATAGAAATATATGATTTTTATGTCTGTATTCATGACGTTTCCATCTATCGTCTTTATGAACTTGTTAGGGTGGGGGAAGTGTACCATCCCTTTTACTGTTTGGTTTTATGAACAAAAGACAGTAGGGACTAGGGAGTCTCCTCTCTTCCTTTCTCACTCCCTCATTTTCCCTCTTTTCCTCCTGCTCCTGCACTTTGAGGCCAACCTCGTAAACTTGTGTGCATGCAACGTGGGAAAATCGCGGCCGACCATCCAAGTGCACTTGAGTGTACAGGAGATACAGGACATGCAGTAATGCAAATCAGATGACTCTGAAGCCATTAGAATAGATATGAATTATAGTCAGTGTTATGTTTCGAGCAACCTCACAAGTTGTTTACATCAAGCCCAATGTGTAATCAGGCCTGCTAACCAAAGAACCCTTTATAAGTGCATTCACATCACGCCTTGCACACAAAGCACATTGCTGGTTATAGAGTCAGCTGTCACTCATCAAAATACATGTTTGTATGTCATATGTATGTATATCAACGTAGCTTTTTATCGGAGTGCATTTATGCTGTGTAATCACAGCAGGCTCATTAACATGGCACCCATTATGCTGTCAAACAAACCCGTAGTTAAGTTTAAATCCTAGGCTTTACATGCCGCTACCAACTGAATTTGCCTCAAAGGAAAGTTGAATTCTCCTCCTCGTCGACACCCATCCAGGCTTTTCACGATCCATACAACATTTGCCTGCGGGATATATCATCTCAAAATGGAGGACGATGTCACCACGGACTTGTAATGATGCCTGTCAGCCTCCCTGGGAAAAGCATTTAACACAGTGCATTAAAGGCCTATAAGTATTTTTATAGAATGCTTCTTGTAGCCATAATTGTTCACAATGACCATAAAGACGGGAGACAATCAAAACTGTAATTAAAATATTCGAGCCGCCTTGTTTGTGCTCTCATAACACGGGGCGTGTAAAAAACAGAGGGAGAATTTGTTGAGGGGCACACAAGAAAAAGCATTGAAACCACAAACGGCTCTGTCCAAGTGGGAGAAAGCCCAGCCAATGGCAGACTTTGTAGGGGGAACAAGCCGTTAGCTCAGCGTCTTAAAATAAGAATGAGGCAGCTCATTAAGCGAGAGGAAAACTATGTCACCCTTTAATGTCAAAACATCGCTGGGCCGATTGGATACATATGAGGGCACTGAGCTGACACACTGAGCTACGGAACCCATATTGAATGACGGTTGCCATGGCACTATATAAAGTGGGAGAGGTTCAAGGCTGAGATTTCCCCTCGGGCACTCTCTCGGCCTCCAACCCCAAATAAGGACCCCTAGCGATGACAGCATGGCCATTTACTGAGTTTCTCACTTCCTGGTGGGAACTGTGTTTTGAACTCCCCTGGTTGTTTTGTCTGGAATGCAGATGAATCGGTTAAAAGAGGATGACTGAGACATTGCAAAGGAATTGATGTTGCAGCGAAATAACAAAGCATTCTGTAATTCAATGGAGACAATGAAAACACGAATGAAACCATTTTGGAGGCCATCACACGCTGTTAAAGGAAGGCTATACTTAAAAATAAAGGAGAGCCGCACACTCTAGGAGCTCAGATGCAAAAATTTAATTACCAACGTTTCGACAGCCAAGCTGTCTTCATCAATGGTGTATAGGAAGGCTATATACCTTTGTGGGACAAAGGGGTTGTGGGACAGAGATATCTGGATGTGTATGTGAAATAAACTGCATAACGAATAACAAAGCAGCCTGTACCTGGGTTCAAATAGTATTCAATATATTTTGAATTGTTTGAGTGAACAAATGGGAGGGGTTTACAATTTTGGGACTTATTCCATTGTTTCCATTTTGGCAAGCTCAATCAGGCACAGCTAAAGCATTTGAAATAGAACAAATACTATTTGGACCCAGGTCTGAAGCAGTCCTCCATTTCTTTCTGTTTGCCTAGTTTCTGTTAGAAGCCTATGCATCATTTTATTAGATATCACTATGGAATGAAAAGTGCCGCAATGGAGACGGAGATGAAAAAAGGGGGACAGAAACAGAGAGAGGTGACAGATGAGTGGACCTACAAGTGGTTGGATCATGATAGGCTACACTAACAATTCCTGTGTTTAGTGAGTGAAGTGGCATTTAAATGATCCTGTTTTGGAGACTGGTTTTTGTTCCGAATTTCAGATAACTGATGTGCCCAAAGTAAACTGCCTGTTACTCAGGCCCAGAAGCTAGGATATGCATATACTTGGGAGTATTGGATAGAAAATAATCTGATGTTTCTAAAACTGTTAAAATAATGTATGTGAGTATAACAGAACTGATATGGCAAGAGAAGACCCGAGGAAAATCCATCCGGAATTATTTTTTTTGAGGTCACAGGCCATTTCAGTGCTAGCCTATGGGAAATAGAAATAGATAGGACCCAGATTGCAGTTCCTATGGCTTCCACGAGATGTGAACAGTCTTTAGAAAGGGTTTCAGGCTTGTTTTTTTTTTTAAATTAGCAAGTAGTTGGAAGAACTACAAGGTGTCTCTCATTAGAAAAGTAGTCTTGTTGGTGCGTGAATGAGGTGCGCGCTCTTCGTTATTTATCTTCCCTATTGAACATACTATTCTCTGTGTTAAATATTATCATTTAGATATTAGAGTACCTGAGGATTAATTAGAAACATCGTTTGACTTGTTTGGAAGAACTTTACTGGTAACTTTTTAGATTCGTTTGTATGCACGTTGAACGAGTGGATTACTGAGATCATTGGCGCCAACTAAACTGACTTTTTGGATATTTGAGTTTGAGTTTAGTTTATTTTTACAGGGACAGTGCACATTAATCAACGTTTCAGTAAAAGTGTCGGTTTTAGCCAGCCGGCTAATTTTCAACCGCAGTCCCTGGGCAGGTTATTATAAACAATATAGACAATCATTGAGCAGTGAGCACACGCAGAGCAACATAGGACAAGCAAGACATAGCATACAGACAGAGCAACATAGAACAAAAAGCAGCAAGACAAAATTCATAAAAGCAACAAAGTGTTTCCACACCTCACAAGCTACAGACAACATGGAAGGCGACAATACACAGCTAGGGATTATGTTCACAAATCTGATTGACCTTTAGCCATGTCTTCATGCATTTTGTGAAAGTGTGATATGTGGTGCAGTTATGTGTGTCTGATGGCAGTGTATTCCAGACATGGGAAGCTCTCACAGAGAAAGCGGATTTACTAAAGGTGCTTTTCCTTAAGGGAACTATACAGTCACCTCTCATGGCAGACCTTGTGGATCTGCTGCCATATGTTTGGGTTTTCTGTTTAACAAAAATACTGAGTGGAGGGGGAGCCAGGCAATTTAGGATCTTGAATACAAGACATGAGTCGGTGTATTGCACAAGATTTTCCCAACTCAGGAGCTCATGCTTTCTGAGGATGTAACAGTGATGATGGCTATTGGGCTTCCTATCAAGCATTTTGAGAGCCTGTTTGTAGACAGACTGAATAGGTTTTAATGTTGCACAGCAAGCTTGGGCCCAACTAGTCAAGCAGTATGTTAAGTGGGGGAGTATCATAGATTTGAAGTACAGTTTTGCTACCTCTGTAGTCAAACAATTTCGTATAAATCGGAAATTAGCTAGGTTGAATTTGGTTATCTGAATTACCTTTTTCACATGCTTTTTAAAAGAGAGGTTGGAATCAAGTATGATGCCAAGGTACTAAAAATCAGATACCACCTGGAGCATCTCCCCTGACACATAGACATCTGGCTCAGTAGCATCTGTTGCCCTCTTTGTGAAGAACATGCAAACTGTTTTTTTCACATTGAGATGCAAACACGAGTCACTGAGCCACTTTGTAACCTGGACCATTACAGTAGTGAGTTCTTGTGCCGCTTGTTGTTTGCTCTTTGCATGCACATATATCACTGTATCATCTGCATACATTTGACTTCAGACCTAGTGCAGACAGAAGGCAGATCATTAATGTACAGGCTGAACAGGAGGGGCCCCAGTATTGACCTTTGGGGCACGCCCACATCATAGCTAAGAGTGGGCGACAGCTCATTGCTCACTCTGACCCACTGAGTTCTGCCTTCAAGGTATGATTTCATCCATCTCAAAGGCATCGGGGGAAAAGTTGAACTTGGACAATTTTGTGATGAGAATCTCATGGTTAACAGTATCAAAAGCCTTCCTTAGGTCCAGAAACACAGCCCCAACAACGCCCCCTTTGTCCATCTTGGACTTCACATTTTCCAGAAGACAGCAGCCGTTTCTGTGGAGTGTTTCGCTCTGAAGCCAAACTGCATGGAGTGTAATGTGAAGGGGCTGTTGTTGAGGTGGGCAATCAGTTGTTCTGCTACACACTTTTCAACAACCTTTGACACCACAGGTAGTATACTAATGGGCCTGTAGTTACTCACGTCAGCAGGGTCGCCCGATTTAAAGATGGCCGTTATTATGGCCGACTTCCATACCCTTGGAAACACCCCGAGATCAATAGATGTGTTGGTGACCTTAGTAATGGGGCCAATGAGTGACTCTTTGTAGTTTTTAAGAAAGGTAGAGTCCAGCCCAAACACATATTTGGCTTTAGAGTTCTTTAGTGATCTAATCACCTTGTTCACATTTGACTCAGAAACCTCCCTTATGATGAAGACCGGTTGAGTGTCATTTACTAGCACTGAGCCCAAGAAACCAGTGGAGGGGTTCTGTGTCAGTACCCTGACAGAGTCAATAAAGTAGGAATTGAAGGCTATTGCTATTTCGACTGCATCCTGTGTTAGATTGTTATTCACCGTGATTTCTAGTCTTTTTGCAGTGTTACTATGGTCTTTCCCTGTTAACTTTTTTAGATTCTCCCAGATCAATTTAGAATTTCCCTTTGCTTCACCAATTATGTTAATAAAAAAGTTTGCCTTGGCCTGTCTGATTTCTTTCATCACCTTATTTCTCAACATGGTAAACCTACGTCTGTCATGCTCTAATTTGGATTTTAGGGCTATTTTTAGAGCATAATCTCGTTCTTTCATCAATTTCCAGATTTCTCCATTTAGCCAAGGAAGAGTGCTCTTTTTGCAAGGTTTGGATTTTCTTTTCTTTAGGAAACCATTTATTGTAGTCTGGATTGTGGATAGAAAAACCTGACTATCAGCTTCCACGTCTGTATAGGACAAGAGATCATTCCAGTTAATTCCCTTAATTGCGTTTTCAAAATAGTTTAATTCACTCTTAGGTATTCTTAGTTGATCCGACTTTCTAACAGTAGAGAGGTTAAACCTGCTTAGACAGCTTTCTGGCTATAAGTGTCAGATTATGATCAGATAGCCCAGTAACCATATTGAATGATTTAGTCACTCTCTCTGGTTTATTACTGAACACCAAATCAATCTGTGTTTTAGAGCAACAAGTCACCCTGGTTGTCCCTTTAACTAGCTGTGTAAGGTCAAAGGTATTAGTGATCCGTTTGAGGGTTTTCCTACAATACTTGTCTTCATAATTAATATTAAAATCTTCCATTAAGATGACCTCTTTCCCAAAATCACATTCCCTAAGCATGTTATTAAACTGATCAAAAAACACACTTTTGGTGGAAGGTGGCCTACACATTTCAATAAGGGTAAAAGACATTTGGGGAGACAGTGTAACGTTCAGGCCAATACATTCTAGTTCATTACCACATGACCACTCAATTTGTTTACATCGGATATGTTCTTAAATGTAAATCATCACATCACCTCCTCTTCCTTCAATCCTGTCTCTCCTGAAAACATTGTAGCCAGGCACAATCAAAGCAGCATATGGAGAGTTTTTATGGAACCATGTCTCTGAGAGGCAGAGGAAGTCAAGGTTGGAGTCTGTGAGTAGATGTTGAATTTGATCACTTTTTGGAATGACACTACGAATGTTCAAGTGCCCCCCTAGTAGTCCCTTGGGCTTAGCTCGTGGGTCCCAGATGACTCGAGAGTGATTGACACACTGAAAAAAGTAAAATTTTCGGTGTTTTCTGATGGCTGGGTTTAGGCCGTTTTGTTTAGTTTTGATTAGGGGCAGTTTTGTAGCGCAATTAACAATCCCTCCCGCCTGCACTGGATGCGGGGAACTAATTAAAACTGCTTGCGTACCAGAAGCAGAGTCAGGGATCGCATATAACGACTTGGGTATGTTTGAAGAGTCAAAATCTATCCTGGAGCCGGGTGAGTCAAGAGAAACCATGGGACCATAGCACTCACCCACTTCCACAGTGGCGACGATCAGTGGAGGAGGCCATCCACTGCTTTCCACTCCGGTGAGTATCGCTGGCTCGGTGATGTTAGGCCCAGGTTTGAGTTGCACATCCCCGGAGAGTAGGAGGGTAGTGAACAGGTAGTTTAAAAGTTTCCGATAAATGTTGGACTTGTGTTTGTTACGCCTAAGCGGTTCAGTGGAATAGGGAGGGAGGTAGACTTGGCCATTATTCAGAACATTATGGTATGCTGTGTACTGTCCGCTCCCGTGGAACGGTGAACCAATGTGTTTGGTGTTGATATTCTCCGGTAGTAGACTGATTGTGTCATTCCAGCAAGGACGCACTGAGATTATCAGTAGAGCAGCTACATAACTGACAATCATGGCAAAGTACTGGAGATAAAACACATAATTGCGCTTTAAATGAACAGCACTGCATTGTCTTTATCATTTTTTTGTGCCCCCTTTTCCTGCCCAATTTCGATCTTGTCTCATCGCTGCAACTCTCCAACGGGCTCGGGAGGCGAAGGTCGAGTCATGCGTCCTCCGAAACATGACCTGCCAAACCGTGCTTCTTAATACCTGCCCGCTTAAACCGGCCAGCTGCACCAATGTGTCTGAGGAAACACAGTTCAAATGACATCCGAGGTCAGCCTGCAGGCGCCCAGCACTGCGTGTTCTAAATGATGAGGAAATATTTTAGCAATGCCAGTATACATTATTTGAAACTGATTAAAATGTTGCCGTTTCACCAGTTTCTATTCCACTATCTCAGCAGGTACCTCTGTTGTGTAACGCGAAGGAACGTTTAGTTTTAATGTTCCATCAAAGTGTCGATATAACTTTTTCATAAACATGATGCAAAATGACTACAATGTATGTACATAATATTAATTTAGCATTTATTCTAAAAATGATGTGCGTAACCAGGAGACAAGCCAAAGTAAATTCAACGATTATTTTCAAACCACTGACATCTACATTTCCAAGGACACAGGTTTCAAGGATTCAAGTGCAACAGCTGCCCATACAACCACTGGTATAAGAAATCCCTCCCTGATACAGCAAAGTTGAAACACGTTGGTTGAATGAATACTTGGTGTTGTTGTTTGCGGTGGCCATAGCTTCGGACTGCAGGGATATTAGTAGCATATTAGCATCCACACCGTACCTTATTCAAAAGGGATTTCAATTCAATTTCACTCGGTCAATGATGATGGCAATGCAATCATAAAGGGGATTAAAAGAGAGCCCTGACATCAGTCGACAACAATGCCACACCATTGGCATTTAGTCCATTCTGCAAGTTTCTTATGGTCCCCTTTAATGCTGTTTGGGCCTTAGGGGCCCCCATTGTAATTACAGCCAATTAATTGTAACGCTGGACTGAATAGCCCGTGCTCATTGGTGGAACAATGGCTGACAAATAGAGCAAGAAGCACGCCAGGCTGCCAGCAGCCTCTCGCCAGATTATCAACAGCTGCTGCTGCCATGGTACAGCCGTCCCTTTCAATGCCCAATCCCTTCTCATGAGGACCTGGGGTGGGGTTGAGGGGAGGACCCGGTGGCATGAGAGTGCCATCAATCTCTATTGTGTCCCCTCCCCTTTCTAAAGAAAACAGTCACTAAAGTCTCATTTGTCGCCACTTTTCCATGGTGGGTGGGGTTGTGGGTGTGCGTGATGGAGCCACAGTGTTTTCTATGTGGGGATTATTAAGGGTTAATTGAGTGTGGTAAATGATTGGGTGCTGAATAGGGATTAGTAGGAGGAGGTGGTGGAGGTGGCAGATGTGGTGTGAAACGAAGAGCCATTCGGCTTCTAAAGAATACAAATCAGGGCCCATGCTCTATTCCGGACTCTATCTAAGACTCAATTATCCCATTCACGCTGGGAGCAAAGGAGTTGCTGGAGGGGCTGGAGTGCACAGATGGTTTCCATGCCAAAGAACTCTGGGGAAAGCAGAACTATTTTCCGGGCACCTTTTCTTCAGGTTCAGTTTACCGTGGAGCAATGGGCTTTTTATTGGGTATTCATGATGCGCAGGGCATTGTGAACTTGTTTTTAAGATTGAAGGATTCTGAAAGGGACAATGGAAGAATGGAAAGAATTCATTCCATGAATCGGAATGAGAGGGTGAGGATGCGGCTTAGCTCTGGCTATTTTCCCGAATTGGGACTACTATACCGGGAACCTCTGATAAACGGGGGAAAAGACGTAGAGGGGCGTGTCCACCTGGGGGGCCGACTGCCTAGCACGCCGTCTGTCGCTCGCCATCTCAAGCCCAATGGAACAATAATCGAATTCATTCTCCTTCAAAAAAGGCACACGATTCTCAGGCGAATGGCCCTCTCTCTATTTAGTCAAACCAAATGAATGCCACTTGTCAGGGAGAAAGAAAAACTTCCCAGGAGTCATATGGTTAATTGATCCTTTTACTGTATATGAACAATGCTTAATTTACAATATACTTCTAATTGACTTTCAAAACAGGATGGAACTATGGGTGACACTTTTTAGTATATGGATCACATACTAGGCACTCATTTTATTTATAAGTGTGTATTGATATCTAATTAGGCCCTTATTAGGTATTATTTGCCATGACTTCTAATGTTAGAATAAGAAAACACTGAGTAAATACCTAATAAATGTCTAACGATACCCAATAAAGGCCAATTTGTGACTTATATTGCAAATGAGTGCCTATGATGTGATCCCTATACAGAAGTGTTAGATAATATAGTGTATGGGCTGTGGTTCCACTCCAACCATACCTTCTATCCAAGTGCAACTGAATAATATTATTTACAATGTCTGCAATCTCATTAAACACGTTTTAACTTTGCAATCTATCACCGCCTGTGAACTCCACATTGTTTGACACTCAACAGTATGTTGCACTCCAACAACTAGCCTATAACTCCTCGACTGAAATTCCTCAAGGATTCCTGTCAAACGTAACAGGTTCACATACACTCAAGACGAATCGCCAGGGATATTTCTTAATCTCCATCCTAGCTATCTCAAATATTCGCAAAATATCCTTCCTGACATGTTTGTGTGTGGATGTAGAAGAGGACATTAATATTGGGCCTAATCACCATTCAAGGTCCTTTGCCCCCAACCCAGTGGTTGAAAAGCAGCTAATATCAGCCAGGAAGGAACAATGGACAAAGCCGAGCACTTGAATCACAATGAAGGAGAAGGACCTGCCCTGCCAACACAAGCTGCGAGGACCACCCGACCAACGGATGCCTCACAATACGCCCAACAATAAATCACAGTGATTGAAACAAGGGCCCCAGACTATAACCTCTTATCGCTCTCTAAATACAGTACAAAAACCTATTCATTCATGTATATTTAACACAGGGAATTTTGATTCAAAACTCAATAAGCAAAATGGCCATCAAATGGCACACAAACAACTTTTTTTAAATATTTGTGTTGAACTGGAGAACCCATACTATAATGGTCATTTCCTGGGTTTAAATAAACCATGAATAGGCTTTCAAGGGGCTATAGCAATGGCGGCTGTGAGAGAAGTGCTATTTCGGCTAAAGATTGGAATCAGGTCGGAGTCCCAGACAATACAAAGTGCTGCTGGCTATTTTTGGCGCTTTATTGTCAGGGAAATGGGGTTCCTTTCTTTCATTGTATCCAGTATCCACTCTCCACTCTTTCTTCCTTTCTACCCCTAATCAAAAACAAAACATCCCAGGTCTGTACTATGGGGCAATCAGAGAAAGCTTATGTAATGCTATTCATTGCATTAGGAGGCTAAGGGGTTGAGACTAGTACATTCTTGTGGTCATTTTTGTAAGCTTGCGGCAAAGCCATGGCACTGCACTCACCCTGTCCAGGTCAGCCCGTGGAAATGCGTCTATGGCTTCTTTGCTTTTTACTGTTCATTGTTTTGAAAATGTGTGTTCAAAAATGGGCATTGTTCATGTGGTCTACACACAAGAATATCTTACATTTTCCTGGTGTAACTTTTGTCTTGTGTATTATAACAAACATTCACTCTCTTTTCAAAGAGTGACTGTATCTGACATTGACTGGCATCGACTGAAATACTGTAGGTCTCTTGATCAATTTAGAGGACGAAAAATATGTTGTATTCTGTTCATCAAAAAATACCCTTAGGATGTTTTCTCTACAGAAAGACTAACAAAAAATAGCAAATTTTCATCTTTCAGTTTCCATGTCTATCCCATACTGGACTATGACCTTTGTTTACTTAGTCCTGAACAGACTGGATCGGTGTAAGCAATACAAAAAAAATGCTAAAGGAATCACAGAGCCTGTGTGTGTGTGTGGGGGGGGGGGGGTCAATATGCATGTGTGTGTGTGTGTGTTTTGGAGTGTCAGTGTAGTAAGTGTATTGTTAGAGTCAGGTGAGTGTATTTCGAGCCTTTGCAAGAGAGTCAGTGCAGAAAATAAGAATAAATATGAATAAAACAAGGGGGTCAATGCAAATAGTCCGGGTAACCATTTGATTAACTCTTCAGCAGTGCTTTGGCTTAGGGGTAGAAGCTGTTAACTTCTTTCAGCTAGGGGGCAGATTTTTATTTTTATTTTTTAAATAACGTTCCCAAGGTAAACTGACTATTTCTCAGGCCCAGATCGTAGAATATGCATATAATTTACAGATTAGGATAGGAAACACTCCAAAGTTTCCAAAACTGTCAAAATATTGTCTGTGAGTATAACAGAACTGATACTGCAGGCGAAACCCTGAGGAGAATCAAACCAGGAAGTGGCTTCTATTTTGAAAACTCCATGTTCCATAGCCTGCCTTTGCTCCATTTAAAGGGATATCAACCAGATTCATTTTCCTATCGCTTCCTCAAGGTGTCAACAGTCTTCAGACATAGTTTCAGGCTTTTATTTTGAAAAATGAGCGAGAAAGATAACATTGCGTCAGGTGTTCGCATGAGTTTTGCTCGCGCAACAGAGTTTGGGCAGCCATTGCCTTTCCCTCTCCTACTGAAAAAGACAGTTGCGGTTGATATATTATCGATTATATATTTTAAAAACAACCTGAGGATTAATTATAAAAAAACGTTTGACATGTTTCTGTGGACATTACGGATACTATTTGGAATTTGTCTGCGTTGTCGTGACCGCTCTTTCCTGTGGATTTCTGAACATAACGCGCCAAACAAACGGAGGTATTTTGGATATAAAAATTATCTTTATGGAACAAAAGGAACATTTATAGTGTAACTGGGAGTCTCGTGAGTGAAAACATCTGAAGATCATCAAAGGTAAACGATCAATTTGATTGCTTTTCTGATTTTCGTGATCAAGCTACTTGATGCTAGGTGTTCATAATGTTTTGTCGAGCGATCGATAAACTGACACAAACGCTTGGATTGCTTTCGCTGTAAAGCATATTTTCAAAATCTGACACGACATGTGGATTAACAAAAGGCTAAACTGTGTTTTGCTATATTGCACTTGTGATTTCATGAATTTAAATATTTTTTGTAATATTATTTGAATGTGGCGCTCTACAATTCAGCGGTTGTTGATGACAATTATCCCGCTAAAGGGATGGGTAGCGTCAAGACGTTTTAAGGAGCCTTTTAGCTCCCCGGGACCGCTTACTGTGCGGTAGCAGAGAGAACAGTCTATGACTTGGGTGGCTGGAGTCTTTGACAATTTTTAGGGCCTTCCACTGACACCGCCTGGTATAGAGCTTGAAGAATATTGAAATGAATAATGGGCAAATGTTGCACAATCCAGGTATGGAATGCTCTTAGAGACTTACCCAGAAAGACTCACAGCTGTAATCGCTGCCAAAGGTGCTTCTACAAAGTATTGACTCAAGGGTGTGAATACTTATGTAAATTTGATATTTCTGAATTTAATTTTCAATAAATCTGCAAACATTTCTTCATATATGTTTTCACTTTTTCATTATGGGGTATTGTGTGTAGCTGGGTGAGAGAAAAACATATATTTAATCAATTTTAAATTCAAGCTGTAACACAACAAAATGTGGAATAAGTCAAGGGGTATGAATACTTTCTGAAGGCACTATAGACAAGGATGGGGCCTTGGGGTTTTGATGGGAAAGGTCTAGACTTTGCAATGAAGGACCAAGGTTAGCAGAAGGCTTGGTTAGCAGGGTTAGCCTTCATTCCATTTCAACTCAATTAACTCTGAACGTGAAGTCAAATGCAGTTCATGAGTTCCCTCAGTTCAGGAAACAACATCCTTGAATTGCATTAGCTACGTTTTCAAATGTCCAATTACTATAGTCGCTGAGCTGAGCCAGACTGGAATGGAATCAGAGTTTTGCAGGCAGATCACCAGTGACATGTTAGTATTCGACATCCATCCACGGCGTGGAAACTGGCCACTTGGGGCAACAGTGAGCGCTGTTACCTTAAGTTTCGGTATTGATAGGACATTGTGGATGTGAATAAGCATCTGCCTCTGGTTTCATGGTTGAATCCAGCAATAGAAAGTCGTTTTTGATATTTTTGTTTTAAGCTTATCCCAAACCTTACCCCTTACCATAACCATTCGGAGTTAATGCCTAACCTTAAGATTTCGGAGTTAATGCCTAAACTTACGTTTGGGAAAGTTTGAGAAATATGGATGAACGTCTAATTCTGATGTGAGACTGAGCCCTTGTAGGAATTTTGACCCTTGCTGATGGATTTGCAGATCCAGGATCATATTTTGGAATATGGCTCCCTCTAGTGGTGCTTTTCCATATAGCCTTACCCCCACGCCATAGTTTCGCCAGTGTTTTATGTTAACATCAGCTCTCAAGACTTATGGCGAGGGAATCGACAACCTCTGAATCATTCAAGTCTGTTGATTTGTGAGAAGGTGTCAAAGTTCACAGTTAGCCATTGCTATGTAAATGACAGCTGAAAAGAACACAGAGCATTGCCTTGACTCCAAGTGGGATTCACATCCACAATGTCCTTTGGCTCCAAGTGGGAGCAGGTCTACCGGATACATGGGTAAAACACTGGGGTAAATCCTGTATGGAAATGCAACATTAGATGCTGGATGTAGAAACCAATGGTAGAAACTCTGGGTGGTCGTGTTTGTGAGGCATCATCTTTTACTTGAGCCTCATTTAGGTGACTGTAAACAAGGGCAACAAAGCCCAAATCCAGTGATAATCAAACATAACAGAAAATACAACCACTGTTGTAATGTGTGGCGGAAAGAAGCAAACATTGTTTTTGTCCCCACCAGTGACTAAGCTTTTCCACTTGTGTTCTAACTTAGGTATCCCCCTTTCCCTTTCTTAAAATGTTCTCATGAATGGATTTCACTTGGGTTCTTGGGTAGTCCCATCTATGCAAATGGTATGCCCGCCATCTAGTGGTGTTTTGCAGTATGACACGACTGGAGTCCTGTCTATCTCTGTAACATGCTGACCAGACCGGACGTGTCGCCTGCATTGCAAAATAAATGTACACATACATGTTATTCAATCATTGCACCCACACTGGTGGCGCGCGTCAACGAACTCGGTTGACCGTTTTATCTGTGGATTAATTGTCGGAGTAGAGGACCTTGTGCATTTAACGTAAAATAACAACCCAATGTTTATATCCCAGGACAAATTAGTTTGCAACAGCAAGCCCACTAGCCAAATTGCCATCAATGTTTAATGCTTTTCGACTTAAACCAAATTAATATAATTGGTTTAGAGTTTATTTTGATATTTCAACCTGCGTGTCCTGATCGCGTCTGGTGTGGGGGGACAAAATCAACATTGTCTGGTCTGCATGTAATCTTGCTACTGTGTTTTTCACTCAAGGTAAGCACTTTATCACATTTCTATGTCTGGAGGAACTTGATAAATTCAAGTAAGGTCATTCTGAGCAATTTACGGAGCCCGGGAGGTGACACAAATGATAAAAAAATTAAAAAAAAATCGTGCCCATGTAATATAAAACGTGCCCATTAATTACTGAAACATGCTCACAAATTGATATAACATGTCGACCAAATGTTTTTTTTTTTTAAATGCTCACAAATTTCTACAAAATGAGCACAAATTGAAATAAAACATGTCCACAAATTATGAAACAAACTCACGAATTGTAAAACGTCCACTTTACTTTTCGAGGTGTGTGCCCGTTCGGTAATCTGGCCCTGATCATCAAGTTAAACCACAGGTATTGTTGTTACACATCCTCACACTGTCTTGGAGAATAAAACTGAGACTGTAGCCAGCTTCCATTTCACCTCATTTTATTGTCCAAAGAATGTTCTCATAGTCCAGAAGTATTGGATGAAAATCCACAATGTTGGTGCCATACAGGAGCACTGACCAATCTGCCTCCAAAATAGGACTGCTGGTTTTGAGGATGGTGTGGAGTTCAGTGGTTGATGATCTGAGCACCCCTGAGATGGTGAGTACGGTTTCAGTAGACCACTATTGGGCTGGTAGATCAGATAGGCGCTTCGAGGCAAGGTCATTTAGTGTTTTGAATGTGGTACATATTGCCTTATAGTGGATTCAGGACTTGGACAAGGAGTCAATGCAGCTTAAAGATGCATTTACATGGGGGTTTGGATGATAGTGTAACATTTCTTAGAATGAGCGGAAATATTGGAGTTTGGGGACAATAGTCAAGTTGGGAAGTGCAAATATTTAGATACAAATATATAGTCAAGTTGGCGATTTATTTAGATATTCCTGTTGAAAAAGAGAAAAGACAGAAAGATAGAATCTTACAGTATATTAAATTCATCCCACTGGGCCAAAACTGATTGAATCAACGTTGTTTCTATGTCATTTCAACAACAACAACAAAATATATGTTATGACGGTGAATCAACGTGGAAAACACGATTGGATTTTCAAAAAGTCATCAACGTCAAGTCATTTCTCACCCAACTTTTAACCTTACTATTTTGGTTGATTTCCCAAATGTAAATCAAAACTAGACATTGAACTGACGTCTGTGCCTAGTGGGATTGGATTTCTGTAATCATATCAGCTCATTTGTCATACTTCTTCTAATCATCCAGAGAGAATGTACCTTTCTTTGAGGTTAACCTTTGAGATGACCTCCCTCAAGGATTCTCGCTCTTTCCTCGGAGCGAATTTGTCCCACATTTTAGCGAAGTCACCATTTGTGGCCACGTTTCTCAAGATATTGTGACCATGATGCCTGCGGACAAAGATATTTATATCATCTTAAACGTGCGACATATCAAATCATTTCTGCTGTCTGTGATTTAAGAACAGTACTCAATTGATGGCAAAAATATCCCATAAAAATAAGACACACATTAGGTGGAATTTGCAAGAGGGTCGGTTTGAGTAATACACTGCAATACCTGATCTACAAATCATCTCAACTATCTAACAACTGGGCATTAACCATTTGTTATTCTAAAAATCTTAGCGAATCTGCACAGCGCTTGGCTCAGGCCGACCATTGTGATCAAGTACGGTTGTCTTCATTAGGCACCAAACAGAAGGAAGGAAACTGAATCAGGTACTGACTATTTGGACTCATTTACATTTTTAAAATCGCAAACAGTACAAGTTTAGTGCCCTAACAAACACAACCAAAATGGCAACTATGTTGATAATCAGTCTGGGGTCACCCAGGTCATCCAAGTGTTGTGTGGTTGTTTTGTCTGGTGGTTGTGTCTGAAGATTGGCAGTGTTCAACTTGTAATGTGTATTAGGATCTGTCTGATGTTTGAAAGGGGTTGACATAAAGACTTTCTGTCTTTAAATGAAAAGCAAAAGGAAATATTATATCCACAAATAGGTGCTACGTGACATAAAAAGTCAAAGCCCAGGCATTTGTGTGGGTTTAAAAGGTAAAAAGCTTTTGGCAAAAGCTGTTGTCTTGGATTCAGCTAATCCTTTGGCTTTTTAACTTTCAAACCCACATGAGTGCCCGGACTTGGATTTTCCTATGCCACTTAGCACTTATTTGTGTTTATAATTTTTCCTTTTGGTTTTCAATTACTATTCCCCTCCAAGAGCACCTATGGTTGTTTTGGAGTACCTGAAGAGCTTCCGCTACTTCATTTTCTTCAAGGCATTCTGTCTTTAGATGGATTTAGTTGAGGCCGCAATTCAATCCATGACACCCTTTAGCGTAGATGCTCTAGACAGCTGACAATGTGGCTTTTAAAGGCAATTTAAATTTGTATTTGTGGTAAACGCTGCAGATGTCGACTCAAGTGTAAATTATCTTTAAAAGCTGCATTGTCGGCGGTCTAGTGCTATAAGGAGCCATGGATTGAATCCCGGCCTTAGTTTAGGCCGGCCATTATGTTTAAGCAAGCAACTATACAGGATGAACTTCCCACCTGACTTCCTGTGCAGGGTCCACAGCCAGTTTACTGACGGCAATCAAGAAACGGTCAGTGAGGTCTTTCTTCCCCGACAGGAGATGAGCCATCCCCATGACCTCAGCCAGTCTCTCCAGGTGCTGAGCAGTGCAGCTCCTCACCGCAGCGTTACGGTGGCTGAAGAAGGACAAACAGAGCACATCAGTTACAGGTCATAGAGATACATGAGTTAGGAGACAAATGAAAATGGATTGTATTGATGTCTCATCGGTGGATCAAAATGTTCGGTATAATAAATATACCATTTATTAACCGTTTGTAAAGAGTTTACTTACCATTTATTAATCATTATTCCTACATTTGTAAATGTCAATAAGCAATCTCTAAATAGTTATTTACACATTTATAAACGCTATTTTAAATGATTTAATAATGATTTACAAGATAATTAATAAGGTGTTTGATAATAGTATGTTCACAATTTGTATTTATAAGGCATTCGTTAATGGTTGACTAATGGTTTGACTCACCATTTATATACATATTTATACATGTATTTATAAATGTCATGAATGGTGTATTTATTAATTGTTAATGAGTGCATTTATGAATGGGAGTACATGCACTAATACCTCAGTACCTCACTAATACCCCCTAATCTAAAGTGTTCACTATATATACTTTATAAATAACCTAGCATGCTGATGAAAAAGGCAGTTAATTAAAAACTAGCAGTATTTCAATCTTCTCGATTTCGAGGCTTGGATAATGGGACAATTAGGAGTACGGCGACACCTTAAAACCCTGGATTGAGATACGTTTTCAAGCCATATCCCTTTTCCGTCACCACGGTGAAAACATATTGCCATAGGACAGTTTCGACTTGATGGCAGACTGAACTTGAAGTCCAGCTTTGGCTAACTAAGCCCAGTAACATAATTAAACTCAACATATGCTATTCTGTTATTTTGAAAGACATTTTCTTAATATCATAACGTTTCTTAAGACCTGCCTAAATGGACAAATGATCATATTTGTGATGGTGTATATTAATATTAAATGGATTGACTTTTTAGTGTGGTAGTATTTGATATATAAGTATTTATATATTACAATGTTTATCTGCAAGCAAGCTGCAAATAAGCAAGCGGCAATGAGTTCACATTGACTAGCAAGAATTGGTCTGAGAGTGGAAAGGCAGATATTTAACATTATGAAATCATATACAAGGCATAAAACTTAAGTTTCAAGGCATTAACAAACATTACAATGCGATACTTTATGCATGATCAGAGAGAGAGAGAGAGAAGTTATAGCCTGAAAGGCCATGCCCCAAGTGTTCCTGGGGTGGAGAGAGTGTATCTCACTAGCGCAGGTCAGGAACAAAGAAAAAGAGAGACAATGAATATAAGACTCTTTTTAAAAGCCTCTGAGTTGTTAGAATAATTTTTTTTTAGTTGTTGACCAATAGGATACTGTAAAAGTTTACTTCCAATCAGATATCAGACCTACGGATGTAAAGACAACTGAAACTCTGCTACCCAGAGTGGTGACGAGGGGGTTGGTGAGATAATGCAGGATTCCTAAGACAACACAGAGGAAATTCTTGCATACAGTGTAAAGAGTCACTTAGGGGCTAGGCCACCCTATACAGTCCTCCCTTGAACACATCTGATTCTGGATCAGTGTGGATCAGTGTTCAAAACGATCTGGATGGCCAGCACTCTAGTCACTGTAGACAAATCCTTCACTAAACCCTAAACCTCAACTACATCTCGTAATGAATAATATGGAAATTGAGCAAGTTGAGGTGACTAAACTGCTTGGAATAACCCTGGATTGTAAACTGTCATGGTCAAAACATAGTGACACAACAGCAGCTAAGATGGGGAGAAGTCTGTCCATAATAAGGCGCTGATCTACATTCTTAACAACACTATCAACAAGGCAGGTCCTACAGGCCCTGGTTTTGTCGCTCCTGGACTATTGTTCAGTCATGTGGTCAGGTGCCACAAAGAGGGACTTGGGAAAATTGCAGTTGGCTCAGAACAGGGCAGCACGGCTAGCCCTTAAAAGTACACTTAACATTAATGACATGCCTGTCAATCTCTCATAGCTCAAAGTGGAAAAGAGAGATTGGCTTCGTCATTACTTGTTTTTGTAAGAGGTATTGACAAGCTGAAGGTAACGAGCTGCGTTTAAAATACTAGCACACAAATCAGACACCCATGCATACCCCACAAGACATGCCACCAGAGGTCTCTTCACAGTCCCCAAGTCCAGAACAGACTATGGGAGGCGCACAGTACTACATAGAGCCATGACTACATGGAACTCTATTCCACATCAGGTAACTAATGCAAGCAGTAGAATCTGATTTAAAAAGCAGATTCACCTTATGGAACAGCGGGGAATGTGAAGTAACACAAACATAGGCACAGACACATGCATACAAACACATGATAAAATACGCACTATACACACACACGTACACATGGATTTTGCATTGTTGATATGTGGTAGTGGAGTATGGGCCAGAGGGCATACACTTAGTGTGTTGGGAATTCTGTAATGAATGTATTGTAATGTTTTTAAAATTGTATAACTGCCTTAATTTTGCCGGACCCCAGGAAGAGTAGCAGCTAATGGGGATCCATAATGAATACAAATACAAAAAATCTTCAGACCAGCAGTTAATGGGCCTAGCAGCATCACTTCAGGGTTGTCCGTTTGGCAGGTAGCATTGTCTTCTGCTTTAGATATGCAAATGTACTTAGGTAACACCTTCGCTACAAGCAAGCTAGAAAGGAATGCTACCTTCTTTTGTGTAAGAGCAAAACACAGAACTGAAGGTACATCAAGATATCACAAATGAATTCACATTTCAATTAACCTAAAATAGTCAGTTTATCTGATTTGGATTGGTCAATAGCAACTTCAGATGTGGTTTTATCAAATCAGTCTGATTACTATAATATATATCAAAGACCACTGCATATTTAAGCAATAAGGCCCGGGGTGTAGTTTATGGCCAATATACCACGTATAAGGTCTGTTGTTATGCACGACGCAACGCAGAGGGCTCGAACCACCCAGTTTATAATTGAAATTATAAACCGGGTGGTTCGAGCCCTGAATGCTGATTGGCTGATATATCACCTACCATTTGGTTTTGAAGTATTGAAACCAAACCATATGATTTGAATTCAAAGTATTTTCGAGGCCTCCTGGGTGGCGCCATGGTCTAAGGCACTGCATCGCAGTGCTAGCTGTGTCACCAGAGATTCTGGGTTCGAGCCCAGGCTCTGCCGCAGCCGGCCACGACCGGGAGGCACATGGGGCGGTGCACAATTGGCCCAGTGTCCTCCGGGTTAGGGAGGGTTTGGCCGGCAGGGATATCCTTGTCTCATCGCGCACTAGCAACTCCTGTGGCAGGCCGGGCGCAGTGCACGCTGACCAGGTTGCTAGGTGTACGGTGTTTCCTCCGACACATTGGTGCTGGCTTCTGGGTTGGATGTGCATTGTGTTAAGAAGCAGTGCGGCTTGGTTGGGTTGTGTTTCGGTGGACGCATGGCTCTTGACCTTCGCCTCTCCGAGTCCGTACGGGAGTTGCAGCGATGAGACAAGACAGTAACTACTACCAATTGGATGCCACGAAATTGGGGAGAAAAAGGGTGTAAAAAAATAAATATATTTATATATATATTCGTAAACAACAGGAAAAGTGACTGTAAGAAGCACTCATTTCAAATGACAGGTTGCTTTGGAGCCTATTTGTGCTCTGTTCTAACAAACCTCGCTGCGCATCATGTAGAAATTGAACCTTTATTTAACTAGGCAAGTCAGTTAAGAACAAATTCTTATTTTCAATGACAGCCTAGGAACAGTTGGTTAACTGCCTTGTTCAGGGGCAGAACGACCGATTTTTAACTTGTCAGCTCGGGGATTCGATCTAGCAACCTTTCAGTTAGTGGCCCAACACTGCTCTTTTTCGTATGCTTTAAGTTCTGCTTGCAATTGCTCTATTTTGCGCTATGATGTACTCTGAGAAGGTCAACGCTAGTTTGGAATATATATTTTTCTTATGCATGCCAATACACTGAGTATACAAAACATTAAGAACATCTATTCTTTCAATGACATAGACTGACCAGGTGAATCCAATTATTAATGTCACTTGTTAAATCTACTTCAAGCAGTGTAAATTAATGGGAGGGGACAGGTTAAATAAGGATTTTTAAGTCTTGAGACAATTGAGATATGGATTGTGTATGTGTTCCATGCAGGTGAATGGGCAATACAAAATATTTAAGTGCATTTGAACAGGGGGCTAGGGTCATTCTGTTATGTCTGGTGTAATTCTCCTGTCTTATTTGGTGTCCTGTGTGATCTTAGATATGCTCCCTCTAATTCTCCCATCTCTCTCTATCTCCTCTCCCAGAGGACCTGAGCCCTAGGACCATGCCTCAAGACTACCTGGCCTGACGACTCTTGGCTGTCCCCGTCCCTAGTCCACCTGGTCATGCTGCTGACCCTGTTTCTGCTGTTCTGCCTGCGGCCATAGAACACTGACGTGTTCACGGGGACCCCCCACCCCTTTATGTTTGGTGTACTCAGTGTATATTGCCAGTACTGAAGAATTTAATCCCTATTCGAATCAAATGTGAGAACATTGTTGCCATTTTTGATCAAATCATTAATACGAGTTGATTGCCATAACTCAAAAATATAGATTGCTTGCATATTTGCCATCACGTAGGCCACGTGTTCGTTATATCTGTTCATCTAATAGAATAAACTCCAATTTAGTCCTAAGTATCTGTAAGATATATCATCCAATGGCAAGATGTGTCGAATTGCAGGAAATTAACTTTAAAACGTACATGTTTCTCTCTGCCGTCATGAGGGGGGCCACAATTAAATCTCAATTTGGGTCCCCAAGAGGCTAGAGCCGGCCCTGCTCTGGAGCATCACTTTCATATAAAGTGTTAACAAATGTTCTTGTGTAGAGATGACACATCCACTGCTAATTAGGGCCGGGACGATACCAGTATCCAAAACACAAAGCGGATTTCATTTCTTTAGGAAAACAGCTGTAATGTTGGAAACAAATATCATTATGAGTCATATTTATTTATTTTCCAAGCTGTAGCACACAATATTTTACATACAGCAGGTTTTTAAAGGACCAAAGAGTGAGATCTGCGTTGTGTTTTCCTTTTGCCATTAAAAATATATTGCGATACTGGTATTGTCCCGGCCCTAATACTAATGTGTAGTATACCTAAGCGACCAGTGACCATTTTGCACCAGAAAGTTCACTCCATATCAATGATCTATTGCATTGTCACATCAGGGCTGTTTGGAGTGAATCCTAACTTCCACTCGAGTCAAACGTTCAATGTGAGAGGCAAAGTGAACATTTGTGGAAGTCAGGATCTACCCCTTAGTGAGTGACTGTTAATTGACCGCTCTCCCTCCTTACCTCAGACCACCGACCAGCAGGGCATTCATGACACGGGTAGGGGTGCAGCTCTGCACCATGTGACCCAGGGCAATGTTTGCGCCCTGCCGGATGAAGGTGTTGGCCTCACTGGCTTTGTGCAGCAGCACGCGTGTCGTCATCTCCACCTCACTGTCCATGGCCCTCTGGAGGTAGATGTACATGTCACCCAGTGTGGCCATGGCAGCACAGGACACTGCAGAGCGCAGGTTCTTCACCTGAATCATAATAACACGCACAGGCCCAGCTATTAATGTTGAGCAGTACAACCTACAACCTACAAACATCAGAAACATGACACAATAATTTGTCTTGACTTGTTCTCCAAATGTAGCAGATTTGTGCAAATGAATGAACATGGCAATGAATGAATACAGCTACCTCATTTATAATGGCAAGGCAGATATCGTGGAGTTTAGGCATCAGCATGTCCATGTGGTTCTGAGCCATCGCACGGAGAGAGGTCAAACCCTCAATCTTCTTCTCCCTGCAATTCAGTGAAATAAACGTAAGCAATTTCCACAACATTTTCCAAAAACATTATGATGATGTTCATCAATTAGGACTCCGGTCTCTTAATTTCTGAAGTTTCTACGCTCCGTAGCTCAAATCTACATTTCCAAGGACACTACACTGTGCTTCCTTTAGCCTAGCTCCCATGGTCTTGTCTACAGTGAATGCTCACCAGTCATCGGAGGCAGAGCGGAGCAGCTTGAAGGTCTTAGTCAGGGCCTGCTCTGGGTTGGACAGGGGCTGCAATCTGGCCTGGTCCTGACTCTTCTTTATTTGGCCCTTTGGCTCACTGGCTGCCTTCTTGTCTATGGGTTGAAAGCGGACATCTATCTCTCTGTGAACTGTATATATTTATTAATTTCCATATCTGTTTGTAGCTTTTAACACTAGAACATCTTAGTTCATTATGATATCATATAACTCTAAATGTAGCACACATTCTTTGGTGCTCACCATGCTCAGAAGCAGGGTCCAGTTCAAATCAAATCCAATTGTATTTGTCACACGCGCCGAATACAACCTTACCGTAAAATGCTTACTTACAAGCCCTTAACCAACGATGCGGTTTTAAGAAAAAAATAAGTGTTGAGTAAAAAATAGACAAGTAAAACATTTTTTTTTAAATAACAGTAACAAATAATTAAAGAGCGGCAATTCAAATAGTCTGGGTAGCCATTTGATTAGCTGTTCAGGAGTCTTATGGCGTGGTGGGAAGAAGCTGTTGAGTTATCTCACTGTGAAACAGGCAAAGCAAGTGTGGGAAAATGTCTTAGCCCTGGGCTAAGCTGGAGAAAAAAAGTTATATGAAAAGCCATCTGTGTCCCTTCCCTTCCTACTGTCTTCCTATAAATCTACCTAGCGTCATCTCCCCGTCTAATTTACATTAGTGTGAGAACATGAGAGGGACTGACCTGAGCCGGTGGCAGCCTTTGGCAGGCTCAGGAACCTTATTGGCCGAGGCAGTTCGCTCCTGGGCTTGGTAAGAGAGGTAGCAGGCCTGGGTGTGGTGTCACATGACGTGACCGGGGTCCCGACTTCCAAGTAGTCACGGAGCTCTGCAGGGGTGTTCATATCCACTGAGCTCAGGCTTTCCAGAGAGCTGGTGTCTATTTCCCTCATGGACATAACCGAGCCCAAACTTCTGCCCATGGCCTTCACCTCTTGTACAACCTTTGGCGTTGACCAGAAAAGAATGCTCCCATCATAGA
The DNA here is from genome assembly GCF_045679555.1 of Salvelinus alpinus. Taxonomy (NCBI): domain Eukaryota; kingdom Metazoa; phylum Chordata; class Actinopteri; order Salmoniformes; family Salmonidae; genus Salvelinus; species Salvelinus alpinus. The sequence goes on along the minus strand of NC_092087.1, from coordinate 66,052,621 downwards.
AATACATATAGAACTATATACATTAACTAATACATAGAGAGATCCTGTATTCTATGATCTATTCTAGTATCCTAAGACATGGAACCACTGTCTGTTTTGGCAATTTATCAGTCCAAATATAATCCCGAACTGCAAATTTGCACATTTACCATAAATTCAAAGTCCATCCTACCTTCCAGGCCTCCTCCTTCAAGTGAGCCTCGATGGCCCTCACCTCCTTCAACAGGTCAATGGGTCCATTGTTGTCAGCACAGCCCTGGTCTGACTGGACTTTCAGGGCCTTGACTCCCCGCCTGCCCTTCTTCTTCTTGCCCATCTTGGAGGGAGCTCCAGTGGGAGGGACGGGAACAGGACGCACGCTACTGCATGACTTCTTTACCTGGATAGACTCCAGAGAGTGAGATCCGGGTGGAACGTTCTTCAGTGGGGCCAGAGCTATGTGTTCCAGCCTTCGCGGCAAAGGCCTCAGTGGAGCTTTCGGGCACGGAAGGCACTGAATAGAGGGGACGAAGTGGTGCGCGAAGGTGCTGCCAACCCCGATGAGAGCAGTCCGGACATAATTATCGTGGACAGCACTTATCTTTCTTTGCTTTACTTCCATGGCCTCTCTCTCAGCTCTCTGCATCTGCAGAAGTCTGGCATCGCTGATGAAGCCACAATGGCCCTCTGGGATTGAGTAGCTCTCCTGATAGCCCTGGATCGCAATGGTACAGTATGAAATGAATAGCAGAAGTGAAGTAGTCAAAATAGTTTCTACTGTGTGTCATATAAAGCTTTTAAGCTGAAGATGTTATGGATGTAGGCCTATTGTATATCTTTGAAACCATAAAATAAACACAGTGATATTTTTGAAAAACTGATGAGCCTTACAAAACTTGAAAACTTGTCCTGGTCACCCTGTCGGTTTAAAGCCATGTTTTGCTTCCTCAAGTTTTCGATGACCCTCTTCATCTGAGAGTTCTCCTTCTGGAGTTTGTCAAACTCACTTGTTTTTCTTCCTCGATAAGCCATTAATGATAAATATTAGCACTCTCTAAATAAGAACTTAACCTATCTCTGTGAGAGATCTATCATGAAATGAGTGGAAATGGAATTTTGCCAGTCAGATGGAACCAGCAATGACATCATGGCAAGGGTTATGTTACATTGTGATGTCATAATGGGGTTTGTTGACAGTGCTGATTAGCACATGGTGAACATTCATGAAAGCTTTTTGATTCCCATATAAAATCATAAATATGTGATGAGTTTGTAAATACTTTAATGAAACAATACTATATATACACACACTGAAATTCCTATTCTCTTAAATGTTTTTCAATGAAAAATGTGTCACTTGAATCTGGTTTAGTTTCTGAATTGACTGGATTTGAAATGGAATTAACCCCAACCCTAATGACCAATGATAAAATAATACATGCTGTATCCCCAAAAAATCACTAGAGGACGATATTGCCTAGCATGTCTGACCATGAGAACGGGCCTTTGGTTTTACCTTAAGAAATGGAATAGCATAATTACAAGAAAGAGGGATTCTGTGTACATCACTTTAAAATGAAAGTGAATGTGCTTTCTAAAGCAAACAGGATATTGTTTGAAGAGATTCTATTGGGTGTAATGTCCATGAATGCCACTCAAGGAAGCAGAGTTGAGCTGAAAAATCGAAAGTGAAACTATGAGAAACACTGTCAAAACATTGGAGGCAAAAAAGGTAGGTTAATCACGAGAGAAAGGTAAAAACACTGTAATAATATTTTAGCAAATTACCGCAGTACAGCTGCTATGGTGATCAGGGTTGATTTGAATTATGTTAGTTCAGGAAAATGAAAAGTCTTCCTAATACAGGAAATTAAGGGAGATTTGAATTAATTCAATTATTCCCTGAACTGATTCCAGCCCTGGTGGTGACTATACAACATACTCTTTATGGACAGAGAAGTTGGAGTTTAGTTCAGGGGAAAGTAAGTGTTCAGTGACACCTTGTATACATTATGATATCCTACTGTGTAGTCAAATTAGCACACTTGGGGCTTGATTCAAGCAGTAGCGGAGAATATCTGCGTTGTAGTTCACGTTTAAAGACTATTTCTGATTGAGCAACATATGCAGCAATTACGGTGAATGCGGTATCCGCAACTGCGGGAACATTGCCTTTGTCAAAAGCCCTATAAAGCGGATCTTCAGCTGTACGGTTCGAATTAGAATTTCTGGTGGAATAAATCATGGAAACATGCTTGAGTAAATAATAATTTGAGTGGGGAGATTTTAGAAAAGAAAACCTCTATGTCTGTGTCTTTAATATGTTTTGATGTGTGTGTACAACACATATAGCCTAACCCGGTACAGCCTGGAGAGGATAGGCCACCCCTCTCTCTGAACTGAGCTCCTCTCCAGGTTCCTTCATGGGAGTTTTTGTCACTGTGCTCTCACTTCTGCTTTGCTTGCGCTTTGGGGTCTAGGCTGGGTTACTGTTAAGCACTTTGTGATAACAACTGATTTATAAAGGTCTTTATAAATACATTTGATTGATTGATCTCATCTGTTTACAAATTGGTGTCAACTGTGTGTCCGTTAGCAGAGCCATGCCAGCGAAGTTGGTGCAGTTCAGCGGTTGGGAGGCTGTGGTTGAGAAGCAGATTGTCCTGAAACCTGGTCAGGCACCACGGGGCAGACAAGGCTACACCATGTACCATGGCACCCACCGTGACAGCGCTCGAGCCATCATCACAGGGGGTTTCCGGCCCTCTGCGGGGGGCACGTTGGGCCCGGGGGTCTATTGCAGCCGGGACATAGCCAAGGCGCAGGGCTACCCTAGTGGGTGCCCCCCTGGGCAACACGTGGTACTGCAGCTGAAAGTCCGGGTGGGCCGCGTGAAGAAGATGGATGGACAGAATTTAGCAATGCGGCGCTCGTGGCAACAGAGCGGCTATGATACTGCCTGGCTGCCCTCCACCGTCATTGGGCATGAGGAGGACTGCGTTAAAGACCCCAAGCGGGTGGCGGTGGAAGGCATTGCACACTGTGGCGACCCGGCCACGAAGAAAGCCCTCGAGAAGCTCATCAGTCAGCAGAGACAGGGGGCAGAGTCAAGTGGACAGGGAAACGAGCAGGGGGTTGTGGGCAGGTGTAAGGGGTGCAAGATGCAGACACCGATTGGCCACTCTCTGGAGGTGTGTTGGGGGTGTGACGCCACTGTATGCCCTTTTATGAACAAACATGTCTGCAAAAGGAGCAGTTGAAAGCGACAGATTTGAAATACTGGATACTATATGATTATGACATTATTGGTTAATTCGACAATAAAAAGTTTGTGTGGAAATAAATGAAGCTTTGTTGATTCACACACTGTCCCCCACGATGAAATCGGGGGGGGATTATGGATCTGTCTCCTTCCGTTCGTACATCTTGCCATTGACGACATGTTTACTGTTGTCTTGTTATTCTTTCCTTTTAGTCTTTAAAGTTAGATTCCGTATCATGCGACTTTCATTGATAAACAAGCTTTTTTAATTACACTGTTTTAATGCTGGGCGGCGGATTACACACAATGAGTGTCTAAGACTACATTGTAGCAAAGGTGGCTGCTGCAACAAACATATGCATGCCCAGTATTAGTATACTGAAATCTAGACAATGCATTAGCGCAATTTCAAAAGGAGGTGAGGAGTCAATGAAATCCATTTGAGAAAAAGGCCTAGGGAGAGTCTCAATTGGATTTGCTAAATTCCTCTCCTCCGTCTTCTCCACCTCTTTTTGAAAAAGGTCAAAGGTCATCGAGGAGAGGAGGCGAGGTAACATGGAAACATGCACTTGTATGAAATGAGAGTCTCCTGCTCCACTAGCAGGCAAATTACATTTACAGAGGAGGAATTCCACAATACATGTGTAAAGAGGTAAAAATAAATGTAGCTAGTTGTGCTAGACATTTTATAGTTATAAGGTTAAGTAGCAAACAGCTCATTCAAATTGGGTGTGGCGGATTTCTAAACTCTTCCGTTCACCTACAGTGTATTAACGAATTGACACTACCTCATTTGGCGACCACTTAACGGTTTACGGTCACGGATGAGAGGTGGAAGGAGATGTGCACACTGCACACGAAATGAGGTGGAAACTGAGCTGCACTTCCTAACCTCTTGGCAAATGTATGACCATATTAGACATACATATTTCCCTCAGATTACACAGAGAATTTGAAAACAAACCCGATTTTGATAAACTCCCGTATCTACTGGGTGAAATACCACAGTGTGCCATCACAGCAGCAAGATTTGTGACCTGTTGCCACAAGAAAAGGGCAACCAGTGAAGAACAAACACCATTGTAAATTCAACCAATATTTATGTTTATTTATTTCCCCTTTTGTACTTTAACCATTTGCACATCGTTACAACACTGTATATATTTATTTTTATTTATTTTTCCGTTATTTTACCAGGTAAGTTGACTGAGAACACGTTCTCATTTGCAGCAACGACCTGGGGATTAGTTACAGGGGAGAGGAGGGGGATGAATGAGCCAATTGTAAACAGTTGAAGTCGGAAGTTTACATACACTTAGGTTTTCAACCACTCCACAAATTTCTTGTTAACAAACTATAGTTTTGGCAAGTTGGTTAGTACATTTACTTTGTGCATGACACAAGTAATTTTTCCAACAGTTGTTTATAGACAGATTATTTCACTTATAATTCACTGTATCACAATTCCAGTGGGTCAGAAGTTTACATACACTAAGTTGACTGTGCCTTTAAACAGCTTAGGAAATTCCAGAAAATTATGTCATGGCTTTAGAAGCTTCTGATATGCTAATTGACATCATTTTAGTCAATTGGAGGTGTACCTGTGGATGTATTTCAAGGCCTACCTTCAATCTCAGTGCCTCTTTGCTTGACATCATGGGAAAATAAAAATAAATCAGACAATTTTGCACTGCCCTATTGGACTCCCAATCACATCCGGTAGTGATACAGCCAGGATTCAAACCAGGTTGTCTGTAATTTTTTTATTTAACCTTTATTTAACTAGGCAAGTCAGTTAAGAACACATTCTTAGTTACAATAACGGCCTACAACCAGACGACACTGGGCCAATTGTGCACCGCCCTATCGGACTCCCAATCACAGCCTGGATTTGAACCAGGGTGTCAGTAATGATGCCTAATAGCACTGAGATGCAGTGCCTTAGAACACTGTGCCACTCGGGAGCCCAAATGTCAAGGGTTGGATTTACACCAACAAATATCATGTCAGCACAAGGCATGTACAAATTCTAGTATGATGATTAGCCTCGAATACATTGTCTACTGGAATCATTTTTAAATTGAGAACATATAACAATATGTAAACAGTGTGTGAGTTAAGCTATTCTCTGCTTCAGATGCACAATGTAAAGGGGAGGGGTGCATCACAAATGTCCATAAGGCTTAAAGGCGCTCCATCGTCAATCCGATGTCTGCATTGGCCATGCAGCATTTACAGTGATAAGGCCTCTGCAGAAGTCAGGGCATTCATAATTCTTGCGTTTCGCAGAGGTGTTGTGAACGAAGTTGTCAAGGAAGTGAGTTTGTGTTTATACAGGACCTCCCGATCCCACCTACCGTCAACCAATCATGTCAATGCGGAGCTATACGAAGCCCTCCGCATTGTTACAAAATTTGAAAGGCGCACGGCAAAGTGGTACGGAGCTCAATTTGGACTGGAGGCTCCGAAATTGTGTACCACCATCTATACAGCGCCTCCCACCACATTTTCGGATCAAGCATAAATTGTCTCTAATATCATCATACTATAGGCTAGTGGTTCCCAACTCTGGTCGTCGAGTACCCCCCCAACAATACAGTTTCATCTTATCCGCAGACAAACACACCTGATTCAACTTGTCAACTAATCATCAGGCCCTCAATTAGTTGAATCAAGTATGTTTGTACCCCCAACAAAAGTGTGCTGTTGGGGGTACTCAAGGACTGGAACTTGGGAACTACTGCTGTAGGCCTATGGCTGCATTGGCGTTGCATGCCAATATCAGCTGCAAAAAGCACACCATGCGATTATGTTAGGTCAGCGCCTAGTCACAGAAAACCATACAGCTATTTTCCAGCCAAGGAGAGGGCTCACAAAAGTCAGAAATAGCGATTAAATGAATCACTAACCTTTGATGATCTTCATCAGATGGCACTCCCAGGACTCCATGTTAGACAATAAATGTGTGTTTTGTTCGATAAAGTTCATCTTTATGTCCAAAAACCTAATTTGAAATTGGCGCGTTATGTTCAGAAATGCATTGTCTCAAACAAACATTCGGTGAAAGTGCAGAGAGTCACATCAAATTACAGAAATACTCATCATAAACATTGATCTAAGATACAAGTGTTTAACATACGATTAAAGTTAAACTTCTCCTTAATGCAACCGCTGTGTCAGATTTCAAAAAGGCTTTACGGCAAAAGCACACCATGCGATTATGTTAGGTCAGCGCCTAGCCACAGAAAACCATACAACCATTTTCCAGCCAAGGAGAGGTGTCACAAAAGTCAGAAATAGCGTTAAAATTAATCACTTACCTTTGATGATCATCGGATGGCACTCCCAGGTCTCCATGTTAGACAACAAATGTTTGTTTTGTTCGATAAAGTTCATCTTTATGTCCAAATACCTCCTTTTTGTTTGCGCGTTTAGTCCAGTAATCCAAATGCACAAGGCGTGGGCACTAAGTCCAGACGAAAAGTCAAAAAAAGTTCCATTACAGTTTGTAGAAACATGTCAAACTATGTATAGAATCAATCTTTAGGATGTTTTTATCATAAATCTTCAATAATATTCCAACCGGACAATTCCTTTGTCTTTAGAAATGAAAGGGAACGGAGCTCGTCCTCACGGCTGCGCGCGACTAAACTAAAGACTTTCAGCCAGACCACTGGTTCAAACAGCTCTTATTCGCTCCCCTTTCATAGTAGAAGCATGAAACAACATTCTAAAGACTGTTGAAATCTAGTGGAAGCCTTAGGAAGTGCAATCTGACCCCATAGACACAGTATATTGGATAGGCAATCACTTGAAAAACTACAAACCTCAGATTTCACACTTCCTGGTTGGATTTTTCTCAGGTTTTCGCCTGCCATATGAGGACTGTTATACTCACAGACATCATTCAAACAGATTTAGAAACTTCAGAGTGTTTTCTATCCAAATATACTAATAATATGCATATCCTAGCCTCTGGGCCTGAGTAGCAGGCAGTTTACTCTGGGCACGCTTTTCATCCGGACGTGAAAATACTGCCCCCTACACCAGTGAAGTTAATGGAAAACATTCTAGTGCGAAGGAGATTAGGTGTGGGGTCCAGAAGGGGAACATCCTTGCCCCACTTCTCATCCTACTATACCTTAACGATATGAAATCAGAAAACGCTCATCATTTACTTTTGAATGTGGATGACTCTGCTCTACTGGTGTCCAATAAGAACAAAGCCTCAGTAGAAGAGATCCTTAGTGCAGAGTTATCCAATATCACTAAATGGCTTTCAGATAACAAACTTTTTCTGCATCTTGGAAAAACAGTTATTTAGTTCCAGAGTAAAGCTTGTAAGGTCCCCTGGTTTTAGTGTCAAAGTGGTCAATTTAGTGGTTACACCAAAAACCTCAGTCAGGTGTGAACTGGATAGGTACCTGACTGGTGAGACAATGGCCCTAAAGGTTTCAACAAAGAACCATAAATATTCATGACATGTAAACAGAGGTCACATAATATCAGGCAATAGCAAGCATCTTTTTAACTGTCTGTTTCAGATACAAGTTTGAGGTGTTTTATATTTTTATTTATTTATGCTTTGGTCACAAGTAGAAGTAAAGGACAAGTCAACAACATTATTTGGTTGTGAATGAACAGAATATAAACTTTTTTAAATTAGATTTTCATTGGACAGTTACAGTGTCCAATGAAACTTTAACTTTACTTTACTTTAAGTCTGTTACAGTGGCACCACATCTGTGTGAGATAAAACCATAGAGAGGTCATAAAAGAGGTCATAAAAGTAAAAGCTTGCACAAACTCTCTATTGAATTTCTATGATGTGTTTGCCGAATAATACGATTACCTACTAAATGCGTGACAATTCCTACTAACACAGCTGTTGATGACAAAAAGAACATCTTGATAAACTGGCAATATTGATAAATTATATGAACTTTGATTCTCAGATTACCTTATTTTCTTATCTAGACCAACATCAAAAACAAGGAAGTGGGGAATGTATTACTTCTGGCATTCATAAGAGCACACAGTGTACATTATTAAAACTTTTGTTAAAGTGGTGTGTCGAACATAAGTGTGCTTGCTTAGCAGCTTAGCTTCCTACCACCCAGGGTGTACAACAACTCGAACCAGGGCCCCATGGCCAGCCATAGCCTTTTGGGGGCCCTAAGCGAGATTTTAAGTTTTATTGAAAAATATATAATTTTTGTAGTTTTAAAACAAATTTCATACAATTCTCCTAATTTTGCCATGGGGCAGAGAGAACATTTTGCCATTTTAAAACTAATTTCATGCAGTTCTACTTATTTTGCCAAGACTAATGCCATGTTCATAGAGACAATTTTGCAGTTTTAAAGCAAATTTTCTGCAATTCTACGCATTTTGCAATTACTTGGGAAAATCAAATCAGTTTTAAAGCTAATTTCATGCAATTCTACATTTTGCCAAGACTAATGCCATGTTCATATAATGTCTGAGTGAGACTGACAAAAAAAATCAATGGGGGAGGTCAGGGCCCCTGGGATCTCGGACATGATTAATACAAGGTTTTGATAGCTGGCTAGACTAACTACCTAGCAATCTAAAGAATGTTAGCTGACATGGGCTAATTCAGTAACTATCAGTGACTGACATAAGAAGTGGAAAACTGCCGATGCACTAGCTTATGCCGCTTATTGGCTTGGCCGGCACTGCAGGGCTCTCTACCTTGCAAACAGAAGTGACAGTCCGCTTGACAATGTCTTAAGCTAGCTAGCATTGCTGCACACCACTGCTTGCCCCATTCACAAACAGAGTTGTGTGGGTGTATACCAGTCATTATACATTTAAAGTAAAGAGATGATTTTCTAGTCCAGCCAAAGGGAAAATGTTACGTTTTGGCAAAAGTATGAGCTCACACAATATCAAGAAATAGCAAGTATTTTTGAAACCGTCTGTTTCAGATACAAGTTTGAGGTGTGTTTTTTTCTCTCTTTCATTTATGCTTTGGTCTCAGGTACAAGTCAACAACATTATTTTGATGTGTGAACAGAATATGAGCTTCTAAAAATGTAATTTTAATTGAACAGTTACAGTGTCCAATTAAACGTTGCTTTATGTCTGTTAAAGTGGCACCACATCTGTGTGAGATAAAACCACAGAGAGGGAATAAAGTTCAAATCCGTGGCAGAAGCTGTCCACCAATTGTTAAAGGACCAGTGCAGTCAAAAACCTGCTTTCCCCGTGTTTTAAACATATTTCCACATTATGAGGTTGGAATAATAATGTGAAATTGTGAAAATGATGATAATGCCCTTTTAGTGTAAGAGCTGTTTAAAAAGACAGCTTGAAATTTCAGCATGTTTCGGTGGGGTGGAGTTTTGGCCTGCCTGGTGACATCACCATTTGGTAAATTAGTTAATAGACCAATAAGAAAGAGAGTTCTCTACCAATAACAGATAGTTTTTAGTTTTCCCCCTCCCCACTCAGACCACTCCCAGACAGTCCTAGCATAATTCTTGCTTGAGAAATTGCTCTTTGCTAAGAAGTTATTTTTGTTTATTTTTGACCATTTTAATTGAAAGCAATCACAGTAAGGTACTTACTTGTTACCCAGAAATGATTTGATATTGAGATAAAAACAGCTGCATTGGACCTTTAAAAGCTTGCTCAAACTCTCTATAGAATTTCAATGATGTTTGCCCAATAATACCATTACCTACTAACTGTGTGATAATGCTGATTAATACACCTGTTGACCTAGAAATTGGTTTTACCTAGAAAGTCAGATGGCAGAACATCCAACATCTTGATAAACTGTCAATGTTGATCAATCATATGAACTTTGATTCTCAGATGACTCTATTTTCTAATCTAGACCAATATCAAGGAAGTGGGGAATGTATGGGGTGGCAGATCGAATCCCAGAGCTGACAAGGTAAAAATCTGTAGTTCTGCCCCTGAACAAGCCAGTTCCTAGGCCGTCATTGAAAATAAGAATTTGTTCTTAACTGCCTAGTTAAATAAAGATAAAATAAAAATAAAAATTGTCTGGCTGGCATTCATAAGAGCACACAGGTAGTCCCTCCCATTTTCCGTCCATTTTCTAAATTATAAATAGGAATATTCTTTGAGGATGTGTCCATAACATTGGTGCTTACTCCAACTGAAACTACAAAATGTAACTGCAGACATGGCTTCTGATGATCTTCACGTGCTGCTATGCTGTGCCACAAGGTAAGACTGAAATCCTGGAGATGGCCCAAATACTATTATGAATTGTTGAATAATTACGTATTTCAGTAGTACTTACTTACTATACTACTAGGGTTGCAAAATTCCCTGTAATTTTCCAAAGTTCTGGGAATTTTCAGACACAAAATTGTGAAAGTTACCAGGAATATTTCCTCCCTTTGCAACTCTAATAACGAATATTATTCTAATTGTAACAGACATGTCAGAGAAGGAAATACTTTCCTCAGTGGAGTCAAACACCGCCTTTGTCAAGACATGAACAAAATCTTTTTTTGCTGTGACTGTCTGCGTTTGATTTTTCACCGACTACCAGACGAAGGAGCAGACCATTTCCTCGTTGGCCACGCCTTCTCATGCTGATGGTTTTTTCATCTTCAGGGGAGATGGGGGAAATGACAGGGTGTTCATTGGGGAACTCTGTGGGACGTGGGATGCCAGTACAGGACTGACTCAACTGTGGGTGAATGGAAAGCCAAGTTCGAGGAAAACTCTCCAAGCCGGTGGCTCCATCTCTGGTACTCCGAGTATTATTTTAGGTCAGGACCAAGATACATACGTTGGTGGGTTTGATGTGTATGACTCCTTTTACCGACATGAGACCGATGTCCACATGTGGGACAGAGTGCTCTCCCCTTGTGAGATTCAAAGCTACATGAAGGGGGAGGACTTATCTCCAGGGAATGTGGTAAACTGGAACGCAGTAGAATACACAAGACATGGCTATGTGGTTGTTGACAGGAAGCAGAACCTGATCTGTTAAAAATGTACCTGACACACTTACTATTAAACAAATACATTATTTTGGTTTTATTTTATTTTGTTGCTAATCATAAAGTATCAACGTGTCTGTTCGGGATATAGTGATCTATTCAAAACCACATCAATTGAAGTAGGCTACTTGTAATGATGACTGTAATACTGTTCTATTACAGTGCAATCTTCCAGCAGAGGCAGTAATGAGCCACAGCCTGTTACTGTTGGGCAGGGATCAACAACTGCCCTACAGTAAATCATGGGCTGATTTTTCTTGACAGGATAGTCGGGGAGGGGGGGGGGGGACGGGACGGGACATAATTACAAATAATTTATAGACTGCAATTTGACCACAAGAATCACAAACAGATCATTTCAAACCATGCTTACATTTGTATACAATCATGTGTCTATAATGCGTGGGAATAGTTCGGAACAGATTTCCAAAATTAAAATCACTTGGAGCTGATTTCCTGGTGTTTTTACAGTCTTTTATGTCCAACAATAAAATTAAAACAAGAAAAGTTTCCCCAGTTGGGGAACCCTGCTGTAGTGGTTTGTATCAATGATGTATTAAAACACTAGATTGCTATTTATATGTATTGGCCATTGATAGACTTTGAAGCCACTGTCCACCATATTGGTACTTCTCGGAAAGAGCAGTCCTCCATAGGAATAAATGGAATGCTACATTATTTCAATTTAATGTTTCAAGGGCAAAATTACATATATTTAAGTATTTATTTGTTGTAGAGTGAACAGTAACATTCATACTCTCTAAGAATTGTACTTTAAGGAAAAACTATTTGTGGTTGTTTTGTTTGTTCATATAATACAATTTAAAAGTATGCATTAAGGTGTCTGTAATATAATATGCTTGACAAAAAAATACTTCCTTTTTTTACACTGGTGGAGGGGTACAAAAATGGTGACGCAGTGACTTCAAAACAGCGCCACCCATCAGTCATCTAGTGTTTATATGCACCATTGGTTTGTATGTGTGCTACAGCAGATGGAAGTTATGGCTCCCTGCGTGGAGGCCACGTCAAGCAGTGTTTGGAATAAAGAACCTAAAAGGATATAGCTGTGCCTGTCCACTTATAATTGTTGTTATCACATAATGACAAATTACTTTCTCATATAAATAGAAAATCTCAATAATAAATATAATGAAAATGTATAACCACACTTTATTAATAGTTTGTGTTTCCATGACAGCCTCATTTTTGACACCACAGTAAAGCAGACAGGGATTCTGGGCTCTGGACTCAGCAACGAATGTCTGTGAAACTCAAAGTGGAAGAATATGCCATTCTAGAACTTGGTTTGTACATCTTTTAGGAAATCCTCTGAAGTTTTTACCTATTTGTTGTTCTGGAATTACTTGTTCTGTATCACCTTTCCTCCAGAAAGGGCAGGTATAGAAGAGAGCATGTTGATGGGCATGGACATTTTAGGCATCGCCCAGGGAGATAGGATTTATCATGACCATTGTGGTCTGCACACTCCCCACTTGGATAGAGACAACCATAGGAGACAACTTTTCATCTAGGAGGGCCTGTGGATGAGATGTGTGACCAAGAGCACAGGCCAGATGCAGTGTGAGGTCTACGACTCCATGCTGGCCTTACCTCAGGACCTGCAGGCCTCCAGAGCCCTGACCATCATCCCCATCATGTCGGGGGTTCTGGGGGTGATGCTGCTCATCAGGGTCAAGTGCACCAACCACATCAAGAGTCAAATGTCCAAGGCCATAGTGATTCTAACTGGAACTTTCTTTCTCATCCCTTTATCCTGGATAGCCAGAAACATCATCTGAAACTCATTGATTGCCCAGAGGAGTGAGCTGAGGGCTTTACATCAGGTGGGGGGCCTCATCCTTGCTCCTGACCAGGGGGACCTTGCTGTACAGAACTGTCTACCCCTCCAATATCTCCTAAAGCCCCACTGAAGCAGGAGTTGGATGGAGTTTGTGGTCAACACCCCGGGAGTGGCAGGGTGGATGATCTCCCTAGTGACCTTTGCTTTGTCCTTACGGGCAATTATTCTGTTTCCCCATTACAGTAGTGTAGTAGCTTTGGCCATCACCTCCCATCATTGGAACTCTGGGGGTGTTGGGGTCCATTGTAAGGGCCAAGTGCACTGAATACCTCAAGTGGAATTTGTCCAAAGACAGGGTGACGGTCATTGGCGGAACCTCATCCTGGCCTGTACCGTTCATCTGATCTTTGTCTTCTTGGTTGCCCTTGATGTAAACTCAAAATCATGAATGATTTTGGTGTTTTTTCTGAATGCAATAGGTGGGCCCCTGCCCTGCTCCTGATAGTAGTGACCATACTCCTGGTTAGAGCAGAACAAGCCGGACTCTGTTACTCACTCAACCTCTAACAGCTCTGTCATTTCTTGTTTATTTGGGGAGTTTCCCCAATTGCACCCATCTTATTCCTTCATACACTTGTAAAAACCAAAAGAGTAGGGGCTAGAAAAGATCCTTGGCTTTCCTGTGGGTGTGATGTGAGACATGGTCTGGGAAGTTCCTGAGTAGACTGCAATGAAGAGATATATTCAGACATGGATGAAAAAATGTCTAATATTTCAGCTGTGCTTGCCCTTTATAATGAAACCAATTGAAAAGTCTGTAATTATTTACGGAAATTTATATTTTAAACTTGATGCAAACAATACATACATGTTTATCTCAAGAAACCATTTATTCTCTAAATGTTGTCTTATTTACTTGTCAACTGATTTATTGACAAATGAATAGATCAATGGCAAATAAATACAGTTTAATCAAAATCACATGCAAAGGTTCTGTGGTATGTTTTAGGGTGGATGGAGAAATAGAAAACCTAATCAGTTGCACAACTGAATGTGTTCAACACAACCCATCTGAATCAGAGAGGTGTGGGGGGGCTGCCTTAATCGACGTCAACGGCGCAGTTGTTGTTGGGGGTTATTGCCTTGCTCAAAGGCAGCAAGGCAAAAATTCTAACCAACATTTCGGATACTTGCCCAACGCTCTTAACCGCTAGGATTCCGCATTCAGCTAGGTCTGCCAATTCTCCTGTTGAAAAACTCACTGGTCAGATGTGCCTTAACAGGAATGAATCATTTATGGTTTGGTGACCACATGATGGCGATGGTGTATAGCCGGAGAGAATAGTCATGACTGTATTATTAGTCTCCCTCACTCACTTTCAATCTCGGCTCAGTGGTCAGAGAAAGAATCGCACAAATGCATACGTGCAGATACACACACACACCCCACACACGCTGTAATGACGAGACGATACAGCCGCAGACTCAAACTGCACTTACAAAATCAGCCTTTTTATTCAAAACTAAACTTCAGAGCTGCAAGGTCGCTGCAAGGCTAATAGGTAGGTGTCAGTTTTTGGTTTTTAAGACAACGGTGATATTACGCCTGCAACAATAGACAGATCTCTGTTCGCAGGTTAGGACGCTCCTGTAACGGACACAGGGCCGTGTTCATAAGGGCACGCAAGGAACCGTTTTAAAATGCTTTGCGACGGAGAACGAGCATGTCAGTTTCAGTCCATTTCCTTCTGTTTGGTGCCTAATGAACAGGACCCAGTTACCAAGCAATGGCTGCCAGGACACAGAACAGCACCGCAATCAACATACGCCTGCAATGTGAAAATCACTACAGCCCGTTTGCACAAACGTGAAAACTTCTGTCGTGTTCGAGTCAGTGCAGCTTAAGCTATTAATAGCCTTTTCACTCTACTAAGCCAAACCATACTGTACTGTTCTGGCGTGGTTAGGCATCATCCTCATTTACTAGAACCGTGCTGCAAAGGATCATGTGAAAAGAAAGTATCCAAATCAGCACAGTATGGTTTGAGTCGGCCTTATAGTGTACATCAGGCAATAGCCGGACAGTGTGTCACAACCTCCTGTCGAGGGACATCATACACAGTCTTCTGTACCTTTTTTTCTTTTTTAACAGTGAGAGATCCATCCGATGGAGACCATGACAACCTGTCTGACAGATAAGCACATATACATATTTTTTCTCACCAAAAGTAAATTTTTACACTGGCATTCTACACATTCTACAAAGGCAAAAAATCTAAGCAACAAGCAAAAACAGAAACTTGGGAAATAATGATGAGTCCTTGCAGTGCAATGACATCACATTCAGGGTCTCTGTGTGTGTGTTGTGTGTGTGTCAACTTTGGATATGAAGTGTAAAGAAAGCGGACTAGTCCGAGTTGGTTTCTTTCGTCTCTCTCCTCTTCATCCCACCATCCTTCTTCCTTCCTTCCCTCCCTCCCTCCATCCATCCCTCTTTCCGAATCTGTCCATAGCAGCAGCAGGTGATGGGAGTGGCGCCTCAGGACCAACCGCTTCTCTCATATTAGCTCAGATTCGACGGCTTGTTCAATTCTACCTTTACTCCCTTTTCTCCTGCACCTATAGTACAGAATAGAGAAGGAGGGAGAGCGGGGAGTTATATTTTATTCAACCAGTTAAGAACAAATTCTTATTTTATTCATTTCTATTCAACCAGTTAAGAACCAAATTCTTATTTCCAATGACTTCCTATAAATTCTTACTTCGTATGATGATCACTATGGTCCTGTAGTCATAAAGAATTAGTCTCACAGTGCTGATCTAGGATCATTTTATCTTATTTATTATGATCCAAAAGGAAAAACTGATCCTAGATCAGCACTCCTACTTTGAGATGTTTTATGAATACGTGCCCAGGACTCCATCTTACTTGTTAGGTATTTCTCCTTGGCCCGAGCTCGTTCATCGGCATCAAAATACCACACTGTTATGGCATACCTGGACAGCAAGTGAGACAACGAAAAAGAGAGGTCAACTAACATACAATTATTCACATAATAGGTATACATACTAACGCTACCCAACCATTTGTCATGGTCCAACTATTCTAACAGTATTGAGCATTTTCAAATATATTAAAGCTGGATAGTGTTGGTGGTGTTGCTTAATGTGGTAACACTTTACAATAATGTCTGTTCATAGATCAAGGCATGCATTAACCTAATGTAAAACTATGTCACAATTCACGCTTCAACCAAGTTCTCAAAATGGCCTGACGGATGCTTTACTTAAATGACATTACAATAAGCAACACAAAACAGGAGGTGTGGTATTGTGATGGAAGACACACCCTACCTGGTGTGGTATGCCGGCTGCACCTCATGGGGGTTCCGCCGGTCCGACCAGAAGAAGAGCAGGCGGTCGAACTTAGGTTCGATGTCGGCGAACTGTGCCTTGGCCTCTGGGAAAATCCTCAGGATTCCTCCGTGTTCCTGCGAGACAAAACAAGTCATGTGTGACATCAATAAATTATCCAAACTTATCCAATAATTAATTAATTCAGAAATTAATAAAATTGTATTCCCCCATTTCAATTTGTCAAAGAACATATCCCCTCATAAAACAGCAAAAGGTGCAAATAGAAAGAAATCATAAGGAATAAGAACCTTTAAAAACAACTTTAAGAACACCTACCGTTCTGGGCATTGAAACATTACTTTTTTCAAAATGCCATGCTGCAGCACGGTACATTGTTAATATGACAATCTTCCGCAGGGAAACCAAGCACCAAGTTTCATTAGCAATTGCAAATATCATCGAACAATAACCTTTGTAATTCAATATATTTAAATATATATATTTGCAGGCCAGTCAAAGGGCATTCCCCAAACTGTTGCCACAAAGTTGGAAGCACAGAATCGTCTGCTGTAGCATACAGATACTGTAGCGTTCTCCTGGCATAAGACAAATCCAGATTCGTCTGTTGGACAGCCAGATGGTGAAGCGTGATTCATCACTCCAGAGAATGCGTTTCCACTGCTCCAGAGTCCAATGGCGGCGAGCTTTACAACACTTCAGCTGACGCTTGGCATTGCGCATGGTGATCTTCAGCTGCTCGACCATGGAAACCCATTTCATTAAGCTCCCGACAAACAGGTCTTGTGCTGACATTTCTTCCAGAGGCAGTTTGGAACTCTGTAGTGAGTGTTGCAACTGAGGGCAGGCGTTTGTTACGCGCTACACGCTTCAGCACTCAGCTGTCCGTCCTGTGAGCTTGTGTGGCCTACCACCTGGCGGCTGAGCCTATGTTGCTCCTAGATGTTTCAACTTCACAATAACAGCACTTACAGTTGACCGGGACAGCTCTAGCAGGGCAGATATTTGACAAACTGACTTGTTGGAAGGGTGGCATCCTATGACGGTGCCAGGTCGAAAGTCACTGATGGAGATTGCATGTCTGTGTGCTTGATTTTATACACCTGTCAGCAACGGGTGTAGCTGAAATCCACTAATTTGAAGGGGTGTCCACATACTTCGATCCATGTAGTGTATGACGTGACCCTGACTGTGCAGAAAAAAAAGTGATATGAGGTTCGGGAGCGAAACAGGGTTGCATTTTGGTTCAAACCATTTGTACCAGATTCACCTTCAGTTGTGGCTAAATTAACCGCTTGTCGGCAAATAGCGGGGAGGAATGAGGAAGTAAACTCAGTGTCCTCTCACTGTCAACTGCGTTTATTTTCAGCAAACTTAACGTGTAAATATTTTTATGAACATAACATGATTCAACAACTGAGACATAAACTGAACAAGTTCCACAGACAAGGTGACTAACAGAAATTGAATAATGTGTCCCTGAACAAAGGGGGGGATCAAAATCCAAAGTTACAGTCAGTACCTGGTGTGGCCACCAGCTGCATTAAGTACTGCAGTGCATCTCCTCCTCACGGACTGCACCAGATTTGCCAGTTCTTGCTGTGAGATACCCCACTCTTCTACCAAGGCACCTGCAAGCTCCCGGACATTTCTGGAGCAGTATGGCTGGTGGCATTGTCATGCTAGAGGGTCATGTCAGGATGAGCCTGCAGGAAGGGTAACACATGAGGGAGGAGGATGTCTTCCCTGTAATGCACAGCGTTGAGATTGCCTGCAATGACAACAAGCTCAGTCTGATGATGCTGTGACCCACCACGCCAGACCATGACGGACCCTCCACCTCCAAATCGATCCCGCTCCTGAGTACAAGCCTCGGTGTAACGCTCATTCCTTCGACGATAAACGCGAATCCGACCATCACCCCTGGTGAGACAAAACCGCGACTCGTCAGTGAAGAGCACTTTTTGCCAGTCCTGTCTGGTCCAGCGACGGTGGGTTTGTGCCCATAGGCGACGTTATTGCCGGTGATGTCTGGTGAGGACCTGCCTTCCAACAGGCCTACAAGCCCTCAGTCCAGCCTCTCTCAGCCAATTGCTCTCTCTCAGCCTATTGCAGAAAGTCTGACCACTGATGGAGGGATTGTGCGTTCCTGGTGTAACTCGGGCAGTTGTTGTTGCCATCCTGTACCTGTCCCGCAGGTGTGATGTTCGGATGTACCGATCCTGTGGAGGTGTTGTTACACATGGTCTGCCACTGCGAGGAGGATCAGCTGTCTGTCCTGTCTCCCTATAGCGCTGTCTTAAGCGTCTCACAGTACGGACATTGTAATTTATTGCCCTGTCCACATCTGCAGTCCTCATGCCTCCTTGCAGCATGCCTAAGGCAAGTTCATGCAGATGAGCAGTGACCCTGGGCTTCTTTCTTTTGGTGTTTTTCAGAGTCAGTAGAAAGGCCTCTTTAGTGTTCTAAGTTTTCATAACTGTGACAGTAATTGACCTACTGTCTGTAACCTGTTAGTGTCTTAACAACCGTTCCACAGGTGCATGTTCATTAATTGTTTATGGTTCATTGAACAAGCATGTGAAAAAGTGTTTAAACCCTTTACAATGAAGATCAATGAAGTTATTTGGATTTTTACAAATTATCTTTGAAAGACAGGGTCCTGAAAAAGGTACGTATCTTTTTTTGCTGAGTTTATGTGTCTGTTGCTATTTACTCTATGCAGATAAATGTGGTTTGGTGTACACACATGACATGGAAAACAAACAGAGGACCAATCAGGTCCACGGATAAAGCTGTTACCACGTGTAGCGTTTTCTGGGATTTGGCTCAGTGTGAGTTAAGAGGAAAATGAGCAACACCAAAGCAACAAACACAATGACACACAGCCCTGAATGCTGATTGGCTGACAGCCGTGGTATATCAGCCCGTATACCACAGGTATGACAAAACATTTATTTTTACTGCTCTAATTACATTGGTAATCAGTTTATAATAGCAAAAAGGCACCTCGGGGGCTTGTGATATATGGGGCGACAGGTAGCCTAGTGGTTAGAGCGATGGCCCAGTAACCGAAAGGTTGCTGGATCGAATCCCTAAGCCGACAAGGTAAAAATCTGTCGTTCTGCCCCCGAACAAGACAGTTAACCCACTGTAGCCCGTCATTGTAAATAAGATTTTGTTCTTAACTGACTTGCCTATTTAAATAAAAATATGACTATGGGCTGTGTCCAGGCACTCCGTGTTGCGTTGTGCTTAATAACAGCCCTTATCTGTGGTATATTGGCCATGTATCACACATCCCAACACATACAAATAAATGCATGCAAACACACATAGGTGCACACGCATCCCTACACACACACCCCTTGAAACACGCAGGATAGAAATGTTAAGGGTGGGAAAATGTTAAAAGGAGAATGGCTTTTTCCTGTGGGTTAACCTGGTGCTAAACATAGCTATGAGGAATCTGCACGGCGTGATTTACATAACTTATGAATGGAGGTTTGCTTGGGGGCCGGTGTGTGACAGGTATGTGTGAGGGGTGTGTGTGTGTGTGTTTGCGTGTGACCGCGTGGGGTCCGGTGTGTGTGTGTGCAGTGTGTGAAGAAGACATGAGAGCGGGGTCTGTTGACCTTCAAACATGCACGTTTCCCCAAGCTTCTCTGGGGGATCAAGTTAACCGTTCGCCTCCTAAGGGGGGCTGGGGAATGATGAGGAACTGGTGGGTATGAGAGAGTAGT
Source organism: Salvelinus alpinus (assembly GCF_045679555.1). Classification (NCBI taxonomy): domain Eukaryota; kingdom Metazoa; phylum Chordata; class Actinopteri; order Salmoniformes; family Salmonidae; genus Salvelinus; species Salvelinus alpinus. Next base: position 66,032,446 of record NC_092087.1, on the reverse strand, counting down.
AACTTGGTCTTAACCCTACATCATAAGTATAAAATAACTAAAAGGGAAGGTATTGCTATTTGGAGTGATTTTAGTGGCAACAGACATTTTATCTGATCTCAATCATTTTGAAATGATTCAAAATGATTCAATTCAGATTCTATTTCTGTCAGCTCTAATATCACTCCATAGTGCCATGTGGATACACTTAAAAAGCCAAATGATACCTCGTGCTTACATGATTGAAAATCAGTTAAACAGTACCTTAATCACTTTTAGTTGACTTTATGTGCTAATAGATTGTCTAACCAAATACTCTCTCTATTCAGAGATTGGCCATTTCATTGTGTAGGTATCTGTAAATAAGTGCCATGTACTATCTTGGTACCACAACTTGTGTCCTCTTGGCTGTTTCCTTCATAGTAAATCACAGCTATGCCTCCAATTTTGTTACCCACTATGAGCTTATAAAGTTAACTGAAAAAATGTGGAAATACCGTTTAACTTATTTTTTATATGTACGAGGTAACAATCGGTCTACAACATGGTTTCTACAAGAACCAACACCGAATCGAGCTCTTTGAGGGTGTTTTCACAGTCCTCTTTAAAGTGAACTCTTGGGTAAAAAAAGAGAGAAGGTAATTACCTCAGTTCTCTTTGTATTCACACTGCCCCTGCCTTTAAAATGAGGACTCAACTATTTTGCCAGTTCACTTCACCTATTCTGTGATCCGAGTCCTCTTTGCATTCAAATTGAAATGTTTCGAAAGGAACCAAGACATTTTTCTAACATTCACTCAATGCACTCAGGATTTTTACAAAGTGCAAGACAAGCCATTCAATCAGTTATCGGACAGCGAGACATACCTACTTATATTTTGGAAGCTAATTAGATTGCATTTAGTTAAAAGATTTCAGACAATCATTTTTATCAGATCCTATTAACATGTGCCTTCAGAAAGTATTCACACCCCTTGACATTTTCCACATTTTGTTGTGTTACAAAGGGGGATTAAAACTGATTTAATTGTAATTTTGTGTCAATGACCTACACAAAAGTCTTTCTGGGTAAGTCTCTAAGAGCTTTCCACACCTGGATTGTGCAACATTTTGGATTCAGGACAAAAAGTTTGTTGCAAACAGGATGCATTTTTCAAATATATTTGTATTCTGTACAGTTTGTCTTCTTTTCACTCTGTCAATTAGGTTAGTATTGTGGAGTAACTACAATGTTTTCTTCTATCACAGACATTAAACTTGAACTGTTTTAAAGTCACCATTGGCCTCATTGATACACCATCCAAAGTGGAATTAATACCTTCACCATGCTCAAAAGGATATTTTTACCCATCTACCTATAGGTGCCCTTCGTCGCAAGTCATTGGAAGACCTTGGTCTTTGTGGTTGAATCTGTGTTTGAAATTCTACTGAAGGGACGTTACAGATAATTGTATGTGTGGGGTATAGAGATGAGGTATTCATTCAAAAACCATGTTAAACACTGGGGTTGAAAACTTATTGGCTCGCATTTCAGCTTAATTTTTTTTATCCATTTGCGAAAATTTTGACAAAACAATTCCACTTTGACATAATGGGGTATTGTGTGTTGGCCAGCGATAAAATACTTTCTGAAGGCAATGTAAATATTATTAGTAACAAAGTAAATAGCGGAAGAATAACTGCAGATTAAATAATGCTGTAATTGAAAATGTACACCCAATGTAGGCTACTGCTCCCTTAAGAGCTAGAATTGATTTTGTACCCTGTTGTGATTCTCACCAAATATGTTGCTGAATAAACATCTTATGAAGCTCCCTTAGCCTATAGATCACATACTGCAAATAACTAACCTTAACTAAAATGTCCACACATATTTTTGAATTTCTGTGTATCCTTGACAATAGCTAATCAATATAAAAACAAACAGCACTTTTTTTTGTTGCGAACCTGCACATCATCTCTCTTTTGTTTTGTGGCACCAATGTGAGGGGTTATGTCAGGGGAAACCCGTGTTGCAGTAGCCTAGTGTGGTGCAAGAATAATGACAAGCGAACCTCAGGAGCTTAAATTGCCCTAAAAAAGGGAACCGGAATTCAAGCAACCTCTCGAGATCACGTGGTGGGCTATGGAAAGCTGTTTTAACATGTATTCATTGAAATTAAAAAAAAAATTTTTTTTATATCAATAACTCCCAATAGGATTCAATGGAGAAACCGGTGTTTGTGAGTTCGATTCCCCCTGCAAACTTTTTTTCCTCCCCGAAAATACTATCCACTGCTGCTCCTCAACAGTGCCAGAAGAGCTGTGCTTAGGCTTACATAATGTCTATATTACTGTAGCAACAGGGTTAGGGTCACGGCGCCCTGCGCATCTTTGCTGCAGCGCTCCTAACTTGGTGCAACTCACGTGCGGCCATGTTGCTGTGTCTTCCTGTTGGGAGCAGGGAAGATATGTAGCAGCATACAAATGTAATCCTGCCCCCATGAAGGTCATTATCATAGAATTATAGATATACAAAAATGATTTATCAATATCAAAAAATATTTTACAATTATATCAATAATTTAAAAAAAATCATATCAATAATAAAAAATATAGATATTATTTTATTTATAAAAATCTATTTTAATATTAATAAATCGTTTTTGGGATATAAAAAAATAAATTATTGATTTAAGAAATTAAATTATTGATATAAAGGAAGACAATTATTGATATAAAAATGTAATGTATTTATGATAAAACATCTTTCCATATGGGAGGCTCTTTTGAGGGGTCTGAGTTCCTTTGGAGTGTTAACACTGCACACAAAAAATTCTGCGAAAATTGTCTGAAAGGGACCAAGTGTGGAAACACCCTGAGTATCTGCACGGTGTAAATGGCACCAAACACACATACTTTATAATTCATCCTGCAGTCCCAATTTGTCTTCTGGGCTTACCCAGGCCTCCTTTTAGAAACGTGATCTGTTAATCAATCTGTTAATAAACCCATAGTGTAGATCAGTGTTTCTTAAGCCTGGTTGTGGGGACCCAAAGGGCTGGACATTTTTGCTTTGCCGTAGCACTACACAAGTCATTCCACTAATCAACTCATCCTCAAACCTTTGATTCGTGGATTTGTGTAGTGCTAGGGCAAAAACTAAAATGTGCACCCCTTTGGGTCCCAAGGACCAAGATTAACACTGCTGTAGATGGCACAGACCAAGTCTTGGTGTAATCTAACATCCTATTATGTGCTCTGAAATATACTGAACAAAAATATAATTGCAACATGTAAAGTGTTGGTCCCATGTATCATGAGCAGAAATAAAATATCCCCGAAATCGTCCACACGCACAGCAATATTATTTCTCTCACATTTTGGCACACATCACTGAAGCTGGAGACTCATATCTCCCTCACTAGCTTTAAGCACCAGCTGTCAGAGCAGCTCACAGATCACTGCACCTGTACATAGCCAATCTGTAAATAGCCCATCCAACTACCTCATCACCATATTGTCATTATTTTATTTATTTTGCTCCTTTGCACCCCAGTACCGCTACTTGCACGCTCATCTTCTGCACATCTATCACCCCAGTGTTTAATTTGCCATACTGTAATAATTTCGCCACAATGGCCTATTTATTGCCTCAACCCCCTTATCCAACCTCATTTGCACACACTGTATATAGACTTTCTCTATTGTGTTATTGACTGGATGCTTGTTTATTCCATGTGTAACTCTGTGTTGTTGTTTGTGTCGCACTGCTTTGCTTTATCTTGGCCAGGTCGTAGATGTAAATGAGAACTTGTTCTCAACTACCCTACCTGGTTAAATAAAGGTTAAATAAAAATAAAAAATAAAAAATTGAGGTTCTTGTCTCTCATCATTATTGAATCTTTGCTAGCTAGCTACATGCCAATGATTTGTTTAGCACAGCAATGTCGAATTAATGTAATTATTGAGAAAAGAACTAACGACCAGCCCGCTTGGGTAGCAATTTCAGAAAATTTTGGGGGAAAAATATTTGTGTAAATATGTTGGCAAAAGTTTTTAAAAGCAATGACTCCCTCATACCCGGGAATTATCGTGTGACAACTCCCTCCATGGGCTGTATCCCGGCCCTTGGCTTCGCCTAGGGTCTCAGAACAACCCTTATTGGGAGCTGTCAGATAATAATTCCCAGGTTCTCAGGCATTATTGCTTAAATATTTCCCAACCCCTGGTCCTCGAGTACCCCCAACAGCACACATTTTTGTTGTAGCCCCAGACAAACGCACCTGATTCAACTAATTGAGGGCTTGATGATTAGTTGACAAGTTGAATCAGGTGTGCTTGTCCGGGGGTACTGGATGAGTGGAAGTGGGAAACACTGATGATGCATCAACTTCTCCAGCATTCCTCAAACTATTCCACGGAGACCTCCAACCATTCCATATATGTGATATTCCAGAGCTAGCACACCTGATTCAACTAATCCTCAAGCCCTTGATTAGGTGAATCAGGTGTGCTGGTTCAGGGCTACAACAAAATGTCCGGGATGTCCGATGGTGAGGCATTTGCAAGTTTAGGGCCGTGCTCAGTAGGGCACACCATAGGGAAATTACACAACAGTAAATTAAAATCTGTCTTTATTGGAAAAGTTTAGGTAGTTCCTCTTGTTTCACTCTGTTTTCTCCTTACTGAACATGACCCAGGTAAGATCTCTTAAGTGGTCCTAATTTAATAATTAGCTGCTAATCTTATACCAGGCCTGTAGGGCAGTGAGACTGACAGCTTCTCTTCTGTCGAGTCTTACAAGGACCTAGGCTGCAGCCCTACTATATGACCCCACTAGTGGACTCCAAACTGATAACTCCTTATCTCCCTATTCACGTGAATTCTTTCAGATCTGAGAGGAGGGTCAGCAAAGGTAATGGGGAAAGAGCAGGGAGGGAGCTATCGTATTAGAATTAAGGCCCACAACGTCAGAGTGGGAGAGTGAGAGGACCTGCCTGCCTGTCATCCCCATTCCAGCATAGTTTCCACCTGCAATCACAATGTTCTAGTGGTAGCCCTGGGGTTTGTTCTAGAAGTTACTGCCACCCCCTTTGGTGCATGAATTCCTGTGTGTGTGTGGGATTGTGTGTATTATTTGTGCAATTGAGATGAAAATGTAATAGCAGCGAGTGCCCACATTAGCTGTAAATTATGCCGACTGTGTCCATTACATGTTTTCTGTCCCAACAGGACTCCATAGTCAGCCATGTCAGAAATGGCTTTTGTCATCACTTGTCACACCGTAGCATGTATGGTTGTCATATTAGAACAGCTTCAGATTCACAAGGTGTTGGTATCCCTCTGATTTGTCTATCAGAGACTAATACGGACGCCATACATACGGTACGGATTCAGTTACCTGACGACTCAACCGGAATTCTTCCGCTGCTCTATTGTTTGCTACATACTTCAGTCAGACTGCCGTCGCTGAAGTCGTCTGCGGCGACGTCAAAATGAGGGGCGCTTCACAAAACAAAGTCATCAGTGATTGGATCATCTCTAACCAATCAGAGTTTCAAAGCCAATGATACATTTTCAAAACGACGCTTTGCCAACGTGTGTTCTGGCTCTGTCCCAACCCATTATGGTTTCTGGAGCAAGGAGTTTGGGTAGCCAGGCAATGGAGTCAGTGTACAGTATGTATGGGATTAATCCATAGCGTGTCAGTACCTGTTTAGACACCCCCCCTTTCCCCTTTATCGGAACAACGCTTCTCTCCTCCGCATAAACTCATTTAGTGGGCTGGTTGGTGAACTTTGGGATTAAATCCAGACACTGAACTCTAAAGGGTGACTGGCATGGAATTAACAGAGTCAATATTCAAAGCCACAGTGTTGTTCCCGGCAGAGAGAACTGGTTGCAATGACGTCATTATGGCATCTTTGATGAAAAGGCCTTGTATAGATCTACTGTTTTTTTTTAAGGAACCAGAATTGTTTTTACTGGTTAGAATTTGACCAAAATATGTAGTCTTTCCCATGCCATCTAGATCTTGTCATGAAAAATACTTCTTTACCCGGTGAAGTCTCCTCAAACAGAGAACCAGTTTACAACTTGTTTACAACAAGCCAAATTTTGGGTTAGTATAAACTAAATATTGGACATAAAGTTTGCTTTCAGTTCATTGTTTTGACATACCTTAGCCTCCCAGTCTTTATTGAGATAGTAAATACACGTTACACATCTCCCATCGCCGTTAGGGTTATCCACGTGGCGTACATACCCAGTCCCGTTGCCCGGGTAACAGGCCACCATAGCCTGAAAAAGAACATGAGAAGGGCATGTCAGGAGGAAATATTTTGGGTGGCCATTTTGACAGTGTCGTAAAAGTTATCACAGAAGATAAAAATGCTTCCCAACAGTAGACATACTTTCAACACCTATTTCTGAGATGTCCATGCAAGTCAACAATAAATTACACCGGTTCAGGATATCATTGCAGATGCAATTCAGTTGCTTGGCTGTTGCTTTCCAAATACATTTTTAAATGTGACAATCATTACAATGCATTTCGCAACAAATGATTAACGCATAGCCAATTGTTTAAAGTGACCCCTTTTAACACGCTATTCTATGTCATTTCAGAATACTTGTCTCCATGATTAGGCTACACTCTGGTAAAGCATATAATAGAACAGCATATTTCCTATTATGAAATTGTCATGTCATTTAAGAAGTCTTGTTGATTCATAATGGATAATACTGCTATTGAAATGCATGTGTATAAAAAGTGTATATACTCAATTATTCCTGTTCAAAGCATGCTAACAAAAAAGAGATTCACAAACAAAAAGGCGAGCTTGTTATTCATAATTGCTGATATGTGAAAGACGAGGCCGAGGCGCGACTGACACACTTGCTGGGCTGATTTGAAAGGAAAGAGGCTAATTGGAGTAGCCAAGTTGTTTTTGCTGTGTCATCAATCAGGCCTTTACTTCAAGCGTTAGAAAACAATAGGTCAGAACTGTTGGCTAACGAGCATTTTCCCCCTTTATTATGTCGGTCTCTGGGTCACAGGCACAAGTTGTTACGTAACAAACCGTGGGTGGATTTGTAATTTTTTTATGCACAGATACATCTTTATTTATTTTTTAAATAAATGGATACATCCTTTTGGTGCTCGGGTATTGCCACGGGACAGGGCCAAAGTGAAGGGGAGGGACACACACAAACATGCCTTTTGCTTGGTCATTGGAGATGTATAGTACTTCCAAGGACATAGGCTACAATTGAGTAGTCGCAAAGTAGTATATTTTGTCAGACTTTATTTGGATAGTCCCATATAGATGATCTACAGATCAAAAGAGATGGCACTGTGCTCTGATATTGATTAATTAATTGTTAGGAAAGAGCTTGCAAAAAAGGCATTTCACTGTCTTTGTGCATGCGACAATACAACTTGAAAGTACAGATGGTCAAACTTTCAACAAACAAGGCAAAAGTAAACATGTCGTCCCCCACGAAAGATGCAGCACCTCCCTTGGATCAATCAGTGTAATTTTATAAATTACAGATCTCTAACGCAAGATGCATCATTCACCCAAGTTTAATCAAAATCGGGCCAGTGGTGTCTGAGACATTGCATGGGTTAGCTATCATATCCCTGAGCGCGTGTGCCAAATTTAATCGCAGATTAAGAGATATGTGCCCATTATAGTGCCACCATGTTGTCAATATGAATGTTCTTGCATATGTTGTGTCTTAACAGTGTTCGCAACATGTGTACCAAATGTTGTTACAATACGAATATCCTTGACTGATTTATATGTATTACTTTGCAAGACCAAGCCCACGTGAATGTTTATTGGTCAATAGCGGCCATGTTGTTTTGGGTACTTGTCTGGAAAATATTGCGTTGAGACTTCTGTCTATAGATGCCACATATCAAGTTTTGTGCAGATAGGTAATTCTGTGCTGTAGCGTTTAAGTGTTTTTCACAAAATTCTAAAAGGGCGGAATGTGTAATTTTGTAAATGCCAGATCTCTATGGCAAAACACATCATTCACCTAAGTTTTCGTCAAAATCAGTCCAGTGCAGTCTGAGAAATTGCGTGTGACGAACGAACGTACGGGGACTCATTTTATCACGGGGGACAACTATCTGTTGATAAGCTACTACTTGCTAAGGTTAAGATTAGGGCTAGGGTTAGTGGATAGTTAGTTGAAATGTTGTTGACAGTTATTGAACATCTACAAATCATGTACAAACCATTTATTTGGGACTATCCAAATAAAGTGTTACCATATATTTCATATCTAATCACAGAAACAGAAGACATTGATGCGACAAATCATTTGATTCCAAAGTAGGCAAACTGACAACACTCTGAATTGGAACTGCTTTCCAAACAACATCCCTGTCAAGTTCCTATAGCAAGTCCTCTTCAATTATGCTCTACAATAATCATAACTATGCTCCACTGATAACAGAATTCCGATAGGTTCTTAGACGGTCAACAATGGCCAGAGTGTAACCCCCCCCCCCCCCACCGGACTGTATGATACTATGTCATGAGACTGCTTACACTGCTGTTTTCCCCAGATTACCGGGCTCTCTCTGTATGCGCTTATTTGTGAACTGGAAGGACTTCTGATCTCTTTTCCATCTGTGGAGGAGGACGGTGAGGTGGGGTGAGACGAGATGAGGGGAGGGGAGAGGGGGGCGGGAGGCTGTTAACCACCAGGATGTTCTGCACGTCTCCCGTTCACGCCTCTCCGCCAGGGTCATTTCCAGATGGTGGAAACCCCCTCGTCTTTTTATTTAAGAGAGGCCCGCACGCAAAAGAAAGGAAATCAAAGAGAGGAAAGGGGGGTCTGAGGTCACGAAATAAGTCAGCGGCGCTCTGGGTCAGACTTTGAGTCTAACTGGGATAGGCGGTGGGTGATCAAAATTGTGTGTGTGCGTGTGGTTGTCTGTCTGTGTGGAGACCAAGGCCAGACTGTGTGATAACCAAGGTCTTGATTTTTTTGTTTTGCACAACAGAACAATCCATCCCCGAAAGTTTTGGAATGTCGAGGTCGGAACGTTGGGAATGAGGGCAGCAGAAACTTGAAAAAAAGGCCCACTGCTATTGTTTGAATTTTTCTGCTTAGCTCATCAGGATAGGGCGGCAGGTAGCCTAGCGTTTAAGAGCATTGGGCCAGGAACTGAGAGGTCGCTGGTTCCAATCCCCGAGCCGACTAGGTGAAAAATCTGATGTGCCCTTGAGCAAGGCACTTAACCCTAAATGCTCCTGTAAGTAACTGTGGAAAAGAGCTTCGGCTCAATGACTTGACCTTTTTGTAATATAAATGACGATGCTTCGATCTCTCCCACGCTCGCCCTCGGATTCCGTTGAGTGATCTCCACGCTGCAGCCGGCAGTCAGTGACAGGCTATGCATGACACATGACAGCCCCCACAATCCACTCGCCATTATTTCAACTGTTATCCAACCATTAGCGCTTTTCCTGCTGGCAGGTGCAAGCTGGGCTCGAAATGGAGGGAACCACCGACACACGCAAACAAAAACAAACGACGATTCGGGACAAAGCTAACACAGCTCCGAGGGCTGACGCAAGTCGAGGGAGTGAACGGGTACATGCGGAAGATAACGTCAGATGCCATTTGAAGACATGGAGTGTGGGGCTGAAGTGCGTCAGAGAGGTTTCGCTCAGTGCGAGAGGGGTGGTGAGCCGTTGGGGTTTACATTATGTGGGCATTGCGTCATTTGGCTTCTGGTGGTCATGTCTCGCATGCCATGCTATGCCTCCTATCAGCTCTGTGCAAGAGCGATTTCTCAAGTGCCCCCATTAAGAGAGGGCAGGTGAATGGAGAAAAAGGGTGAGGGGGTTGGCAGACATACCATCTTCATACAGGCAGTGCCCGTACAAAACCTAGGGTTGTAAAATTCCGGAAGCTTTCAATAAATTCCCTGGTTTTCTAGAAATCCTGGTTGGAGGATTACGGATTTCCTGCTTTTTCGCTCCTGAATCCAGGAATCCAAAAACAGGGATTTTGGAAAAACCAGGGAATTGATTCAAAGTTTTGCAACCCTACGCATACCATATTATGACAACAGCGGTCTACAAAACAAAAGAAACATCTCATACTGTAAGCACTTAATATGCATAACAAGACTGTTATAGGGGGTTGAGGGTAATTTGGTAACGTTGACCTTTTGCTGCTTTTGTTACTTTATTTTCCAGATGTTTAATGAATGTTTTATGTTAATAAAGTTGATGGTGATCAGTTACATTTTATACCGCACTGCTGCACGCAGACGTGAGAAAGCCAATGTATGCGTTATGCCATAGACATGTATTGGAGCGAGGTACTCGCTTACTGTAGGCACAATGCATAAATGGGTCACAGCTCTGAACTGTATAAGGCCACACAAATGGAATAGGCTATATTGCACTTATAGCCATTGCGCATAATGCACTTCAACACTCCAGTCTTTGCACACTTGGAGTGAGTGTATCTGTATCTGAGTGTAAATGTCTGAGTATTCCTGTGTTTGTGTGTCTGAAGGTGAGGGTGTCTGTGCATGTTTCAGTCTTTCTGTGTAATTGCATGGTTCAACGTTTGAAAGTGAGTGTGTGTCTGTGTGAATGCACCTCAGTGTGTGTGTGTGTGTGTGTGTGTGTGAGTGATGTTTCCCGCTCTCTCATCCTACTCGATCTCTGACACCGCGCCACCTACAGAGTAGGCATGGGTAGTATCCAGATTTTCATACCGTCCTTCTCTCATCCCGAGATTTACGATATTACCGGCATAGCACACAAGGGGAGCTAAAAACAGGAGAAAAGCTAATTGACCGTCTATTATCAAAATGCTAACAAAATTAGCACAAACTAATAGCAAAATCATATAGACACTGTTAGCTAACTGCTAACGAGTGAAAAGCGAACAAACTAATTGCAAAGACAGGGAAATCGAGCTCATAAAGTTATACAAGTTAGTAGCTACCGAATGTCATTTTCAGTGAGTATGGACATTTACAAGCAAAAGTGAACTAGGGGAACTGTGCAAATGAACAAAGATGTGATGCATGCGTTTCTGAAGGAAGAGCAGCATGTGTAAACCGAGCAGATGGAAAAAGAACAGAGGAAAAAATGCTAATAGGAAGCACAGGGAAATAATTGTAACTGTGCAGATAACTCATCCAGTTATCTGCACAGTTTTTGACTTCTGGCAAAAAGCCATTATTAGTGAATTGCATCACCTCATGTGTTCGCCACACAACTGAGACACGCTATGGACATACCGGCTCCTGCTGTGCTATTTAAAAACAAACACGCCACTGGCTCAACTATTCTGGGTAACTACGGTAAGCTTCATAATGTGAAGGCATAATGTGAAGGCAATCTGCTTTATCTCCTAACGTATAACACAAGTTGACTGCAGGTATTAACTTAAAACCTTTTCACAAGTGAGTACCAAATATCTCCAATGGTCGCCCCAGCGTGAGTTGTTTTACGCACGTGATGTCAGAATGCACTCGCTGTTCTAAAATGTGATTATTACGCAACAGGACAGTTAACACGCGCTGGCTGCTAATTATCTATAGGTTATGTTTAAACTTGTCAATTTCAAATTATTTTATAACAAGTTGTATTTTTTAACAACAGTTTGAATTGAGGTGTGTTCCGCCTCCTCATTAATTCACATAGAAGTAGCCCATTTCAGCGTTGCGGACAATTTATGTTTGAGGCTTTACTGAGCCAGATAAACTTCACTCATGTTTGCGCAGATCAAATATGCATATATTTGCGCAGCTCAAATGCTGATTGTTGTGTCAATCAAAAATGGACGTTCGAAATAAGCGTTCTAATCAAGAGGTATGATCATACGCAACAGGGACCACTTTAGGATGATCACATCCGTTTGTTGGTACGCTTGAAATGGTTAAAAGTTAGCTACAAATATTTGTGAAAAACTTAATAGAAATAGTTTTGACGGTATTGAAAAAAACATCCTGCGGCTTTTTCCAATACCCTGCTATACCACAGGAGGTTGGTGGCACCTTAATTGGGGAGGACAGGCTCGTGGTAATGGCTGGAGCCGAATTAGTGGAATGGTATCAAACACATTCTTTCCATATGTTTGATGCCATTCCATTCACTCCGTTCCAGACATTATTGTGAGCCGTCCTCCCTTCAGCAGCCTCCACTGCGGTATATGGTATAAATGGTATACTGCCCAAGCCTACTTCAGGGTGAAGTGGCTGAACTGATCTAAACTCAGCGGTGGCTGTGTCGGCAGCTGGAGCCCATCCAGACAGGCTTTATTTTAATGATCGTGCTACGTGCGGTGCGTGATGCTGCCTGTCTGTCTTCTAGCTGGCTGCTGTTCCTCTAGCAGGGAATGGGGACTAGCCCTGGCACTAGAAGAGCATCCAGGCCAGGCTCAACCGGTGTTGGCGTAAACACATTTGTTATGGTCAAGAGAGGGAGGTTAGCGAGCCAATTGAGGATTGAGACGGGTCATGCACAACCCCCGCAGTGTGCAGTTTACGCTACATGAGTTACTGTCTGACGCAGACATTTAGTGTTGTTTGAGATGGACCTGAACAGCCTTCAAAGTGACCTTTTAAAGTGAGACTGACTTTCAAGAAGGATGTGCACTGTTTTATGCCTTAAGCTGGATTTTTATAAAGCAGCTGTTTTAAAAAGCAACAGTTTTCACTCTTTCAATGCAACTTCACTTAGATCACGAAGCAACTCATCCACGTTTGAAATTGCCTGCAATATCCAATTCAATCAAAGTCGATAAATATCTTTACGGCAGTGTTCTACAATTTAGGTCCTGGGGACCCACCCAGGGCGTGGACATTTCTGTTTTATCCCAGCGCTAAACACACCACATTCAACTTATCAGGGGCTTGAATGTGCAAAAACTGTGGGTCCCCCAAGATCAGGATTGAAGAGCATTGCACTACTGTAAGAATTTGTTACAACAAGTTGTGCCATCATATCAACGCTTTCTGTGCAGCTGGAGACGAAAGTTACCAACCATTGGTAAAGCAACGTCATTTCATTTCAGAAGCACATGAGAACCCATTTGGACCCGGATTCATTTTGTTTTCACATATGAGCTGCAGCACAGGTAAGGAGTTCAAGCACTCAAGGATCGAAAAAATATAAGTTGCTATGACATGAACATTTTCTTAAATAACCTCTCAAACAGAGTAACATAAAACTCTTTCCTGTCAGTTTCACAGACTGTCCCGAGGGGGACTTTCCACAGTGAGTCTACAGTGCCACTGTGAGTTCTGGGCGAATGGAGTAGCCTCGGTCTTCTGAATTAAAACAACGTGGCAAAATGGGCTGTCTTTAGCCCGTGCATCTCCACCGTAGAATGTAAATAGAGGCATTAGGCATTTCATCGTGCTAGAGCTCCAGCACCGACCCACCACCAGGGAGTAAGTAGAGGCTGACAGACACAGACACCAGGGTTGTGTTCATTAGGGCATGCAACAGAACTTTTTTTGCAACGAAAAATGAAAATGCGTTTCTTATTGGCCAGGCTCACGTAGTCCATCCCAGTATTGGTCAGCTTTCCACAGTTTATGGACTAATGAACACAACCCTGGGTAAACCATCTATGTGTCTCACTAGAGAGCTCAGCCTGTTTTGTTGACATTCCCTAAATTGCTGTTTTAGCCTTTAGCCTGTGAGGGTCAACACATTGCATCGCTGCCCATCCAAACAAGCCCCTAAATGAATCAATAGCGCTTCCTAGACAGGATAAAAATGGTGGGGAAACTGCCATGACAGGTTCAAACAATCCTAAGGCAGCCAGTAACTCACCAAAGGTTTTGGGAATTTTTATGAGGCCTGAGACAACCAGTATACACAACCAGGAGGAATTATGCCATAGGTTTCCCATTACCACGTGTGGACCACTGCATTTTGTAGGTCCCCATAAGTAAGATTCTTTAGGGAGCGCAGGTGGATCCCAAATGTATGCAATGGGCCATGTTAAGGGGAAAGGGGTAGTGTACAATTCTTTGCCTAGTAACTTGAGCATTTCCTCATTGTCTAGTAGGTGCTAACATGCTATTGTGCTAAAGGTCAGAGAAACAAGTATGGCCCTGCTGCCCGTATCAGTGTCTGCAGGAAGTGCTGCTTTGGCGCTTCTCTAACATCCTGTTGTAGTGCACGGCCACAAGGATATGACACGGCTGAGCAAACTGACAGATGAAACTGGACCAGCTGCATTGAACTGTTGCCAATTTCCTTGAATTTGTACAAAAGTCTATCAATTGCAGTTGACATGTCCTTTGAATTGTCAAACAGGAAAGTACACAGGAAAATCTCCTAAGCAATTTTAACACCCACAGTGCTCAAATAAACACTTTCAACATGTACATATAATTACCCGGAAAAGCGTTCAATTAACTTTGAAAAGTGTTGATAAATGAACACATTTTAAAATGTCAAAGTCCATCAATCAAGAAAACTTTAGCGTGTTAGGCTCCCAACACGTTGGGTGAAAATGTATATTTCAAAATAGTGACAAGCGACAAAAAAACATTTATGTACAATTGTTTCGGGCAAATAAGTCAAAGCCTTGCAATCACGGAAAGGGGACATTTTCTTGTTCTTTAAGACCTTAACAGAGTGCATTTGTGCAAAGTCCCAGGACCGCTGGAAAACAATCAATTAGGAAACAATAATGATAGTTTTTTTTCAAATTGTTAGCGGATATGGCAGGGGAGTCTGAATACCCGGCACACAATATTATGGTCAGTCTGTTTATTGTCCTACTGTTTAGGCCTAACACCCGGAAAATGTTTAAATGAAACCTTCAAGCCTGGACACTACTCTGCTTCTCACAAACTAACGGCTGAGGCAAACGTCAAATTATTATAGAAAATAAACAAGCCACTATTTAAGCTTACAGGGCGGATTACTTCCTATCAAATTTCACTTGAAAGCCCTATCTGTACTCTAGGGAGATGATTGTTTTCCTTTAACCCCATATCATAGTGTTGTTTCCAGTGTAGAATTACCGTAATTTCCTATTACTTTGAGATCTTGACACCAGATACCAATTTTAGTTACCACAAAAGCCAGGCTTTTCTTGTAGTGAAATGTTGCTTTTGCATTCCACCCGGCCACAGAACCAATCATTATAGACAGAAGATACATCAAGACACAGAGCATGTTCGGGTTCCAAAAGCAACATTCTCCGAGTAGTTTAGAAGTTGTTTGTTTGGTTAGACACCCAGAAGTAAAGTTCATAGAATCCGGGGCTTGCGTTACAAGCAAGCAGAGCTGGACTGTTTTCCATGGCAGACAAAGTTGAGCTTCATGCATATGTCTGTCTGTGTATAGAGACTGATAAGGGAAGCAATCCAATCTACGTCCAAACAGTCACTGATCTATCAGGGGTCGTTCTTCTTCACAGCTGTGACAGAACAAACTCGGTCACCTTGCTAGCCAACAGTGTTGAGAGAACTACAGCAGGTCAAAGGGTTCAGACACACCCCCAAACAAAATGTCAGTTACATCAGTGTCTTTTTTCTCTATTGGTCTAAACAACTTAGAGGCTATATGTAACATCTGCTGGGAGGTGATCTTGTGCCAAAGGGGTACCCTAAATGGACTGAAATAGGCCATTGTCCAGAAATGACCTCATTGGACAGAGAGTGACATTTTCCACAACCATGAGAAAAAGCATAATATTTTTTCATGGATTTGTGTGAAAACAGGAAAGGCATGTATTAACGTATAATATGCATATGAAACACGCAGCCAACATCCAAGCCACAATTTGACTTAAACAATGAGAACTAAACTTCCAAAGTGTGTCTTTAAAGGCAATTGTCCTCTAAAACACAACACAACCTTTTTGAGTAAGGGCCCAAAGCTGGCGGTAAAGGGGTGTTCCTCACATGCAGGAAATGTGAAGGTCGTCCTGGCGATGGATGACTCAAATACGTCCTATCAGTAGCATAGGGTGCAGCCTGCCAGGAAGTCCCTGTTTAAAGAAATGGTCTCAAGTTTTTATATCAGAGAGTTCAGAACAATAGAGAAAGAAGATACACAGCAGTTTGGCTGAGCCTCTACCTTTAAACCCCTATTGAGCAGATTCTTAACTGGAGATAAGTGCACATAACAGCAACTTTTTGGGGACATCTTCAAACCTCAAAACATTGAGTTTGTGTGTGTTAAGAGGGGGTGGGCCCCATGTGTTGTGCTTGAGTGGTGGGCCTGTGGACTTTGCAATGAACCCCTGGCAAGAACCTATAGGGGCCACAACAGATGCATACCTTAGTGAACTAGTCCTCTCGACGGGGGCAGATTGTGGAATGAAGTAATGATAAACCATGAGAGTTTGGCAGTAGAGTGCCATTAACAGCTGGTGAGAGAGGCGCAAGGGTCCACTACACATCCGAAAGTCAAGGGGACATGAGCAGGGCAGCAATTACGCTTGCATTGCTCTCCATACAGCTCAGTCAAAGGTATTCGAATTGCTTTGCATAGAATTATTTTGCATCACCAGTCCACCGGTTAACAGTACACACCAACACTGTACATAGAATGGTTAAGACTTCAAAGTTTGTCAAGAGATTAGGCTTAATGAGTGCATACTAGCAGCGTGGTTCAGCTGGTGTGTGTGGATAGACTGGATGAATAACACAGTACTGTATTGTAACCCTAGTGCAGTTGTCTGGTGGAGGGGTGAAGACTGATCTCACGACTAGATGTGTACCAACGGTTGCGTGCCATGTCATTGACTGTGCAGTTGGGCATCAGATGGCTATACAGTGGCTTGGGAAAGTATTCACCCCCCCGTGGCATTTTTCCTATTTTGTTGCCTTACAATCTGGAATTAAAATAGATTTTTGGGGGGGTTTGTATCAATTGATTTACACGACATGCCTACCACTTTGAAGACGCAAAATATTTTTTGTGAAACAAACGAGACAAAAAACAGAACAGAACCATAACTATTCACCCCCCCAAAGTCAATACTTTGTAGAGCCACCTTTTGCAGCAATTACAGCTGCAAGTCTCTTGGGGAATGTCTCTATAAGCTTGGCACATCTAGTCACTGGGATTTTTGCCCCTTCTTCAAGGCAAAACTGATCCGGCTCCTTCAAGTTGGATGGGTTCTGCTGGTGTACAGCAATCTTCAAGTCATACCACAGATTCTCAATTGGATTGAGGTCTGGACTTTGACTAGGCCATTCCAAGACATTTAAATGTTTCCCCTTAAACCACTCGAGTGTTGCTTTAGCAGTATGTTTAGGGTCATTGTCCTGCTGGAAGGTGAACCTCCGTCCCAGCCTCAAATCTCTGGAAGACTGAAACAGGTTTCCTTCAAGAATTTCCCTGTATTTAGCGCCATCCATCATTCCTTCAATTCCGACCAATTTCCCAGTACCTGCTGATAAAAAACAACACCACAGCATGATGCTGCCACCACCATGCTTCACTGTGGGGATGATGTTCTCAGGGTGATGAGAGGTGTTGGGTGTGCGCCAGACATAGCGTTTTCCTTGATGGCCAAAAAGCTCAATTTTAGTCTCATCTGACCAGAGTACCTTCTTCCATATGTTTGGGGAGTCTCCCACATGCCATTTGGCGAACACCAAACGTGTTTGCTTATTTTTTTCTTTGAGCAATGGCTTTTTTCTGTCCACTCTTCTGTAAAGCCCAGCTCTGTGGAGTGTACAGCTTAAAGTGGTCCTATGGACAGATACTCCAATCTCCGCTGTGGAGTTTTACAGCTCCTTCAGGGTTATCTTTAGTCTCTTTGTGGCCTCTCTGATTAATGCCCTCCTTGCCTGGTCCGTGAGTTTTGGTGGGCAGCCCTCTCTTAGTAGGTTTGTTGTAGTAGTCAACCGATTATGATTTTTCAACGCCGATACCGATTATTGGAGAACCAAAAAAAGCCGATACCGATTTAATCGCCGGATTTAAAAATTTTTTTTTTTTTAAGTTTGTAATAATGACAATTACAACAATACTGAATGAACACTTATTTTAACTTAATATAATACATCAATAAAATCTATTTAGCCTCAAATAAATAATGAAACATGTTCAATTTGGTTTAAATAATGCAAAAACAAAGTGTTGGGGAAGAAAGTAAATGTGCAATATGTGCCATGTAAGAAAGCTAACGTTTAAGTTCCTTGCTCAGAACATGAGAACATATGAAAGCTGGTGGTTCCTTTTAACATGAGTCTTCAATATTCCCAGGTAAGAAGTTTTAGGTTGTAGTTATTATAGGGTTATTTCTCTCTATGATTTGTATTTCATATACCTTTGACTATTGGATGTTCTTATAGGCACTTTAGTATTGCCAGTGTAACAGTATAGCTTCCGTCCCTCTCCTCGCTCCTACCTGGGCTCGAACCAGCCACCCTCAAAGCAGCGTTACCCATGCAGAGCAAGGCGAACAACTACTCCACGTCTCAGAGCGAGTGACGTTTGAAACGCTATTAGCGCGCACCCCGCTAACTAGCTAGCCATTTCACATCGGTTACACCAGCCTAATCTCGGGAGTTGATAGGCTTGAAGTCATAAACAGCGCAATGCTTGAAGCACAGCAACGAGCTGCTGGCAAAACGCACGAAAGTGCTGTTTGAATGAATGCTTACGAGCATGCTGGTGCCTACCATCGCTCAGTCAGACTGCTCTATCAAATCATAGACTTAATTATAACATAATAACACACAGAAATACGAGCCTTAGGTCATTAATATGGTCGAATCCGGAAACTATCATCTCGATAAATGTATGGAACCGTTCCGTATTTTATCTAACGGGTGGCATCCCTAAGTCTAAATATTGCTGTTACATTGCACACCCTTCAATGTTATGTCATAATTACGTAAAATTCTGGCAAATTGGTTCGCAACGAGCCAGGCGGCCCAAACTGTTGCATATACTCTGAGTGCAATGAACGCAAGAGAAGTGACACAATTTCACATGGTTAATATTGCCTGCTAACCTGGATTTCTTTTAGCTAAATATGCAGGTTTAAAAATATATACTTCTGTGTATTGATTTTAAGAAAGGCATTGATGTTTATGGTTAGGTACACGTTGGCGCAACGACAGCCCTGTTTCGCGAATGCGCACTGCACCGATTATATGCAACGCAGGACACGCTAGATAAACTAGTAATATCATTAACCATGTGGAGTTAAATAGTGATTATGATTGATTGATTGTTTTTTATAAGATAAGTTTAATGCTAGCTAGCAACTTACCTTGGCTTCTTACTGCATTCGCATAATACTCGTGGAGTGCAATGTAAAGCAGGTGGTTAGAGCGTTGGACTAGTAACCGGAAGGTTGCAAGATTGAATCCCCGAGCTGACAAGGTAAAAATCTGTCGTTCTGCCCCTGAACAAGGCAGTTAACCCACCGTTCCTAGGCCGTCATTGAAAATAAGAATGTGTTCTTAACTGACTTGCTTAGTTAAATAAAGGTGTGTGATTTCCGATTGTTATGAAAACTTGAAATCGGCCCTAATTAATCGGCCATTCTGATCGGTCGACCTCTAGTTTGTTGTGGTGCATATTTGTAAACATTTTTAATAATGGATTTAATGGTGCTCTATGGGATGTTCAAAGTTTCTGATATTTTTGTATAACCCAACCCTGATCTGTACTTCACAACTTTGTCCCTGACCTGTTTGGAGACCTCCTTGATCTTCATAGTGCTGCTTGCTTGGTGGTGCCCCTTGCTTATTGGTGTTGCAGACTCTGGGGCCTTTCAGAACAGGTGTATATATTCTCAGATCATGTGACACTTAAATAAAGTCCACATGTGTTCAATCTTAACTAATTATGTGACTTCTGGAGGTAATTGGTTAGCTTATATGTTAAATAGCTATCCAAGCATAGTAAGGTCTGGCATGCAATAAAGCAATAAAGTCGGGCAGGAACTCAAGACATAAAGTAGGGGACGTATCGGAACCGACGATCAGTCCAACACCGTCAGTGGTCGACCATCCCCCACAGGTGTCTGCTGCATCCTCGCCGTTAGTTGGACATGAGCGATTGGCCGTCATTCCCAGATTCATGTATAATCTTGTTCAGGGCGAACAAAGAATAACAAAATAGTCAGTGGCCAGCCATCGCTGAATCCTTTCTATCTATTTTAGGCTTAACACTTTTTACTGCCCATGAATTACATTTTTATTACTGCCATTTTTTAAGTCATGCCCGTCCCCCCTCCGTTCTTGACTTTTCCTAAATAAGTCTATATAACACGCTGTCGGTGTTAGAATCTTATTATCACAAACAGAACTGGAGTGAATGGTTATTCCCCATTGGCCCTCCTTTTCTCGACAGTTGAAAGTGCAGTGCCCAGCTGATAATCCTCCCAATAATTGCCTCGGAGCTAAACCTGAACTATACCGGAACTAATTTCACACATATAAAAACAAATTAAATAAATGAAGTAAAGTATGATGGGGGAAAAGGGGGGTGAATGGGTTGATGAGCGAGAGAAAGTGAACGATGCATAATTATGTAATCGCCAATTGTGAATGAAGAACAGGATGGGCCATTCTATTGTATTGATCTGTTCTAATTATAATCTACAAAATGGTATGTACCCTATATCAGGGTTGGCAAGGGGAGAAATGTCACCATGGACAATTTCTTTACTCCACTGTCATTGGCAGGCACCGTGAACAAAGTGAGGTGGGAGATCCTTTCCTCTGTGCAAAATAAGGCACTTGCACAGCCATTGTACTCCACAATATGGCTGAAGAATGACAAGACGACGGGGACACAACAAAGAGAGAACCGAAGACTATTATGCATTACAACTAAACAAAGGTATGGTGCATTCGGAAAGTATTCAGACCACTTGACTTTTTCCACATTGTTACGTTACAGACATTCTAAAATTGATTAAATTGTTTGTTCCCTCATCAATCTACACACAATACCCCATAATGACAAAGCAAAAACATGTTTTTATAAACTTTAATACAGTACCAGTCAAAAGTTTGGACACACCTACTCGTTCATTTTTCTTAATGTTTACTATTTTCTACTTAGCTAATTTGAGCTGTTCTTGTCATAATATGGACTTGGTCTTTTACCAAATAGGGCTATCTTCTGTATACCACCCCTTCTGTACAGAAGGGGTGTATACCACCCCTTCTGTATACCACCCCTGTCACAACACAACTGATTGGCTCAAAAGCATTAAGAAGG
The DNA here is from genome assembly GCF_045679555.1 of Salvelinus alpinus. NCBI lineage: Eukaryota > Metazoa > Chordata > Actinopteri > Salmoniformes > Salmonidae > Salvelinus > Salvelinus alpinus. The sequence continues at coordinate 66,011,264 of NC_092087.1, read as the reverse complement.
AAAGAAATTCCACAAATTAACTTTTTTTTTATATATTTTTTTTTATCCCCTTTTCTCCCCAATTTTTCGTGGTATCCAATCGCTAGTAATTACTATCTTGTCTCATCGCTACAACTCCCGTACGGGCTCGGGAGAGACGAAGGTCGAAAGCCACGCGTCCTCCGAAGCACAACCCAACCAAGCCGCACTGCTTCTTAACACAGTGCGCCTCCAACCCGGAAGCCAGCCGCACCAATGTGTCGAAGGAAACACCGTGCACCTGGCCCCCTTGGTTAGCGCGCACTGCGCCCGGCCCGCCACAGGAGTCGCTGGAGCACGATGAGACAAGGATATCCCTACCGGCCAAACCCTCCCTAACCCGGACGACGCTAGCCCAATTGTGCGTCGCCCCACGGACCTCCCGGTCGCGGCCGGCTGCGACAGAGCCTGGGCGCGAACCCAGAGACTCTGGTGGTGCAGCTAGCACTGCGATGCAGTGCCCTAGACCACTGCGCCACCCGGGAGGCCCCACAAATTAACTTTTAACATGGCACACCTGTTAATTGAAATGCATTCAAACGGACTACCTCACAAAGCTGGTTGATAGAAGGCCAAGAGTGTGCAATGCTGTCATCAAGGCAAAGGGTGGCTACTTTGAAGAATCTCAAATAAAACAAAAATATATATTTTTTTGGTTACTACATGATTCCATATGCGTTATTTCATAGTTTTGATGTCTTCACTGAAATTCTACAATGTAGAAAATAGTAAAAATAAAGAAACTTTGTTGAAGCATCTTTGGCAGCAATTACAGCATCGAGTCTTCTTGGGTACGACGCTACAAGCTTGGCACACTTGTATTTGGGGAGTTTCTGACATTCTTTTCTCCAGCTCTGTCAGGTTGGATGGGGAGCGTTGCTGCACAGCTATTATTAGGTCTCTCCAGAGATGTTCGATCGGGTTCAAGTCCGGGCCTCTCAAGGACATTCAGAAACTTGAACCAAAGCCACTCCTGAATTGTCTTGGATGTGTGCCCTAGGGTGTTGTCCTTTTGGAAGGTGAATCTTCGCACCAATCTGATGTTCTGAGCGCTCTGGAGCAGGTTTTCAACAAGGATCTCTCTGTATTTAGCGAAGTTCATCTTTCCCACGATCCTGACTAATCTCCCAGTCCCTGCCGCTGAAAAACATCCCCACAGCATGCTGCCACCATGCTTCACCGCAGGAATGGTGCCAGGTTTCCTCCAGACGTGACGCTTGGCATTTGGGTTAAGGTTAGTAGTAGGTCTTTTGGGGGGGGGGGGGGGGGGGGTCAGCTTTAATATTGCAGATAGATTTTTGCTTCCATCAATTGTACGTGTCTGCATCATTTCCAATCCCCCATATATTTTTAGCAAATATAAACATACATACAGTGGGGAGAACAAGTATTTGATACACTGCCGATTTTGCAGGTTTTCCTACTTATAAAGCATTTAGAGGTCTGTAATTTTTATCATAGGTACACTTCAACTGTGAGAGACGGAATCTAAAACAAAAATCCAGAAAATCACATTGTATGATTTTTAAGTAATTAATTTGTATTTTATTGCATGACATAAGTATTTGATCACCTACCAACCAGTAAGATTTCCGGCTCTCACAGACCTGTTAGTTTTTCTTTACGACGCCCTCCTGTTCTCCACTCATTACCTGTATTAACTGCACCTGTTTGAACTCGTTACCTGTATAAAAGACACCTGTCCACACACTCAATCAAACAGACTCCAACCTCTCCACAATGGCCAAGACCAGAGAGCTGTGTAAGGACATCAGGGATAAAATTGTAGACCTGCACAAGGCTGGGATGGGCTACAGGACAATAGGCAAGCAGCTTGGTGAGAAGGCAACAACTGTTGGCGCAATTATTAGAAAATGGAAGAAGTTCAAGATGACGGTCAATCACCCTCGGTCTGGGGCTCCATGCAAGATCTCACCTCGTGGGGCATCAATGATCATGAGGAAGGTGAGGGATCAGCCCAGAACTACACGGCAGGACCTGGTCAATGACCTGAAGAGAGCTGGGACCACAGTCTCAAAGAAAACCATTAGTAACACACTACGCCGTCATGGATTAAAATCCTGCAGCGCACGCAAGGTCCCCCTGCTCAAGCCAGCGCATGTCCAGGCCCGTCTGAAGTTTGCCAATGACCATCTGGATGATCCAGAGGAGGAATGGGAGAAGGTCATGTGGTCTGATGAGACAAAAATAGAGCTTTTTGGTCTAAACTCCACTCGCTGTGTTTGGAGGAAGAAGAAGGATGAGTACAACCCCAAGAACACCATCCCAACTGTGAAGCATGGAGGTGGAAACATCATTCTTTGGGGATGCTTTTCTGCAAAGGGGACAGGACGACTGCACCGTATTGAGGGGAGGATGGATGGGGCCATGTATCGCGAGATCTTGGCCAACAACCTCCTTCCCTCAGTAAGAGCATTGAAGATGGGTCGTGGCTGGGTCTTCCAGAATGACAACGACCCAAAACACACAGCCAGGGCAACTAAGGAGTGGCTCCGTAAGAAGCATCTCAAGGTCCTGGAGTGGCCTAGCCAGTCTCCAGACCTGAACCCAATAGAAAATCTTTGGAGGGAGCTGAAAGTCCGTATTGCCCAGCGACAGCCCCGAAACCTGAAGGATCTGGAGAAGGTCTGTATGGAGGAGTGGGCCAAAATCCCTGCTGCAGTGTGTGCAAACCTGGTCAAGAACTACAGGAAACGTCTGATCTCTGTAATTGCAAACAAAGGTTTCTGTACCAAATATTAAGTTCTGCTTTTCTGATGTATCAAATACTTATGTCATGCAATAAAATGTTAATTAATTACTTAAAAATCATACAATGTGATTTTCTGGATTTTTGTTTTAGATTCCGTCTCTCACAGTTGAAGTGTACCTATGATAAAAATTACACACCTCTACATGCTTTGTAAGTAGGAAAACCTGCAAAATCGGCAGTGTATCAAATACTTGTTCTCCCCACTGTATATCTTTTTTATATATTTCCTTTATTACCCTACTACCCCTCCCACAATTGGTGCAAACTAGTGAACAACAACACTTAGGCTTGTTTTTCCATCTTATACATACTATATACATTTTATGGACAGTCTATTTTACAATAATTCTATTTTGTTTGTTTTTACTCCTGTCCTTCTTCTACCCTCAACCTCTTCCAACTGTTTCTGATGCCCATTCTATTTGCCATATCTCTCAAACTGTGCTCTTTTAAAAAAAGTTCTCAACCTATATTCGTTTTACGGGCACAGTATGTTTTACATTAGTTATCTTGTTGTTATTAGTCCCAACCTTCAGCTCCATTCAAAACCCCCCATCCATCTCTTAACACCCTCCTTGTTGGATTTCTATTTGCCATATATTTTTCAACTGTGCTGTGATGTTTCATAAAAGTTCTGAACCTTTATATTCTCATTGTTTCTACCGATTGTAAATTGAAAATATTTTTTTGCTAAAAGTATTATTATATTATTGATCGATTGACTATGACTTTTCAGATCGCACAGTAGTGCTATCTGCAGGGTTAGCTCCAGTTAAATATTGCAAATCTTCAGCCATTCCTGGATCTATGACCAAAAACAAGCTACATATGTACAGTACCAAAACAACTAACAAATTATGGTCTTTAATGCAGGGCCGACAGACAAGTTACTTACTCTTTCCTCTTCCATTTTTGCGGTAGTGCTGCAATTAGTTGGTTGTAATTTTGGGTAGAGCAGAAATGTACATATGTTTTTGTTAGCTGCATGTATGAATAAAAAACATGAGCTGGCGAACACCCAGAAAAAAAGTATGTATGACATAACTCTACCAGTCGTATTTATGATATAATTTACAAAGATTGCCTTTTTAAACATTAAAAAATAAAAAATAAATGTTTTTTATCAATTAGTATATTTGAGTTTAACTTCTCTAGGAGAGGGGGCAGCATTTTCACGTTTGGATGAAAAGCATACCCAAATTCAACTGCCAGCTACTCATCCCCAGAAGATAAGATATGCATATTATTTTGGATGGATTTGGATAGAAAACACTCTGAAGTTTCTAAAACTGTTTGAATCATGTCTGTGAGTATAACAGAACTTATTTAGCAGGCGAAACCCCGAGGACAAACCATTCAGATTTAGTTTTTTTGAGGTCACTCTCTTTTCAATGGATTTTCATTGGGAATCCAGATTTCTAATTGACCTTCTTGCAGTTCCTACCGCTTCCACTGGATGTCAACAGTCTTTAGAAATTGGTTGAGGGTTTTTCCTTTGTGTAATGAAGAAGTACGGCAATTTTGAACGAGGGTCACTGGAAGTGTCCGGTTAGATGCGCGTGACCAGAAAGCTAGCTACAGTTTGTTTTAATCCTGTATTGAACACAGATCATCCCGTCTTCAATTGTATCGATTATTTACGTTAAAAAATACCTAAAGTTGTATTACAAAAGTAGTTTGAAATGTTTTGGAAAAGTTTACAGGTAACTTTTGAGATATTTTGTAGTCACGTTTCACAAGTTGGAACCGGTGTTTTTCTGGATCAAACGCGTCAAATAAATGGACATTTTGGATATATATCGTCGGAATTAATCGAACAAAAGCACCATTTGTGATGTTTATGGGACATATTGGAGTGCCAACAACAGAAGCTCGTCAAAGGTATGGCATGAATTATATTTTTATTTCTGCGTTTTGTGTCGTGCCTGCAGGGTTAAAATATGCTTATCTCTCTTTGTTTACTATGGTGCTAACTCAGATAATAGCATCGTTTGCTTTCGCCGAAAATCCTTTTTGAAATCAGACATGTTGGCTGGATTCACAACAAGTGTAGCTTTAATTTGGTGTCTTTCATGTGTGATTTTTATTGTAATTTATTTGAATTTGGCGCTCTGCATTTTTACAGGCTTTTGGCCAAGTGGGACGTTAGCGTCCCACATATCCCAGAGAAGTTAACCAGTATTTGTTGTATTATTTGTTCTTTGTTATTTTTTGTTATTCATTTCTGTCCTCCGAATTCATATTCATTATATAAATAGGCCCGTTTTAATTATTTTCTGGCTTGCCGTTCCAAATAAAATTGAATCTTTTTTTTCTCTCCATATAATAAAAATAAACTGTTCACTAGGTGTAGGCAAGACCATAAACAAATAGGTCAACTGGGACATGACTAAAGAGTTAATCAGGGTGATATTTCCACAAATAGAAAGGTATTTGCCTTTCCATTGATAGCAAGATCTTATCTATTTTTGCTAACGTTCTATAAAAATGTATTGGAGGGATGGAGGCCACTGTGTTCTTGGGGACCTTCAATGCTGCAAACATTTTTTGGTACCCCGTCCCCAGATCTGTGCCTCGACACAATGCTGTCTCTGAGCTCTACGGACAATTCATTCAAACTAATTTCTTGGTTTTTGCTTAGACAGGTGTGTGCCTTTCCAAATCATGTCCAATCAATTGAATTTACCATAGGTGGACTCCAATCAAGTTGTAGAAACATCTCAAGGACGATCAACAGAAACAGGATGCACCTGAACTGAATTTTGAGTCTCATAGCAAAGGGTTTGAATACTTATGTAAATAAGGTATCTTTATATTTTTAATACATTTGCAAAAATGTCTAGAATTTTTAAATATATATTTTTTAGAATAAGGCTGTAACGTAACAAAATGTGGAAAAAGTCAAGGGGTCTGAATACTTTCCGAATGCACTGTACGTCAGTGTGTCAAGCAAGTGAAAGTTACAAAGATTTGTGCCATTGCGTGAAGACACAATGTAAGCACGAGCTGACAACAATTACCTATTTTTGACTGCTGTCATAGACACATTCATTACAATGCCATTATTGCTTTTGTTATGATTTTTCACTATCAAGGCCAATTGGTGCTTATAAATGATGTTTAGGCTACTGATGTTTTCATCATCTGACCACATGTCTTGGTGGTTGGGGTATTTATTTTGTCATTATAAACAGAAGCTGTTACTGTGTTCGAACACATTCTTTCTGTTTCACTGTTGTATCAATGGCAATCCACGAATAAAATTGATTTAACACTTGAATTTGGGTGTTTTCTGTTTTTACATATAGCATACAGTTTATTTGGGTGTTTTCTGTTATAAACTAATGAAAATGTTGTGTAATTTGAAATAAAAGAACAATTGTATTCTAATGTTACCCAAGGCCTTCATAAACACAACCAAATCATATTTTTTTTGCGATAGCATATATGAAATATATAAATTACACTGTTAGAATGTTGCAGTCAGAATGAGTCCTCATTAGCTTGAAGGGGGGTCCCTCGAGGCCCAGCGGTTCTACTGTTAAGAGTGAGAGGTTGTTAGGGTGTGTGGCACAGTAGCTGTGCTGTAGTCCACTAAGCATACATGGCCAATAACTGCATGGGATCAAATCTTGCCCCCGCCACCACTTTCCTCATAAATATACTGAAAAACCTATGTTAGGACAACAGAGCTCCATTATCCCTACAAAAAAAAAGGGAGGTGGTGGTGGTGGAGGGAAAGAGAATCTGGACTCCTCAGTAATAGGGAATACCCCATTCTCTCAGCTTTTTTTGTCCTGTAACTAAAATATCCTAGCATATGGAAAGTAGCATATCGCAGTAATAGTTACATTTATTAAGACTGTAATATTTAATTAATTTAACAATTTAATAAGCACCAAGTTATTTTATTGTGAGTAACACTGATTCTGTTTTGTTTCAAGTAGTGGTGTAAAGTACTTAAGTAGTACTTTAAAGTAATTTTACTTAAGTATTTTGGGGGGGGGGGGGGTCTGTACTTTACTATTTACAGTGGAAAAGGTATATGAACGCAACATGTGAAGTGTTGGTCCCATGTTTCATGAGCTGAAATAAAAAATTGCAGAGATGTTCCATACAAAGTGTTGTGCACAAATTTGTTTACATCCCTGTCAGTGAGCATATCTCCATTGCCAAGATAATCCATCCACCTGACAGGTGTGGCATATCAAGAAGCTGATTAAACAAGCATGATCGTTACACAGGTGCACCTTGTGCTGGGTACAATTGGCATGCTGACTGCAGGAATGTCCACCAGAGCTGTTGCCATAGAATTGAATGTTAATTTCTCTTCCATAAACTGCCTCCAATGTCGCTTTAAAGATTTTGGCAGTACGTCCAACCGGCCTCACAGCTGCAGACTACGGTTCTAGTCATATCAGGGCTACTTTCCGAATTCGCTACAATACTTTAATATTCTCGTTCATACAGTGCATGCGAAAAGTATTCAGACCCCTTGACTTTCACATTTTGTTACGTTACAGCCTTATTCTAAAATGTATGAAATTCATGTTTTTCTTCATCAATCTACACACAATACCCCATAATGACCAAGCGAAAACCAGTTTTTAGAAATGTTTGCTAATTTATTAAAAATAAAAGATACTTTATTTACATAAGTATTCAGACCCTTTGCTATAAGACTCGCAATTGAGCTCTGGTGCATCCTGTTTCCATTGATCATCCTTGAGATGTTTCTACAACTTGATTGGAGTGCCCCTGTGGTAAATTCAATTGATTGGACATGATTTGGAAAGGCACACACCTGTCTATATAAGGTCCCACAGTTGACCAGTTCATGTCAGAGCAGCATTGAAGGTCCCCAAGAACACAGTGGCCTCCATCATTCTTAAATGGAAGAAGTTTGGAACCACCAAGAATCTTCTTAGAGCTGGCCGCCCAGCCAAACTGAGCAATCGGGTTAGTAGGGCCTTGGTCAGGGAGGTGACCAAGATCCTGATGGTCATTCTGAGAGAACTCAAGAGTTCCTCTGTGGAGATGGGAGAACCTTCCGGAAAGACAACCATTTCTGCAGCACTCCACCAATCAGGCCTTTCAGGAGTTTGCCAAAAGGCAGGATCGAGGGAAAGATGAACAGAGCAAAGTACAGAGAGATCCTTGATGAAAACCTGTTCCAGAGCGCTCAGGACCTCAGACTGAGGTGAAGGTTCACCTTCCAACAGGACAACGACCCTAAGCACACAGCCAAGTCTCTGAATGTCCTTGAGTGGCACAGCCTGAGCCTGGACTTGAATCCAATCGAATATTTAAGGAGAGACCTGAAAGTAGCTGTGTAGCGATGCTCCCCATCCAACCTGACAAGAGCTTGAGAGTATCTGCAGAGAAGAATGAGAGACACTCCCCAAATACAGGTGTGCCAAGCTTGTAGTGTCATACCCAAGAAGACTCGAGGCTGTAATCGCTGCCAAAGGTGCTTCAACAAAGTACTGAGTAAAGGGTCTGAATACCTGGCTCCCGAGTGGCACAGCGGTCTAAGGCACTGCATCTTAGTGCTAGAGGTGTCACTACAGACATCCTGGTTGGAATCCAGGCTGGATCACAACCGGCCGTGATTGGGAGTCCCATAGGGCGGTGCACAATTGGCCCAGCGTCGTCCGGGTTTGACCGGTGTAAGCCGTCATTGTAAATAAGAATTTGTTCTTAACTGACTTAGCTAAGGTTAAATAAAAAATATATGTACAATGTGATATTTCAGTTTTTTTTTTATACATTTGCAAAATTTTATTATTATTATTACATTATGGGGTACTGTGTGTAGATTGAGGAGAAAAAATATTTAATCAATTTTAGAATGTCTAACATAACAAAATGTGGGGGGAAAATCAAGGGGTCTGAATATTTTCCAAATATTTTCCAAGTATAGGCCTACTCTTATTAATTATTATATTAAGAATAGGCATATGTTATTATAAGATTATATGTATTATATATTCTTATAATAGTATAATTCATGATACCATATTCATACTATTACTATTACACTTTTTTAAATATTTGATTCCTGTTTTCAATATTATGATTATTATGTTGCTGCAAAAACAAATGTTTAAGAGTCATAACTTTTAAACAGGCCTAACTGGAGAAGATAAATAACTATTTCAATAAGTTAACATCTAATAATAATGTGCAACTCACTTTCAGTGTTTACTTACTTTCGTCCTTCCATTTATTCTGTAGTTTCCCAGTTTACCATTACAGTGTCGGACCAGGTCGTCCATGCGACTCATGAGAAAGGCTATCTTCTCACAACCAGGCTCTCTTCCTTCAGTCCAAGTTATTTTGTCTCCTCGTATATCTTTAGTGGAATCGCTTCTTTGACTAACCAACTGTCCGTCAGTAAATTTACCAGTCTTGTGGAGGGCTCTAACATCTTCCAAAATACTCAGTCCAGTCTCTTCTCCAAGGAAATTGTCAACAACACAGATGCCATGCTTATTCATACATGGAACGATATAGTTCATAGCCAGTTTTTGCGGGGGGGACATCGTTTGTCCGTTGGTCTTATAGCTGAGCTTAATTCCTTCCCCAGTCTGCTTGCTGTCAGACACACTACCCGAGCGAGTTGGCGAAGTGATCAAATCTTTCATTCTTTCGCCATCTGCAGGCGGATTTGAACGTCCAGTGTTTGTGGTGCTCTGAGAAGCTGTGTCATTCGGTTGCTCGGTGCTTTTCTTTTTTAACTGCTTGCCTTGCCCTCCTTTCGCAGTCCGTGCGGGTCGTTGTGCTGATTCGGGCTGCGGCTGACACTGAGGTTTTTCGGCCTCTTTACAAAACTGCTTGTGCTTCTTCCAGTCCGATTTCTGGTGTTCTTTACTACAGTAGAACGAGTTCCGACATCGTCCACATTTAAGCAGGTTTTCCATCTTTCCACAAAGCTCACAATACTGCTGGTCCCTGTCCAAATCGGTCACGACGGCGCTTTCCTTTGCGCTCTCCGTCTCCATGCTTTAAGGCAGAGCGAGCACCCCTTTAAACCTAGCTCTTTTCACGCGCTGCTAACGTGCAAGTTTTGGAAGACTCCTAAAACAATACAAACGAAATTGGAGAGCGGCGGCATCCCAGCTAAATTATTTAATCACGTGGTGAATTGCCCTCCTTTTGGGTTTCGTAATAGATAAAATACTGTTTGAGCACGACATTACCAATTGTCTGACTGTCGTTTGCAGTGTGTCGTTCTGGTCGAGTCGCATGGCGCCGACGCACCGTACTGTACCCCACCCCCTCCCCCCTCAACTTCACTCCACACGTAGTCCAAAGTAACCCAACCCCTGACGTCAGCATAACGAGGGCAGGGCCAACCGCTGAGGGCCAAGGCCCATTCAAAGGTAGAAACAAAGCGTGCCGTTTTTTCCAATTCGCTGTTGTTTTTGTCATTCAGATCATTATTATTAAGCTATAACCACTCATTATTTTATATTTTCAGTTAAAGTTAAAGTGGTTGTTTACACAAGCATGTTATGTTTACTGCTTATAAATGTGTTACTAAATTATGAATGTGTTATGAAGTCCTTAGGTACATATCATGATTTGATGTCCCCAATGTTGTTTTCATAATAGAAAGAGTTTTGACCCGCAATGAAGCTTTGTTAATTTGCAATATGAAATTAGCCTATTTTGGACACTCATCCATATATGATGTCATTCAATGTATATATGATGTCATCAAATTGACTTTTATACTAGGATGAAGAGTGACTATAGCCTAACATTAAAACAACTATATATTCAGAGTTGATTTTAAACATATGATGCAACATTATAAATATAATATCGTAATAATCATAAAATCAGAAATACATCTCCTATGTCATAAACCAGAAATACCTGGACCGTAATGATAATAAACAGCAACACCTTCAAAACTGTCGACAGCAATTCACTACCCATTGATGTTTGACTCATTCGCTGAAACCGGATACTGACGAAAGGTCGTGTTCCTTTACCTAGAAATTCCTCTACACCAGCAGCATATAATAAATGAGGATTAATATTAAACCGAGTTGAACACCTGCTTGGTAAATACTGGCACTCTCACAGGAACTGTTGGAACTGAGTCCGGCTGCACGTACACACGTCCTTTTAGAGAGGAGGACCTCATATAACACTCGACCTTCACCTCTCCTGAAGAGGAAGACATGCATGTGTTTCATTGTAAAAATCAAGGAAGACCAACCTGCGACCTTACTGTCTCCAGGGTTATAATAAACCGTGAATTGGAAGTGTATCATTGCTAAAGTCAACATTATAATGCTCCACTTTGGAATAAAAGGGTGTTGGGGCATTTAAAAAGTTGAGCATGCACTTGAAATAAAATATGATTAAAATATCAACAATAACAACAATATTTGGATAGGGATAATACACATTTTGTTGTATAATCAGAGGGATACAAATGTAATATAAAACAACAACACAAATCAATTGGTAACACTTTCTATGAGGCACACATACCTTAAAATTGCATAATGCCTTATGATATACTTATTGTAAATTATAACACTAGAAAGTGTTACCAAGTTTCTTCTAGGCACTAGACTAGGGCCAACTCAGCCACCACATGAAGTGTGCCAAGGCACTGATTATGACATGCCACCCTTTGGATAAGACAAAAAACCTACCCAAAGATGATTATTTCTCAATGCTATCTTAGAGAGAGGTAGAGAATTGGTCTGGGACAGACATATTGTCTGCCATGTTTTTGAAGGGAACATTAGGGACTTTTTCCAACTGCTTTTTACTGTAGTTATCTTGGAGTTAATTTTGGATTACAGTCCCGGGGGAATTGCTTTTTCATCTAAGCTGACTTGACCACTGGCCCTTTCCCAACAATTCAAGCTTTCTTAAAAACAAATATAGTTTTGATCAACTTTTCTAAATTGATCGACAGCCCAACATTTGTGACGGTTATCTCACAGCAAAAAAGTGTAGATGTTGTTAAATACTACACTGTGTTAGCTACCACTGTGAAGTGTAGACACTTTTTAGTGTTACATTTAACACTATTAGTGTTAGCTTTCAGGGAGTTTCAGTAACTGTAAAGAATTGAAAATGAACACTAATACAGTTGACTACTTTTGAACACTGTAGAGTTTTAACTTGAATTATACATTGTAAAACCTAAAGGTTAGGATGTTATGTTCTCCCACAGGGAAAGTCTTTATAGTGGTTGTTGTTTGCACAGTAACCATTAACATCTCTCAGTGGCTACATCTGGGGCGTAATTATCCCTGATATGAAAAGTGCTTTGATAAGGTCTGTCTGAGTAACAGTTGGCTTGCTGGAACTTTTCCTGCTAACGCTATCTTAGATAAGCTAAGAAGGGGAGGCTATCTTCACGACAACTTTTAGTAACTTTCTATGAGGCAAATGCATTCATAATGCTTTATGATAGGCCTACCCTTGTAGTCTATTATAACACTTGCTGTAAACTGTCATAACAACTCATAAGTAGTTATAACATCCTTATAATCGGTGTACACATCACGGACAAACTGAATTGGTCCACCCACACAGACAGCGTTGTGAAGAAGGCGCAGCAGCGCCTCTTCAACCTCAGGAGGCTGAAGAAATTCGGCTTGTCACCAAAAGCACTCACAAACTTCTACAGATGCACAATCGAGAGCATCCTGTCGGGCTGTATCACCGCCTGGTACGGCAACTGCTCCGCACACAACCGTAAGGCTCTCCAGAGGGTAGTGAGGTCGGCAGAACGCATCACCCGGGGCAAACTACCTGCCCTCCAGGACACCTACACCACCCGATGTCACAGGAAGGCCATAAAGATCATCAAGGACAACAACCACCCAAGCCACTACCTGTTCACCCCGCTATCATCCAGAAGGCGAGGTCAGTACAGGTGCATCCAAGCAGGGACCGAGAGACTGAAAAACAGCTTCTATCTCAAGGCCATCAGACTGTTAAACAGCCACCACTAACATTTAGTGGCCGCTGCCAACAAACTGACTCAGCTCCAGCCACCTTAAAAATGGGAATTGATGGAAATTATGTAAAAATGTACCACCAGCCACTTTAAACAATGCCACCTAATATAATGTTTACATACCCTACATTACACATCTCTTATGTATATGTATATACTGTACTCTATATCATCTACTGCATCTTGCCATCTTATGTAATACATGGACCACTAGCCACTTTAAACTATACCACTTTATGTTTACATACCCTACAGTACTCATCTCATAGGTATATACCGTACTCTATACCATCTACTGCACCTTGCCTATGCCGTCTGTACCATCACTCATTCATATATCTTTATGTACATATTCTTTATCCCTTTACACTTGCGTGTATAAGGTAGTAGTTGCGGAATTGTTAGGTTAGATTACTTGTTGTTATTACTGCATTGTCGGAACTAGAAGCACAAGCATTTCGCTACACTCGCATTAACATCTGCTAACCATGTGTATGTGACTAATAAATTTGATTTGATTTGATTTGATTTGATTTGATTTGATTTAATACACTCTCTCACCTCTGAATTCTGAAATAGCCCGTTATACAGTACCAGTCAAAAGTTTGGAAACACTGACTAATTCAAGGGTTTTTCTTTATTTTTTACTATTTTCTACATTGTAGAATAATAGTGAAGACATCAAAACTATGAAAGAACACATATGGAATCATGTAGTAACCAAAAAAAGTGTTAAACAAATCAAAATATATTTTATATTTGAGATTCTTCAAAGTAGCCACCCTTTGCATTGATGACAGCTTTGCACACTCTTGGCATTCTCTTAATCAGCTTCATGAGGTAGTCACCTGGAATGCATTTCAATTAACAGTTGTGCCTTGTTAAAGTTAATTTGTGGAATGTCTTTGCTTTTTAATGCGTTTGAGCCAATCCGTTGTGTTGTGACAAGATAGGGGTGGTATACAGAAGATATCTCTATTTGGTAGAAGACCAAGTCCATATTATGGCAAGAACAGCTCAAATAAGCAAAGAGAAAAAACAGTCCATCATTACTTTAAGACATGGAGGTCAGTCAATCCGGAAAATGTCAAGAACTTTGAAAGGTTCTTCAAGTGCAATCACAAAAACCATCATGCGCTATGATGAAACTGGCTCTCATGAGGACCGCCACAGGAAAGGAAGACCCAGAGTTACCTCTGCTGCAGAGGATAAATTCATTCGAATAACTGCACCTCTGATTGCAGCCCAAATAAATGCTTCACAGAGTTCAAGTAACAGACACATCTCAACATCAACTGTTCAGAGGAGACTGTGTGAATCAGGCCTTCATGGTCGAATTCTTGCAAAGAAACCACTACTAAAGGACACCAATAAGAAGAAGAGACTTGCTTGAGCCAAGAAGCACCAGCAATGGACATTAGACTGGTGGAAATCTGTCCTTTGATCTGATGAAGCCAAATTTGAGATTTTTGGTTCCAAGGATGATGTGTGGTTCCCACCGTGAAACATGGAGGAGGAGGTGTGAAGGTGTGGGGGTGCTTTGTTGGTGACACTGTCTGTGATTTATTTAGAATTCAAGGCACACTTAACCAGCATGGCTACCACAGCATTCTGCAGCGATACGCCATCCCATCTGGTTTGGGCTTAGTGGGACTATCATTTGTTTTTCAACAGGACAATGACCCAAAATGCACCTCCAGGCTGTGTAAGGGCTATTTGACCAAGAAGAAGAGTGATGGAGTGCTGCATCAGGTGACCTGGCTTCCACAATCACCCGACCTCACCCCAATTGAGATGGTTTGGGATGAGTTGGACTGCAGAGTGAAGGAAAAGCAGCAGGTGAAGCTGGTTGAGAGAATGCCAAGAGTGTGCAAAGCTCTCATCAAGCCAAAGGGTGGCTACTTTGAAGAATCTCAACTATAAAATATATTTTGATTTGTTTATCACTTTTTTGTTTACTACATGATTTCATATGTGTTATTTCATACTTTTGATGCCTTCACTGTTATTCTACAATGTAGAAAATAGTAAAAAATAAAGAAAAACGCTTGAATGAGTAGGTGTGTCCAAACTTTTGAATGGTACTGTATGTTTAGATAGTAGGTAGGCCTATTATATTCCCTTCATGGCCAGCCTGACTGTCATCTCCTCAGTTGCTTATTTGGCCCACTTTACTGCCACATACACAATGACTCAACAACATTGGCACAGGGTATGTTTGGCAATAACTCACCTTCTCCTTTCTGCTCAATCTGACGGCGGCAGCGACTTTGCTCGCCCCAACACTGAACGCTTTGTTAGGCTCTGCCATGGCGGTACTGACGTTGGCACCTGCGGGTAGACCTGAACCCACACGTGGTGTTGGAAGCGTCACAGTATTGGCATTGCCAGTTTTGGCTTGCAGCTGTGTTTACCTCTCTGATGCACGTATATGCAAAACAGCTGTGTGAAAGTGACCTTTTGCAGTGTTATGAATGAAAAGTGCACAACACCAGCTCATTATGGAGGCAGAGTCAAAATCATAATCAATGATTGGATAGAATGAACCCTGCAATTTATGGATAAATAGTCCAAGCTATCCTTAAATCTTTGCAATTTATCCATTATTCTCACATAGGGGCTTTGAATAAGCCATACCTTCACAGTAGAAGGGCGTAAGCATTTAAAGAGAACGTGGAGAGAGGACTCAAGCAACAGCACATTCACGACCCACATCTCTCAGTCTATGATGTATTGTCTCGCTAAGAAAGGCCCAGTCGACCCAAAGTGATAAGATCACTGTTTTTTTTATCAGATGCATACCAGATATAAATTCCTGCCCCTATCTACACGGCTGCTCTATTACCGCCTCCATTAGAGGGTATCACAATATACCAAACCCTTTTAGAAGATGCCGCAAAAGATGGAGGTCATTAATATACTATTTAACCGTCTCTGTTTTGTCCTCATTTTTGTGTCGCTTATGCGGTTCACTGCTCCCATGGAAAACAAGGGACCCGGTGTCTTGTTGAGGTTTTGTCGATGTGGGCAGACGTTTTGATATTCTTGGCCGCCTACCACGCCAGCTCATTTTACGAGGTTGCGTCTGAAATGGCACCCTATATTCTTCCCTATCTAGTGCACTTTTGACCAGAGCCCTATGGCCCAGAGCCCTAAGCACTACATAGGAAATAGGGTGCCACTTGGGATGGATCCCAACTGTTTATTGTGGAGGAAGTCAGGTGTGCTGTCTTTTCTCTCTCTCTCTCTTTCTCTTCCCTTTCTCCTCGTCACCTTAAATAAACCAGACGGTCCCACGAATCACACAACCATGGGCACTGCCAGGCACCTCTCTGTCACAAGGTAAACATAACAACTTGTCATAAGCTAGACATAACTAACCCTGTCGTAAGTCATAAGGTAGACAAAAGTCAGCAATGTTTCAGGCCATAGGACAGCTATACTCTACCCCATTGTGATGAGGTAATAAACAGGTTTTCCCAAACATATTTATAACATATTTTCACATGCACCCATGCATGCGTAGGGAAACTGTCACTGTAAAACCTGATTAGTTAATTTTACTCAAATGGTTTGAGGAAACCGATTTGCATTGAACAATTTGAGTTAAAAAAAGATCTAATTTGAGCATACTGTACTGCCAATGTTTGAGTAAGCATAACAAGTGTTCTTGTTAACCGTACTTAAATAATCAACGTAAATGTAACATTTATTTAACTAGGCAAGTCAGTTAAGAACAAATTCTTATTTACAATGACGGCCTTGGAACAGTGGGTTAGCTGCCTTGTTCAGGGGCAGAACGACAGATTTGTACCTTGTCAGCTCCAGGATTCGATCAAGGAACATTTTGGTTACTGACCCAACGCTCAAACAACTAGGCTACCTGCCGCCACAAATTACACAATGGTGTACACAGTGGTGTTGACTTTACCTGAATAATTAAGTGAAGTGTACTGAAATGTTGTCGACTTTACTTAAATATACTATGTTATTGTAACATAACACTTTTGAGTGAAGTTGGCTAACACACAAATGAGTTAAGCTCTGTCGCGCATGCTCCTGCTCCTCCTCTCTGGTGCTCGATGGCGCCAGGCTTCCCATCATTACGCACACCTGTCATCATCATTACGCGCATCAGCGCTTCATGGGACTCACCTGAACTCTATTACCTTATTGATTGCCTCCCCTATATCTGTCACTTCCTCAGTTTCTTCCCTGTGTCTGCATTAATGTCGTTTTGTTCCCATTGTCCAGATGCTGTCCCTGTTTTGTTTCATGTCTGTTATTTATTAAATACTCACTCCACGTACTTGCTTCTCATCTCCCAGCGTCTGTCCTCACAAGCTCACTTGAACATGAACTTCCTACTCAAATGGCTTAAGGAAACCGATTGCACTAAACCTATTAAGTTACAACAACTCAACACACTTTAAACCAATTAAGTTGTGGCAACTCAATATACAGTAATTTCATAAAAAACTACATAAACACATGTATGATGGAAAGATGGCCCAAAAACATGGTCTTTATGAAATAAAACTGTTAATTAGGACACATTATTCAATTTTCTATGTCCCAGAAATTACATCTTAAACACTCTTCTAAACATGAATAATATAAATGTATTGTTTCACTAAAGAAAAGAAAATGTCCAATGAGATATTAACAGTGTTTCCTGAACTAGCATAGAGTGCAAAGGTTCACATTTAAAGAGAGCACAAAGTTTACTGTAGCAACTCCATCAATTCAGTCAATACAAAAAGTAAATTCTCCAATATCAATTCAAATTTCGTCATTGCTTCCTATAAGATTACATTTGGGGGGAGGGTTGGACTTTCAGTTTACTTCCTGGAATTGACCCCAACCCTGAACTCCACTGATACATTTCCAATACAGTATACTCTGTATAGTCTTTCTATTGTGGTTACATAACATTATAACATTATTATAAGGTTATAAGAAGGTTTTCCCAAGAAGGTTTTACACACACACACACACACACACACACACACACACACACACACACACACACACACACACACACACACACACACACACACACACACACACACACACACACACACACACACACACACACACACACACACACACACACACACACACACACACACACTCTCTCTTTCTCTCTCTCTCGGTCTCTCTCTCGCTCTCTTTTTATATCTCCCTCTCCCTTCCTCTCTCCCACCACAATCTCCCTTCTATCTGTATCGTGGAGGTATGCTCTTGCAACAGATGGAGACAAGCCAAGCGATAGCAGCAGCGTTGAAAGGAGCCATCCAACATTTGACGAAGCTACGTGTCAGACTGTGGCCAAAGAATGGAGAGATATCACATTCTTTGATGTTAATTGCGGTAGTAAAAATAGATCCAAGTGCTGAACCCTCCTTCCTGTGGCTATTGGGCCTGTAGCTATTGTTTACTGATGGGCCGCTCAAGACCTCATATGACCTCATTTTGTGTTCATGGTTGTCATTAAGAGTCTCATCTAGCTGATGAAATGCTGGCTAAACTGTGTTGATTTTGTGTCTCAGCTACTTTTCTGGTCTTTTATATGTGCTTGATGATTTACAGTTAATGTATAGGCTACAACCGTTTCCTTGTTTTTCCCCTCGGTGTCACAGTGTATCAAATGTACTGGATGGAGATTATTTTGAGGGGATATTGTACCGTCTATAATTATGTGGTTGGGTGCTAATCATCTTAACTAAAGTTCACAATATAAGAGAGAAAAAAAAGTGCAAAGTAAGAGAAAAACAGATCTACTGGTGAAAATATACAAATGTAAAGATATCACATAGTATTTATTTTTCCTGCACTATTTAATGCAGTGTCACACAAACAGCACAGCATATCTTGATGTCAAATGTCAAGTCAATGATGTTATTATCATCATAACAAAAATGTCTGTCATCTCATCAATTCAAAAGAGCTGTCACGAAAACCACACAAACATGCTTCCAGTAGAGGTCGCTGTAATACAGGCAATTGGTGCTCAGCAAATTCAGTCTTACATACAGTACAGTACAGATAGAAAATAAAATGTCACAACAAAACAGTTTGAAAAAGAACCACATCAATCGACTGGAGTCACTATTTCTGCAGTGTTGTCGAGGTTAATGAAATTAAACAAGCATCATCTATGCTTACTGTAACTCAGACCAGTATTCAGTTGTTGCAGACACAGATAGTGGGTTTTTCTACATTGCGCTTTCAGACATGCGTTTGATGTTTGTCCCAGTTCGATGGGCAGGTTCATCTTAGCACTACAACTAGAACATAGTTGTGTTGGGTAGGCATGAAACGGAGGGAAACGCACCTAAATGGAGTGAAATGGGGAGGTGCTATCTGTACTTGTCCAATAAGAACTGCTTGTTTTAAAACATTTTTTTTAAATTCTGTTGTATGTCCTAATGAACATGACCCAAACTTGGGCTCCTCAGTGCTCCAATATAGATTTTGAGTAGTTACACTCCCGCCTGGTGGATGAATGCATTGCAACAGGTCAACAAGGCGTCTGTCTGGTCGACAATCTGCGCTTCACTGTGCCTCTAGTAGTCGGTGGGGAGGGGCTCGTCATCTCATGATTTACACAAACCAACCTCTCCCATCTGCCAGTGTGCCCTAGTTGCATCACTTTGGCGCATGTGAAATTTGTAAACAGAAATCTCCCCCGTTGCAAAGTGAAATATATGTGAGAGCTTCGAGAGCCAAGGGACAGCAGTAGCCCGGAACCATAGTCAAAATAGAAACATGTTTTTAATTTTTTGGGTTGTTTATTTGATCTATCCCTCCTGTTTTTGATGAGTCAGTGTTGAGCATGGCCTCTGTCAGGGCCCTCACGCTTGGCCTCCCCACGACACGATATGGAGAACTCTCCGCCATCTCCGTGTTGCTTAATTGGTGTGACCTTTTCCCTCTCTGTTCTCTCTCTCTCTGTTCTGTGTCTCTCTGTCTCTCTCTCTTTTCTGGCTACAGCGAGTTTGGCCATTATCTGCAGGCATAAAGTATCTCTCCGCGTGTGTGTTTGCGTGTGAATGGAAGGTTCATGACCTTGGTTAAAACATTCTGTACACTTGATTCATCTAGTGGTCAAAGTTTCCAGTCGGCTGGATTTCACAAGCTATAATCAATGCATGTAGGCTACAGTATGGTGAAAATGGAGGAAGTCATATGGTTATGCTTATGGTGAAAATACATGCACAGTATTGCAAAAATGGAGCAAGTTACATGGTTATGGTTATCCTTAAGTTTATGGCTATGGTTAAGGTTATGCTTATTATTACAGTTTATTTTAAGTGTGCTTATTGGTTTATTATTCTCACAGATGTAATTGGTTGTGGTTTATTTTTTAAATATACCTAAACAGCGAGCACATGCAAAAAAAACATGTCTGAGACCCATCAAATCAAGCTTTATTTATAGATCACATTTCAGACATGGAATGCAACGCAATGTGCTTCACAGGGGGAAAAAAAATGAAAATACTGAAAATAAAAGCTGAAATATTTACTACACCAACAAACATAAGATAAAAAACCAAAATAATGACAAAAACTGAAAAACTAAAAAAGCACCCTAAGGAAAAGCAAAGCTAAAAATATGTGTTTTAAGATCTCTTTTAAATATGTCCACAGTTTCGGCCCCACTCGGGTTCTCTGGCAGGCTATTCCAGAGGCCTGGAGCATAATAACTAAAGAATGCCTCTCTTTGGGATGGTTAAAAGGCCAGTGCCAGAGGACCTGAGGGACCTACTGGACACATAAAAGCATTTCTGACATGTATTGGGGTGCACAATTGTGGATTGATTTAAAAACCAATAAAACAATCTTAAAATGAATTCTGAAACTCACAGGCAGCCAGTGCAGAGACCTTAAAAACGGTGTACTGTGTGCTCTCCGTCTGATCGTGGTCAGTACCCGTGCTGGAGCATTCTGTATGTTTTGCCAATGGCTTTCTTCGGTAGACCAGACAGGAGAGCATTACAGTAGTCAAGCTCTCCTGTCTGGTCTACCCAAGAAAGCCATTGGTCAACTGCAAAACATACAGAATGATGCGGCACGGGTACTGACCAAGACCAGACGGAGAGCAAACATTACATCGGTTTTTAGGTCTCTGCATTGGCTGCCTGTGAGTTTTCTGCCTGTGAGTTTACAGTAGTCAAGCCATCACTGCCAAGACTTTATTGTAATTTCCTTATTTTTATTTATTTAGTTTGTTTTCTAGCTACTACCAGTCTACATGTCACAGTGTTTCGGGGTGGCAGCACAGCGACCTGATTCTTATTAAGTAATGAATCTTTAAGCACTAGACTAATTCAAGTCCCAAATGGTTAAATTTGCCTTGCTCGTGTGAGGGTTATTTGTAGCAAGTTTTACTTTTCACACCATTACTCAAGTAGCACATGCTTCCAGAGATTTCCCATGTTTTGTTGTGAATTCATAACGCTTTCTGTCTCTTTCACAGACTGCTTTATATTTGTATTTTTTCCCAAATGTTATTTTCTCCCGTGGCTTCTTGCCCCAGTTGTGAGTGAAGCTGTAAAATAGGCCTACTGTGTACTATGAGGGGTGTGCTTGTGTGTGTTTGTGCGTGTACTTATAAATGAAGACAGTGGCATAAACATTACTATCCCAAGTCTGAATTCTACACTTTTTATTTTGGAATATGTCTAGCCTGGTCAATATTACTGAATGCTGAACTCAACCAGATTGGCCGCTGTCTGGTTTAAGGGGCTAATGCATACCTGTCTGCCTTTTGCTTTTAGGAGCCGCACCAGGGCTTATGACATCATCACACAGTGCCGTCTGGGACCATTCTCCCTGTTCTGGAACGTGAGTCACTGAGGTGCTCCAGGGTGAAGTTTCCTCTAGGTACAGATCTAGGATCAGCTTCTCCTCCCCAAATACTAACCTTAACCATTATTGGGGGAAATGCAACACTGACCCAAGATCAATGTCTAGGGACAACTGACATGAGTCGTTGAGGTAGCACTGCCGCTGCTGCTACTGCAAGCATTTCTCCCTCCATGTCTAGGGAGAGCATAGAAATATTTAGAGAAATAGCAGGACGTCGTAAATGCTTGGCAGGGATTCTTCTCAGCAGGAAAGTGGGCCAGCTTATTTGTCACATTTGAAGGAAAAATCAACACTTGAGTGACTCGATTCTGCAACGTCTTTTGACAGTAAAAGGGACAGTGTAAATGTCAAGCTAGATTCACGGTTATAGGTTGGCATGTTGGTTGAACACTTTGGATTGGTCTTTCAATCACTGGCGTGTCAAACGTTTTTGTGAGAGGGCTTTCAGATCACCGAAATGTGTCGTTTTTGCTTTAAAGCCAACCCCTTCAGGAACACACTCGCACACGGATAAATACCCGGAGGAGTTTGAAGCCAGGATCAGCTACAGTGGGTGTTAGCTTTTTGAACAAATTATATTTGTGAACCAAACCTACATTTTCTATGTAAATGGCACATTATAGAAGTGTCCAGATACTTTTTTTGTGATTTCACTTACCCCACCCCCATTGATATATATTTTTTAATGAAGGCATTTAGTACTCTTATCCAGAGCAGCTGGAGTGCATACATTTTTGTACTGGTCCCCATAGGAATCAAACCCACAACGCTGGCGTTGCAAGGGCTAAGCTCTACCAACTGAGCAACACTGATCGGCTTTGTGTGGTGATAAAACATGTACAAAGACTCCAAAAACACCCAAATATGTCCATATGATGCTCGTCGGATGTGGCAGGGCTTGAAAACTATTACGGACTACAAAGGGAAACCCAGACGCGAGCTGCCCAGTGACGGGAGCCTACCAGATGAGCTAAATGCCTTTTATGCTCGCTTCGAGGCAAGCAACACTGAAACATGCACTAGAGCGCCAGCTGTTCTGGATGACTGTTTGATAAGGCTCTCGGTAGCAAATGTGAGTAAGACCTTTAAACAGGTCAACATTCACAAAGCCGCGGGGCCAGAAAGATTACCAGGACGTGTACCCAAAGCATGCGCAAACCAACTGTCAAGTGTCTTCACTGACATTTTTAACCTCTCTCTGACTGAGTCTGTAATACCTACATGTTTCAAGCAGACCACCAAAGTCCCTGTGCCCAAGGAACCGAAGGTAACCTGCCTAAATGATTACGGCCCCGTAGCACTCACGTCGGTACCCATGAAGTGTTTTGAAAGGCTGGTCATGGCTCACATCAACAGCATCCTCCCGGATACCCTAGACCCACTCCAATTTGCATACCTCCCCACCAGATCCACAGATGATGTAATCTCAATCTCAATCACACTCCACACTTCCCTTTCCCACCTGTACAAAAGGAGCACCAATGTGAGAATGCTGGTCATTGACTACAGCTCAGCGTTCAACACCATAGTGCCCACGACTCATCACTAAGCTAAGGACTCTGGGACTAAACACCTCCCTCTGCAACTGGATCCTGGACTTCCTGACGGGCCGCCCCCAGGTGGTAAGGGTAGGCAACAACACGTCTGCCACGCTGATCCTCAACACTGGGGCCCCCCAGTGGTGTGTACTTAGTCCCCTCCTGTACTCCCTGTTCACCCACGACTGCGTGGCCAAACACGACTCCAACACCATCATGAAGTTTGCTGACGACACAACAGTGGTAGGCCTGATCACCGACAACGATGAGACAGCCTATAGGAAGGAGGTCAGAGAACTGGCAGTGTGGTGCCAGGACAACAACCTCTCCCTCAATGTGAGCAAGACAAAGGAGCTGATCATGGACTACAGGAAAAGGCGAGCCGAACAGGCCTTCATTAACATCAACGGGGCTGTAGTGGAGCGGGTCGAGAGTTTCAAGTTCCTTGGTGTCCACATCACCAACGATTTATCATGGTCCAAACACACCAAGACAGTCATGAAGAGGGCACACAAAACCTTTTTCCAGGGGACTGAATAGATTTGGCATTGGTCCCCAGATCCTTAAAAAGTTCCACAGCTGCACCATCGAGAGCATCCTGACTGGTTGCATCACCGCCTGGTATGGCAACTGCTCGGCATTTGACCTGTAAGGCGCTGCAGAGGGTAGTGCGTACGGCCCAGTACATCACTGGGGCCAAGCTTCCTGCAATCCAGGACCTATATAATAGGCGTGTCAGAGGAAAGCCCATAAAATTGTCAGAGACTCTGGTCTCCCAAGTCATAGACTGTTTTCTCTGCTATCGCATGGAAAGCGGTACCGGAGCGTCAAGTCTAGGACCAAAAGGCTCCTTAACATCTTCTACCCCCATGCCATAAGACTGCTAAACAATTGATCAAATGGCCGCAAACTATTACATTGACCCCCCCTCCATTCCATTTGTTTTGTACACTGCTGGTACTCGCTGTTTATTATCTATGCATAGTCACTTCACCCCTACCTACATCTACAAATTACATCAACTAACCTGTACCCCCGCACACTGACTCGGTACCGGTACCCCCTGTACATAGCCTTGTTACTGTTTTGTTATTGTGTTACTTATTTTTTTTGAAATTTTCCTTTAGTTTATTTCGTAAAATTGTTCTTAACTCTTCTTGAACTGCACTGTTAGTTAAGGGCTTGTAAGTAAGCACGGTATGGTCTACACTTGTTGTATTTGGCGCATGTGACAAATACAGTTTGATTTGATTTTAGAAATGGCAAAGCTCTCAGTATAGAGATGTAGGTCTTTAGATGTTGTACACACGAACGTGTGTCATTCTGAACTTCACAACGTTATAATCCATTATGTTGGACTCGAGCGATACTTTTCCGTGTGCGAGCATGCGCTTGCTTTCCGTTCCCATTGTGCTGATAGAAAGCACACGCATGCTCACACAAGTGTCGCTCGAGTCTAAACAAAATGTAATATATTTATCTGTATTTTTCTATTTTTTAAACGTCAAACCAGGAATCCTTTGCCTTTCACCTTTAAGGGCATAGGTCATCTAGGATACCTAGAATCCCATCTAACTTTAATCAGGAGTCTGTTCCGAAGGGCCCCGTTACAGAATGCAATGCTCAGCTAGAAATGTACAGTATTGTGTAAAACAGATATTATTGTCTGTCGGTTAGAATTGTGGTTGCTCTTTTCATTTGATTTATGGTTCACTTGTAAATAACTGTATCAAAAGAAGGAAAACAAAGACAGCGCTTCTCAACGCAAGCCCCTCCCTCCATTGCCTTTGAAATCCAAAGAACTAGAATCATATTTTTCAATTACACTATATTTTCATGGGTAACACATTACTTTACTGCACAGGAAAAAGCAGTTATGGTAGTTGTGACCTAAAACACTTACCCACATCACTTACAGCAGGGTTTATTTTTTTAAAGTACAAAGTAAAATGGTACATGAAGACCTTCTTTTCAGTTTGACAGTTAATGATGGCTATCTCCAGGAAGTCTGTGACTGTGTCCCAAATGGCAATCAATTTCCTAAATAGTGCACTACTTCTGACTACAGCCCTATGGGCCCTGGTCAAAAGAAGTGTACTACATAGGGAATAGGATTCCACTTGAGAGGTGGATTCTGGGACTGACCTTTACAGTAGTTGGCTTGGCCTTTGTGACAAGGCGCCTTCCTTTCCACTTGACATTTCTGGGGCTCCCGTGTGTGCGTATGGGGGCGGTGTGTGTGGAAAGGGGGTATCTGTGTGTGTTTGTGTGTGTATGTGTGTTGGGGGGGGGGGGGGGGGGTGTATCAGGGTGTGTCTCTGTGTGTGTGCGAGCACATGTTTGTGTGTGTGTGTGTGTGTGTGTGTGTGTGTGTGTGTGTGTGTGTGTGTGTGTGTATAGCATGGCTGGCGTTGGAGGAGCTGAGACTTGTGACTGTTCACGGAGGTGACAGTAGCTTATTGCGTGGAAGGAGATCAGTGTTGAAATTCCACCGCTGCCAGGGGGATGGCAGTGACAGGGGCTCTTTGGCAGCCACCCACTGGGCAAAAACTGGTTGAATCAGTGTTGTTTCCACGTCATGATTAAAAACATTTTTTTATGACGTATCAATGTGGAAAAATTATTGGGTTTGTAAAACGTCAACAACATAAGGGAATTTAGAGTTTTTTTCACCAAACTTTTAACCTAAATCCAATGTCATGGTAACATTTTTTGTTGAATTCACGTTAGTTAACAACTCAACCACATTTAATTCAAAAATAGACATTGAACTGACGTCTGTGCCCAGTGGGCAGGCACTGGTGTGTGTGTTTGGTGTGTGTGTGTAACCGATGTGAAATGGTTAGCGGTGGTACGCGCTAATAGCGTTTCAATCGGTGACGTCACACCCTCTGAGACCTTGAAGTAGTTGTTCCCTCTGCACTGCAAGGGCCGCGGCTTTTGTGGAGCAATGGGTAACGATGCTTCGAGGGTGGCTGTTGTCGATGTGTGCAGAGGGTCCCTGGTTCGAGTCCAGGTAGGGGCGAGGAGAGGGACGGAAGCTATACTGTTGTGTGTTTATGTGATGATATTTGTCAGTGTGTATTCTTATCAGCCAGTCTGAGTATACAGAGGCTTGTTGAATGACGTGTGTGTGTGTGTGTGTGTGTGTGTGTGTGTGTGTGTGTGTGTGTGTGTGTGTGTGTGTGTGTGTGTGTGCGCATGTGCGACCGTACACGCTTGCATATGTGTGTGTGGATGGGAATGTGTGGGTGGGTATTGTCTGTTCATGCATCAATAACCAAATTAACCCAGTGAAATTAGCAGCCATTACAGACTGGAGGTTAAATGCATTTAAGATTCAAACCTTCTTGTTCTCACGCAAGGTCCCAATAGACCAATGACATGACAGAAAGTGTGTGTGTGTATTTGTGTGTGTACATGCTTGACAATGCCTGTCCCCCTACAAGCCTTTAGCATTGCAATGTCATTTAAATGTCATACAGAATGTGACAATCTCAACCTTTTTGAGGCATATAGTTTTGCAATCTAGAATCTATGAAAATTATATTAATCGAATATCGGAATATACTGTATATGTCAAGTACTGTAAGTTCATTATCAAGTCATACAGGGAGGAAATGGCTCCAAATTGGTTGTATTACTATCGTCATATTGCAGAATGATACCATGCCAAGTTATCTCGTTATGCTGTCTGACCAATATGATGGAATCATAGATGTACAAAATTCTCATTGTACTGTCTTGTAGGCAGAGGAAAGGATGGTTTCAAATGAGCAATCTTGCATCCCTCAGTCAAAATCGCAAGCCATTCAACCAAGAGCAGCGAAGCCTAATGGGTATGCTGTGAGAGCTTACTGACATGCTCGCTATGGTTGTCACTAGAATACACTCCTACATGCTGACCAGACCGTACGTGCGTGTGCGTCCGTGTTCGCCATGGTGCGCATGTTGATTCTGTGCCCCCACACTGGACGCGATCAGGACACTTAGGTTAAAATATCAAAACAAACTCTGAACCAACTATATTAATTTGGGGACAGGTCAAAAAACATTAAACATTTATGGCAATTTAGCTAGATAGCTTGCTATTGCTAGCTAATTTATCCTGGGATTTAAACATTGGGTTGTTATTTTACCTGAAATGCACAAGGTCCTCTGCTCCGACAATTAATCCACAAATGAAATGGCAAACGTTTGTTTCTGGTAATCTCTCCTCCTTCAGGCTTCTTCTTCTTCTTTGGTCTTCATATGGCGGTTGGCAATCAACTTTAAGGTGCATTACCACTACCAACTGGAATGGAGTGTGGACCTCATTTCGTCTTTCAATCACCCACGTAGGTATATGCTCCTAAAAACCAATTAGTAGATGGGAGAAGCGGGACTTGCAGCACGTCCAGCGTCACAAATAGAACCAAGTTCTATTTTAGCACCTGGCCACGCAGACGCTCGTTAACGCGCATGAGCAGTGTGGGTGCAATGTTTGAATAACATGTATGTGTACATTTATTTTGCAACGCTTGCTCACACGATGCGAGCGGTGTTGTCAGCATGTTAGCAAACAAGGTTTCATAAGGGTTCTTCAGCGGTCACCATAGGAGAACCCTTTTTGGTTCCAGGTCAAACACTTTTGGATTCCAGGTAGAACCCACTTTTGGATTCCAGGTAGAAAGTGTTCTGCATAGAACCCAAAAGGGTTCTACCTGGAACCAAAAAGGGTTCTTGAAAAGGTTCTCCTACAGTATGGGGACAGTCGAACAACCCTTTTAGGTTCTAGGCAGCACCTTTTTTGTAAGAGAGTATACCAAAGCACCTGTTGATGTCAAACACCATTGGTTTGTAGATCCAGCCCAACCCCAAATTAATGGAAAAGATAAGCACCGCAAATGTGGAAATGACATGGTGATTACCTTATTCAATTTGGATTGTGGCAAAGAGCTGGATCTACAAAACAGATCTCCTGGGACATGAACTCATCTTGACATTAGACTACTTTTGACAAAGTTTGATTTTGGAGGGTGTTGTCCCTTTAAGTCAGTGACCAGCACTATGCATGGTGGGCTGCAGTACGTGTGGGCTTTAGTCTCAACCCAGCACCAACACACCTGATTTGTCTCGTCAACTAATGACCAAGACCATGATTAGTGGATTAGCTGAATCATTACACTAGGTGATTTAATGTTGAGCTGGAATAAAAGAATGCACACACGGTCTATGTACAGATTTCTAAGATCAGAACTGTGAAGTGGAGAACACTGCTTCAGTAAGTCATTGTTTCGTTTATGCTTGTTGAGTGATGGAGGCCATGTCTGCGTGTATGCAGCTGCGTCGTTGTTCTCTCTGCTGTAAAATCTTTGTTCACTTCAGGCTCCACTTTGAGATGTCGATGTTCAGAGGCGGGCAAGCCTGAAGAGTAGCCCCGGGGGAGACAGGACCTCCAGTCTTCCTCAAATAGCTTTCTCTGATGGAAGTTCCAGCTGCAACAACAGACAACTATGTAGTAACATTGTCATTGCATGCTTCCATTATTCCATTATATCACTCTGGTAAAAACCCAGAGTGGTAAGATTTTTTGGTGCAGTGGTAAAATTAGAAAAGGTCCTTTTACTGGTATTTTACTCTGTGACTCTCTCTCTCTGTAGGACATTTTCTTTTTGGGTGTTTTTTTAGATGACTGCTGAAGGACTTCGCCTTTTATTGGACTGTACTTGTCCTGTAATGTACTCAATGGAATTCTGTACTTCAATTACATTTTGCTTGGTGCATTTACATTAGAAATTCAAGACTTAAAGGGGCAATCTGCAATTGCTACATCCATTTAGACGTTTAAATGAATGATATATGTGACTCACCAGCTGGATTCGGTCTTATGTAGCAAAATTTGAAATGTTGTTTTTGACATTAGATAAAAGTAGAGACTCAGAGATACAAAATGGTATATCATACACTAATTTTGAGGAAGATTGGGAAAGTAATTCTGCTTTGAAAGTTGATCAACTTGTAAACTCACTTATGACAAAATCGCCTTTGAATGTTTTGCTATCTATTGTAAAGCTCTTCTTTGTCTACACCCATTCAGCATCGTTCACACCCTCACCCTAAGCTTTAGCCACCCCATCTCGTTTCACTCTCGAAGCGCACACTTGACGCTCTGGCCGAGGATTTGTTTACCTCTGGATAGCATGAAAACAGCCTAACCAGCTCTGCTGGCAACAATTTCATTACACGTTTTTGCAGACGCTTACTGACACCGGCCATATTCAAAGGGTGTTGTATACACGTCACGTAACGAGCCAGCCAGCCAGCCAGCCAGCCAGCCAGCCAGCCAGCCAACGTTAGCTAGTTAAACAATGAACAGTGCCAACAATGCCACAGTGCTGGGAGCTAACCGACCATGTTCAATGTTAGCTAGCTAACATTAGGCTCTAACTAGAACAGCACACGGCTCTGGGAAACAAATAATAATGTCAACTAGGGAACCAGCCAGCTAACGTTAGCTAGCTAGCTAACAGTACACTTTAGCTTAAGACATATAGGTAAACAAAGGTAAACAAAGGTAAACAAAGTGTAAGTTCACACAAGTCACATAATGTTAGCTAACAAGCCAGCCAACTAACGTTAGCTAGTTAAACAACAATGCCACAGTACTGGGAGCTAACCAACCATGTTCAATGTTAGCTAACTAGATTTGCAAACGGCTCTGGGAAATGAAAGATAACATCAGCTAGGGAGCCAGCCAGCTAACATTAGCTAGCTAGCTAACAGTACACTTTAACTTGAAATGAAAGCACTTTCTGTCAAAATTAGAAAACGTGTAATATCTGAAAATGTAGCTAGCTAATGCTAGACTATCTTACCTGTATACATCATCGTGCATTGAAGCGTCTCCCTGTCAAGAATGCCATGCCACGGTTGCCCTTAGTTTGAAGATGTAATCCGAGACAGGTGTTTCCTCCATCTCTATAGCTATCATACCCTAATTCCACTGAGTTCAAAACTTGATCCTCCAGAAAGTGGAGCAACACTTATGCAGCTCCACTACACAATACATTTAAAAAAAGTCCGCGTTCGACAGGATTACCAACACAGACTGAAGAGCTTCTATGGCAGACCAATCCAAACTCCTCTCTCGGCATGTCCAGCCCACTCATTATCTCAACCAATCATGGCTAGTGGGAAGGTTGCTGACTTTTTCTGTGGCTTAACCAACAAGGCTCATAATTTAACAATTGTATTCGTATGGCATACAAGTTTGATGGCATACAAGTTTGTTATTAAGGCACATGAAAGTTCACATGTTTAAGAAGACATATCTGCCCAAAAACACATTTAGATGAAAAAATTTTTTTTACGTTCAAACGGCTCTCATGTGAAGTCAGGACTTGCGACATATGCCTAGTTTCCTGAATCGGGTCACATATACCCCTTCAATATTGAAGAATATACTATAACTTATAGATGCCTCGTGAGCTTAGTTCAACTGTAGTGCCCCATCAGAACTCAAAATATAAGCTTGCTTTAATCCAACAACGTGAATGTAAACAAATACTGTATAGCCTCAAAACATGGTTAAAACTATACATTTGATATTATGGATGGTCAGTCCTTGTATCTATAGCTCTGTCCATGAGTTTGAGAGTCGTTACATTTCTCCAGCTCCACCCCTCAGCTGTTTACCAAATCAGTCGCTTTGTTATTTTTCGAACCGACATGGAGTGACTGCCCTTTTAAAGGGACAATCTGGGATTGGTACATCCATTTTTTGGAATCCCAGGTTGTCCCTTTAAAAACACGTTCTGCATTTCTTACACTCTACACATGTTTCCCTGTCTGTAGGAGCCATTTTGGCCTGTTTATGATATATATGTTGCCTGTCAAGGGTTATTTTTTACTTGTTTTGTACACTAGAGGGCACTATATGTTGGTCATGGGTCACTGGTCTTGTGTGCAGAGGTCGCACAGGTGACCAGGAAGGGTTAGCACAGGTGAGAGGAGAGCACATACAGCTCTTACCGTATCACATATATACAGTGGCAAGAAAAAGTATGTGAACCCTTTGGAATTACCTCGATTTCTGAATAAATTGGTCATACAATTTGATCTGATGTTCATCTAAATCACAACAATAGGCAAACACAATGTGCTTAAACTAATAACACACAAATTATTGTATTTTTCTTGTCTATATTGAATACATCATTTAAACATTCACAGTGTAGGTTGGATAAAGTATGTGAACCCTTGGATTTAATAACTGGTTGACCATCCTTTGGCAGCAATAACCTCAACCAAACGTTTTCTGTAGTTGAGGATCAGACCTGCACGACGGTCAGGAGGAATTTTGGACCATTCCTCCATGATTCTCCCTCCACCATTGTCTTTTATGCAATCAGGTGAAATAAACGCTTGTGCTGTGTGGTAAATGGAGCATAAACTATTAGCTGTATTCCTCTTATCCGTGTAACATCAATTATTTCCACGTACACAATCAGCTGACCATTTAGAATGCAGACACGACCACAAAAATTAAATAAATGAAAGGGAAGCATAGAACCCCTACAGGCACATGAACACAACTAAAAAAGGACGTTGAGACTAGAGACATTCGACTTCACAAAGGATAGAGAAATATCATTGAAGGATGTTGAGAAACATTAGATTCACTCAAAGTGTATTAAATATTTAATCCAAAAGCCCCCAATTCGACAATTCGACATTTACGCACTCACTTCACATGCTCAATTCATCTCCACTGAGCCTACAGTATGAGTCAGTGAGTCAGTAGCTCAGAAGAGCATTTCCTGACTGGCGGATAGATCTTGACATGACAGCAGGAAAAGTGTGTGTCCAATTACTCACATTATAGTCTCCTGAAGCAAGCAAGGAAATAAGTCACAACAGTTCAGTGAATTTACATATTTACAAATGTATTTCCTTACTTAAAAGCAGTTTATGGACATGGAGTGACTGCAATCGATACTTTGATTTTGTTAAAGTAGCCAAACAAATATGTAAAATTGATTAACCATCCCTTTAAGACTGAGTAGGGGAACTTGGCCCACAGTCACTGTTAGTTAAAATAATGTGTGACTTAATTGGCATGTGTCACGTTCTTCGTCGGGCGAAAGAGAGGAGGACCAAGATGCAGCGTGGTGAGTATTCATTTTAATAGAATACTTGAACAAAAACAAAACAAAAAACCAACAAACAAACGACGACGACGGCGAAACAGTCCCGTAACGTGAACACAAGTACACATAAAACAGGAACAATAACCCACAACCCACAATACAAAACAGGCTACCTAAATATGGCTCCCAATCAGAGACAACGACAAACACCTGCCTCTGATTGAGAACCATATCAGACCAAACACATAGAAATAGACAAACTAGACAAACAACATAGAATGCCCACTCATATCACACCCTGACCAAACAAAACATAGAAACATACAAAACAAACTATGGTCAGGGCGTGACAGCATGGCCCAGTTTCATTTAGAAGTTTGAGTAATTTTCTTACAAAAAATGACATCCTCTCAAGGAAATGTAGGCTACAGCAGCAAACGGATCATATCCATCAGACCAGTATTTGTAAAAAATGTAACCAATGTGACGAAGCGCATATTGTGAAATCAGTTTGTTACTTATGGTGCACATTACTATGAGAACTGCTACTTAATAAACCTAACCTGCATGGTTAACCCTCTGAAACATAGGGCTTTAAATGTCATGCCCAATCAGTCATGTCAAAGTAACTTCAAACAAAGTTATTGAGCTACTAAATCCTTTTCAGAGATGTTTTGAGCAAGAAATGTAATGCATGCCAACCAGGGGACACTGCAAAAGAAGAGCTTGGACAGTCCTGACTTCCTATCAATCTTAATACTGCAAACAACCTCCGGCTGAGGGAGGAAGAGGAGCTAGAAGACAACAACGCTAGCACAGCAGGATACATTAAGAACATGGGGGCCTAGGGGCTTGTTCTCTGGGGAGAAGGGCTATGTGTGTGTGTGTGTGTGTGTGTGTGTGTGTGTGTGTGTGTGTGTGTAAGGGGGGAATGGCACAAGCATGTCATACTTGGTTAGGTCCAGTGGAGACTGAAAGGCCAGAGCACATTGGGCTGTGCTGGAGCAAATCAACGCTGGGATAGATCAAAACAACCCTAGGATGGATGAGGAGGGAACACTGGGGATCACAGGATCAGCATGGTCAGTTTACAGTGTGGAAGAGATATCAGATGACAGGTTCCCTCTTAGGCACTGGACTGAGCTCTACTAGCACAGCACTGTACTCTAGGTCAACTTATCTGAGTTGGAGCCCTGTGTTCCTGCAGTGTACTGTAGTTATCTTTAGCCCTGTTTATACCTGCCGTCAGTGGCAATTTTAGCTTATAAATCTTGGTGGGGCAACTTCCCCAATTTCTTTTCAGATGCATGCCAGTAAAGCTACTACACAACACAACACAAAACAATACATTCATTGCACTATAAAGGTAACAAAATGTGCCCACACACGGTTAGGGCCTACATAAAGCTGTCCCAACAGCAGAGATTTATTTTCAGCACCATGGAGTGAATCCTTTTCTACATTGTAGAATAATAGTGAACACAGCAACACTATGAAACAACACAAAGTAGCCATCCGTTGCCTTGATGACAGCTTTGCACACTCTTTGCATTCTCTCAAACAGCTTCACCTGGAATTCTTTTCCAACAGTCTTGAAGGAGTTCCCACATATGCTGAGCACTTGTTGGCTGCTTTTCCTTGACTCTGCGGTCCAACTCATCCCAAACCATCTCAATTGGGTTGAGGTCGGGTGATTGTGGAGGCCAGGTCATCTGATGCAGCACTCTGCCACTCTCCTTCTTGGTCAAATAACCTTTACACAGCCTGCAGGTGTGTTGGGTCATTGTCCTGTTGAAAAACAAATGATAGCCCCACTAATCGCAAACCAGATGTGGATGTCATATCGCTGCAGAATGCTGTGGTAGCCATGCTGGTTAAGTGTGCCTTGAATTCTAAATAAATCACAGACAGTGTCACCAGCAAAGCACCCCTGCACCATCACACCTACTCCTTCATGCTTCATGGTGGGAACCACACATGTGGAGATCATCCGTTCACCTACTCTGTCTCACATAGGCATGGCGGTTGGAACCAAAAATCTCAAATTTGGACTCATTAGACCAAAGGACAGATTTCCACTGGTCTGTTGCCCATTGCTCGTGTTTCTTGGCCCAAGCCAGTCTCTTCTTATTATTGGTGTCCGTTAGTAGTGGTTTCTTTGCAGAAATTAGAACATGAAGGTCTGATTCACGCAGTCTCCTCTGAACAGTTGATGTTGAGATCTGTCTGTTACTTAAACCCGGTGAAGCATTTATTTGGGATACAATTTCTGAGGCTGGTAACTCTAATGAACTTATCCTCTGCAGCAGAAGTAACTCTGGTTCTTCCTTTCCAGTGGCGGTCCTCATGAGAGCCAGTTTCATCATAGCGCTTGATGTTTTTTGCGACTGCACTTGAAGAAACTTTCAAAGTTCTTGAAATGTTTCGCGTTGACTGACCTTCATGTTATACAGTAATGATGGACTGTCGTTTCGCTTTGCTTATTTGAGCTGTTCTTGCCATAATTTGGACTTGGTCTTTTACCAAATAGGGTTATCTTCTGTATACCAACCCTACCTTGTCACAACAAAACTGATTGTCTCAAATGCATTAAGAAGCAAAGAAATTCTACAAATTAACTTTTAACAAGGCACACCTGTTAATTGAAATGCATTCCAGGTAACTACCCCATGAAGCTGCCTGAGAAAATGCCAAGAGCTGTCATCAAGGCAAAGGGTGGATACTGAAGAATACTTTGAAGAATCTCAAATATAAAATATAATTTGATTTGTTTAACACTTTTTTGGTTACAACATGATTCTATATGTGTTATTTCATAGTTTTGATGTCTTCACTATTATTCTAAAATGTAGAAAAGAGTCACAAAAAAACTAAACTTGAATGAGTAAGTGTGTCCAAACTTCTGACTGGTACTGCAGCTGATATGACTGACTTGCTTAAACAAATGGGGTTTCTACTGACAATTGAGGTATACAAACTAACATCAAATCAAATAGTATTAGTCACATGCGCCGAATACAACAGGTGTAAACCTTACAGTGAAATGCTTACACCAAGGAACTTGAAGCTCTCAACCTGCTCCACTACAGCCCTGTTGATGAGAATGGGGGCGTGCTTGGTCCTCTTTTTTCCTGTAGTCCACAATCATCTCCTTTGTCTTGATTACGTTGAGGGAGAGGTTGTTGTCCTGGTACCACATTGCCAGGTCTCTGACCTCCTCCCTATAGGCTGTCTCATCTCATCGTTGTTGGTGATCAGGCCTACCACTGTTGTGTCATCAGCAAACTTAATGATGGTGTGGAGTTGTGCCTGGCTGTGCAGTCGTGGGTGAACAGGGAATACAGTAGGGGATTAAGTACACACCCCTGAGGGGCCCCAGTGTTAAGGATCAGCATGGCAGACGTGTTGTTGCCTACCCTTACCACCTGGGGACGGCCCGTCAGGATGTCCAGGATCCAGTTGCAGAGGGAGGGGTTTAGTCCCAGAGTTCTTAGCTTAGTGATGAGCTTCGTGGGCACTATGGTATTGAATGCGGAGCTGTAGTCAATGAACAGCATTCTCACATAGGTGTTCCTTTTGTCCAGGTGAGAAAGGGAAGTGTGGAGTGCGATTGAGATTGCATCATCTGTGGATCTGTTGGGGCGGTATGCGAATTAGAGTGGGTATAGGGTGTCTGGGAGGATGCTGTTGATGTGAGCCATGACCAGCCTTTCAAAGCACTTCATGGCTACCGATGTAAGTGCTACGGGGCGGTAATGATTTAGGCAGGTTACCTTCGCTTCCTTGGGCACAGGGACTATACTGGTCTGCTTGAAAAATGTAGGTATTACAGACTCGGTCAGGGAGAGGTTGAAAATGTCAGTGAAGACACTTGACAGTTGGTCCGTGCATGCTTTGAGTACACGTCCTGGTAATTCGTCTGGCCCAACGGCTTTGTGAATGTTGACCTGTTTAAATGTTTTGTTCACATCAGCTACCGAGAGTGTTATCACACAGTCATCCAGAACAGCTGGTGCTTCATTGTTCTTCAGTGTTGCTTGCCTCGAAGTGAGCATAAAAGGCATTTAGCTCATCTGGTAGACTCGCGTCACTGGGCAGCTCGTGTCTGGGTTTCCCTTTGTAGTCTGTAATAGTTTTCAAGCCCTGCCACATCCGACGAGCATCAGAGCCGGTGTAGTAGGATTCAATCTTAATCCTGTATTGGCGCTTTGCTTGTTTGATTGTTCGTCTGAGGGCATAGCGGGATTTCTTATAAGCGTCCGGAGTAATCTCCTGCTCCTTGAAAGCAGTAGCTCTAGCCTTTAGCTCAATGCGGATGTTGCCTGTAATCCATGGCTTGTGGTTGGGATATATACGCACAGTCACTGTGGGGATGACGTCATCGATGCACTTATTGATGAAGCCGATGACTGAGGTGGTGTATTCCTCAATGCCATTGGATGAATCCCGGAACATATTCCAGTCTGTGCTAGCAAAACAGTCCTGTAGTGTAGCAACCGCGTCATCCGACCTCTTCCATATTGAGCGAGTCACTGGTGCTTCCTGCTTTAGTTTTGGCTTGTAAGCAGGAATCAGGAGGATATAATTATGGTCAGATTTGCCAAATGGAGGGCAGGGGAGAGCTTAGTATGCATCTCTGTGTGTGGAGTAAAGGTGGTCTAGGATTTCTTACCCCTGGTTGCTCATGTGACATGCTGGTAAAAATGTGGTAAAACTGATTTAAGTTTGCCTGCAATAAAAACCAAGGCCACTAGGAGCATCACATTTTCTTCTTTGCTTATGGCCTTATAGAGTTGTTTGAGAGCAGTCTTAGTGCCAGCTTCATTTTGTGGTGGTAAATAAACGGCTACGAATAGTACAGATGAGATCTCCCTTGGTAGATAGTGGGGTCTGCAGCTTATCATAAGGTACTCTACCTCAGGCGAGCAATACCTCGAGACTTCTTTAATATTAGACATGGCGCACTAGCTGTTATTGACAGAAAGATACACACCCCCACCCCTCGTCTTACCAGATGTAGCATTTCTGTTCTGCCGGTGCCTGGAAAATACCGCTAGCTCTATATTGTCCGTATATTCGTTCAGCCACGTCTCGGTGAAACATAAGATGTTACAGTTTTTAATATCCCGTTGGTAGGATCATCTTAATCATTGGTCATCAATTTTATTTTACAATGATTGCACGTTAGCAAGAAGGATGGAAGGCAGTGGGAGTTTACTCGCTCACATCCGGATTCTCAGAAGGATGCCAGATCTGTGGCCCCATTGCCAGGGGTCTTTTCTTCATGTAAAAGGCATGGATCTGGGCCTGTTCCAGTGAAAGCCGGATGTCCTTCTCGTCGGACTCGTTAAAGGAAAAAGTTTCTTCCAGTCCGCGGTGAGTAATCGCTTTTCTGATGTCCAGAAGTTATTTTCGGTCATAAGAGACGGTAGCAGCAACATTATGTTCACAATAAGTAAAAAAATAAGTTACACAAAACGCAAAAAAAAACAACTAAATAGCACAATTGGTTGGGAGAATCTAAAACGTCAGCCATATTCTTCGGCGTTATCTTTTTCGGCCAGCATGGTTGAAGATAGAATCTTCCTCATGTATGCCATCCTCACTGGCTGCTTTGACACATTCCCCTATCCATTTTGCTACTTCAAGTTATACCAAAAACATTTGAGTTAAAACCACTCTCATGATCTGGAACCCGTTTAGACATCACTTTAGTTTCCAAACCTATTCATTAAGGGCCCCTCTACTCAGAAATCATGTTTTCCATCCATCCCATCCATCCATCCATCCCTTCTCCATGTGGTTCAGCCTTGGCATCAAACCATTCAATGATTTGTATATTGACGGCACGTTTGCATCGTTCCAACAACTCTCAGCTAAATTCTATTTTCCGAATAGTCATTTCTTTTCATATCTACAAGTGCTCAGTTTTGTCCACGTCATGACCTCTCAATTCCCCACTCTTCCAGTGGGCCCTCCCACTGATGCATTTTTCACACCATCCCCAACAGTAAAGGGTATTATTTCTTATAGCTATGATCAAATTTACTCTCTTCACAATCCTTCATTCGCAGCTATTAAACTCAGGCTTTCTAAGATCTATCCTGATGTCAACCTTGCTTGCGACAGGTGTCAGCAAGCCCCTGCTTCATTAATACAGTGGGGCAAAAAAGTATTTAGTCAGCCACCAATTGTGCAAGTTCTCCCACTTAAAAAGATGAGAGAGGCCTGTCATTTTCATCATAGGTACACTTCAACTATGACAGACAAAATGAGAAAATAAAATCCAGAAAATAACATTGTAGGATTTTTAATGAATTTATTTGCAAATTATGGTGGAAAATAAGTATTTGGTCAATAACAAAAGTTTATCTCAATACTTTGTTATATACCCTTTGTTGGCAATGACAGAGGTCAAACGTTTTCTGTAAGTCCACAAGGTTTTCACACACTGTTGCTGGTATTTTGGCCCATTCCTCCATGCAGATCTCCTCTAGAGCAGTGATGTTTTGGGGCTGTTGCTGGGCAACACGGATTTTCAACTCCCTCCAAAGATTTTCTATGGGGTTGAGATCTGGAGACTGGCTAGGCCACTCCAGGACCTTGAAATGCTTCTTACGAAGCCACTCCTTCGTTGCCCGGGCGGTGTGTTTGGGATCATTGTCATGCTGAAAGACCCAGCCACGTTTCATCTTCAATGCTCTTGCTGATGGAAGGAGCTTTTCACTCAAAATCTCACGATACATGGCCCCATTCATTCTTTCCTTTACACGGATCAGTCGTCCTGGTCCCTTTGCAGAAAAACAGCCCCAAAGCATGATGTTTCCACCCCCATGCTTCACAGTAGGCATGGTGTTCTTTGGATGCAACTCAGCATTCTTTGTCCTCCAAACACGACGAGTTGAGTTTTTACCAAAAAGTTAGATTTTGGTTTCATCTGACCATATGACATTCTCCCAATCTTCTTCTGGATCATCCAAATGCTCTCTAGCAAACTTCAGACGGGCCTGGACATGTACTGGCTTAAGCAGGGGGACACGTCTGGCACTGCAGGATTTGAGTCCCTGGCGGCGTAGTGTGTTACTGATGCTAGGCTTTGTTACTTTGGTCCCAGCTCTCTGCAGGTCATTCACTAGGTCCCCCCGTGTGGTTCTGGGATTTTTGCTCACCTTTCTTGTGATCATTTTGACCCCACGGGGTGAGATCTTGCGTGGAGCCCCAGATCGAGGGAGATTATCAGTGGTCTTGTATGTCTTCCATTTCCTAGTAATTGCCCCCACAGTTGATTTCTTCAAACCAAGCTGCTTACCTATTGCAGATTCAGTCTTCCCAGCCTGGTGCAGGTCTACAATTTTGTTTCTGGTGTCCTTTGACAGCTCTTTGGTCTTGGCCATAGTGGAGTTTGGAGTGTGACTGTTTGAGGTTGTGGACAGGTGTCTTTTATACTGATAACAAGTTCAAACAGGTGCCATTAATACAGGTAACGAGTGGAGGACAGAGGAGCCTCTTAAAGAAGAAGTTACAGGTCTGTGAGAGCCAGAAATCTTGCTTGTTTGTAGGTGACCAAATACTTATTTTCCACCATAATTTGCAAATAAATTCATAAAAAATCCTACAATGTGATTTTCAGGATTTCTTTTCTCATTTTGTCTGTCATAGTTGAAGTGTACCTATGATGAAAATTACAGGCGTCTCTCATCTTTTTAAGTGGGAGAACTTGCACAATTGGTGGCTGACTAAATACTTTTTTGCCCCACTGTACATATGTTTTGGTCCTGCTCTTCTCTGCATAACTACTGGTCTGCCATCTTTGATACCATATCTAAAGTATTACAAGTGCCTTTTGCTCCTACTGCCATAACATCTTTATTTGGGGTAATACCTGATATACCTTGCCGACAAAGCCAATACCTCTTTTGCCGCCTTTCCTTCCAATTCTCAA
The DNA here is from genome assembly GCF_045679555.1 of Salvelinus alpinus. Taxonomy (NCBI): domain Eukaryota; kingdom Metazoa; phylum Chordata; class Actinopteri; order Salmoniformes; family Salmonidae; genus Salvelinus; species Salvelinus alpinus. Next base: position 65,970,986 of record NC_092087.1, on the reverse strand, counting down.
GTCATTGAAGCTGGAGACTTATATCTCCCTCACTAACTATAAGCATCAGCTGTCAGAGCAGCTTACCGATCACTGCACCTGTACACAGCCCATCTGTAAATAGCCCACCCAACTACCTCATCCCCAAATTGTTATTTATTTTGCTCTTTTGCACCCCAGCATCTCTACTTGCACATCATCATCTGCACATCTATCACTCCAGTGTTAATGCAAATGTTTTATTATTTCCCCACTCTGGCCTATTTATTGCCTTACCTCCCTAATCTTACTACATTTGCACACACTGTATATAGATTTTTCTATTGTGTTATTGACTGTACATTTGTCTATCCCATGTGTAACTCTGTGTTGTTATTTTTGTCGCACTGCTTTGCTTTATCTTGGCCAGGTCACAGTTGTAAATGTGAACTTGTTCTCAACTGGCCTACCTGGTTAAATAAAGGTGAAATAAATAAATAAAATAAAAGACTATAACATTACCAAAATACATATCTGACTTTGCAGCCTTTGTGAGTATGTGGCAATACTTCTGTGGAAGTCGCCCACCCCTGCCTATCATTTTGTGTGGATTAAAGATGTCTTACACTTTAGTAAATTGGAGAAGATAAAATATACCCTACGGGGTTCTTCTGACAAATGCTACCGAATGTGGCAACCTTTCTTTACCTATGTAGAGACACTACAATTTCCCTCTACTCTAGAGTAAACTGCCTACCTAAGTTTGTATTTAATTGATCTAACACCTGTGAGTGTTTAATATTAGTCTGTCTTACTATTATAATTTTTCTATTCGTATTGAAGACTAGTTTTATTTTATTTGTGTACATTATTGTTGTTCTTAATGTATGTTTTGTTAGGAAAGTATTACTTAAGTATTTTATAATTTCGTATAGGTTAACACATTCCTACCTCATTTAAAAAGCATGTTCCCATGGTATATCCAATGTATAAAAACACATATGCAAATATTGTTTATTGTAACTGTGAACGAAAATGCTAATAAAAAGAGTTGTAAAAAAAGATCATTCAGAACATGGGCCGTTCTTACAGTATTCGCCCTGTAAACCAAGTCATAACCGTATTATAAGCAGAACGTGAAAGCTCTTACAATATTCAATGATGACATTTCTCTAAAACAGGCTATAAGCTACATGTGCACCACCAAGTGAGAACAGTAGGCTAAGTTAGGAGGGGGAAAGGGACCAAATTATTAGGGTGAGGCACATGGGCTACAAACAGCTTACTACACAACATACACTTAGTATTACTTTCTTAGCTACAGTATACATATCTCCCTTGAATATTACATCATTTATGCAGCAGCATATAAGATATTCTTGGACTCACCTTGTTAGCTGTCAAGAATGTCCTGTGAGGATCCGAATGGGTCAGGTCAGCTTGGCAATGGATGACAGTAACCAGACCCTCTCTCGCCCACAGAGGGGAGGAGGGAGCTGCTGGGCGGTTGACGGCTCACACCCTGTCATAAATTAAAGGAGAGGAGCGAGAACATCCTCTTCTAAATCCACACAGAAATGTTCCTTTGTCTACACAGACAGTCTCCCTGCCGAAACGAACAATTTCTAAAGCGAATACTGGATCAATATTTCTAACATAAGAACGTGGGGAACGGTCAGAGGTGATCTCTAGAAAACTAATGTCATATTGGTTTTAATTTTGTTTTGTGATGTCATGTAAAAGTGTTATAAAGGAAATACTGTAACTTGAAAAGTATATAAAGTATTTTTGTTATGATGGGAATGTGATTTTAGGAGTCTTAAGAGAGAATTTGTCACCTGTAAATCTTGCACAGTAAGTAGCCACGCCCAGAGTGAGGTCAGAGTGTTTCAGCCTGACGGAACCGTCCTTCTCGACCAGAGTGCATCAAAGGATTGGTAAAGAAATTAACTTTAGACCAGAAAATCATGTAGCGGCAGCTACACGTTTGAAATGGTTGGAAGTTTGAACCTCAACACGATAATGTATCAACGATAAATGTCTCTTTTTCTCTTTCTCTCCCTGTGTAGTACTGAATCATAAGTAACGCTGGAGTTTTTGCAGATGCAGGATATTACGACTGTTCAGAATGATGATATGATAAGAGGTTATGATTAATACGTTGACTGTTTTATGGATGTGATAGATAAAGACCTTTAGAGTTTTATTCAGGAGATGGTAACTTTTTAAACAACTGCTCTCGATAAATAACAGATAAATAACATTCATCAGATTAATGAAAGTAAAGTCACGACATTGTGCTGTGCTCACTTGAACAGGAAGGCGGGCCCGATCCTTTGTGGAAAAATTTTGTCATCAAACTTTGTCATCAAAGTCTGGCATTCTCTGGATTTATGGTGCTTTCAAGACAACTGGGAACTCTGAAAAAAACAAAGTTGAATCATGACGTCAGTGATCTTCAGGTCGGAGCTCTAGAAAGAGGCCATAGTTCCCAAGTTGGAATTCCGAGTTGAATGACTGGTCAAAATGTATTTTTACAGTCGGAGCTCGTTTTCTTTCCGAGTTCCCAGTTGTTTTGAACTTACTGAAGTCTGAGATTTCCCAGTTCTGAGTTTCCCGTTGTTGTAAACGCGGCAGAAGTCATGCTGGATTGATAGCATTGCCAATGTATTCAACCTTTTCTGGCCCATAGTTAACCGCTGATTCTTCCAAACCACTCATTGTTGAATTTCTAACTTGTTGTGTAATGTTTATGTCCAATTGCCGATGAGCACCAATACATTTTATCTATAATTTCTCATGTTAGAAATGGGCTTCTGATCATGAACAATCATTGATGTCAAAGTGACTTAAAACCAGGTTATTGAGCTACAAAATCAATTGCAAATATGTTTTGGAGAAGAAATGTACAGTTGAAGTCAGAAGTTTACATACACCTTAGCCAAATACATTTAAACTCAGTTTTTCACAATTCCTGACATTTAATCCCAGTACAAATTCCCTGTCTTAGGTCAGTTAGGATCACCACTTAATTTTAAGAATGTGAAATGTCAGAATAATAGTAGAGAGAATTATTTATTTCAGCTTTTATTTCTTTCATCATATTCCCAGTGGGTCAGAAGTTTAGATACACTCAATTAGTATTTGGTAGCATTGCCTTTAACTTGTTTAACTTGTTTAACTTGTTTAACTTGGGCCAAACGTTTCAGGTAGCCTTCCACAAGCTTCCCACAATAAGTTGGGTGAATTTTGGCCCATTCCTCATGACAGAGCTGGTGTAACTGAGTCAGGTTTCTAAGCCTCCTTGCTCGCACACACTTTTTCAGTTCTGCCCACACATTTTCTATAGGATTGAGGTCAGGTCTTTGTGATGGCCACTCCAATACCTTGACTTTGTTGTCCTTAAACCACAACTTTGGAAGTATGCTTGGAGTCATTGTCCACTTGGAAGACCCATTTGCGACCAAGTTTTAACTTCCTGACTGATGTCTTGAGACGTTGCTTCAATATATCAGGACAACAACGCTTGCATAGCAGGATAAATTAAGAACATGGGGGCCTAGGGGCTAGTTCTCTGGGGAGAAGGGCTATGTGTGTGCGTGTATGTGCACACGTGAATGTTTGTGTGGATGGGGTGAATTGCACAAGCATGCCATACTTGGTTAGGTCCAGTGGAGACTGAAAGGCCAGAGCTCACACAACACATTGGGCTGCGCTGGAGCAAATTAACACTGGAATGGCGCAAAACAATGCTGGGATGGATGAGGAGGGAACACTGGGGATCACCAGATCAGCATGGTCAGTTTATAGTGTGGGAAATATATCAGATGACAGGTTCACTCTTAGGCATTGGACTGAGCTGTACTCGCACAGCACTGTACTCTAGGTCAACTTATCTGAGCTGGAGCCCTGGGTTCCTGAGGTGTGCTGTAGTTATCTTTGAGCCGTACAAGTAGTTGAAAAAAAATTTAGGGCCTAAAAGTGTACAGTACCTTCAGAAAGTATTCACACCCCTTGATTACTTTTTCCACATTCTGTTGTGGTACAGCCTGAATTTAAAATCGATTACATTTTTATTTTTTGGGTTACTGGCCTACACACAATACCCCATAATGTCAAAGTGGAATTATGTTTTACCTTTTTCCAAATTAATTAAAAATGAATAGCTGAAATGTCTTGAGTCAATAAGTATTCAAACCCTTTGTTATGGCAAGCCTAAATAAGTTCAGAAGTAAATGTTTGCTTAACAAGTCACATAATACGTTGCATGGACTCTCTATGTGTGCAATAATAGTGTTTAACATGATTTTTGAATGACTACGTCATCTCTGTACCCCACACAGATAATTGTAAGGTCCCTCAGTCGAGCAGTGAATTTCAAACACAGGTTCAACCACAAAGACCAGGGAGGTTTTCCACTGCCTTGCAAAGAAGGGCACCTATTAGTATATGGTAAAAAAATAAAAATATTCAACCCCTTTGAGGATGGTGAAGTTATTAATTACACTTAGGATAGTGTATCAATACACCCAGTCACTAAAAAGATAAAAGCGTCCTTCCTAACTCAGTTGCTGGAGAGGAAGAAAACCATTCAGGGATTTCCCCATGAGGCTCACGGCGACTTTAAAACAGTTATGGAGTTTAATGGCGGTGATAGGAGAAAACTGAGGATGGATCAACAATATTGTAGTTACTAGACGATACTAACCTAATTGACATAGTGAAAAGAAGCAAGCCTGTACAGAATAAAACATTCAAAAACATGCATCCTGTTTGCAACAAGGCACTAAAGTAATATTGCAAAACATTTGACAAAGCTATTAACTTTTTGTCCTGAATACAAAGTGTTGTATTGGATTTGCCCTAAACATAACACATTACGGAGTACCACTCTCCATATTTTCCAGCATAGTTGTGGCGGCATCATGTTATGGGTATGCGTTAACTGGGAAGCTTTTCAGGATAAAAAATAAACATAATAGAGCTAAGCACAGGCAAAATCCTAGAGGAAAACCTGGTTCAGTCTGCTTACCACCAGCCACTGGGAGATAAATTCACATTTCAGCAGGACAATAACCTAAAACAAGGCCACATCTACACTGGAGTTGCTTACCAAGAAGACAGTGAATGTTCCTGATGGGCCGAGTTACAGTTTTGACTTACAGTGCATTTGGAATGTATTCAGAATCACTGACGTTTTCAACATTTTGTTACATTACAGTCTTATACTAAAATGTATGAAATTGTTTTTCCCCCCTCATCAATCTACACACAATACCCCATAATGACAAAGTAAACACAGCTTTTTAGACATTTTGGCAAATTTATAAAACAATAAAAACTGAAATATTACATTTACATACAGTACCAGTCAAAGGTTTGGACACACCTACTCATTCCAGAGTTTTTCTTTATTTGTATGATTTTCTACATTGTAGAATAATAGTGAAGGCATCAAAACTATGAGATAATACATATGGAATCATGTAGTAACCACAAAATTGTTAAACAAATCAAAATGTATTTAATAATGTAGATTCTTCAAAGTATCCATCCTTTGCCTTTATGACAGCTTTGCACACTCTTGGCATTCTCTCAACCAGCTTCATGAGGTAGTCAGCTGGAATGCATTTCAATTAACAGGTGTGCCTTGTTAAAATTAAATGTGTGGAATTTCTTTCAATATTATGGCAAGAACAGCTCAAATAACGAAAGAGAAATGACAGTCCATCATTACTTTAAGACATGGAGGTCAGTCAATCTGGAACATTTCAAGAACTTTGAAAGTTTCTTCAAGTGCAGTTGCAAAAACTATCAAGCGCTATGATGAAAATGGCTCTCATGAGGACAGCCACAGGAAAGGAAGACCCAGAGTTACCTCTGCTGCAGAGGATAAGTTCATTAGAGTTACCAGCCTCAGAAATTGCAGCCAAAAATAAATGCTTCACAGAGTTGAAGTAACAGACAGATCTCAACATCAACTGTTCAGAGGAGACTGTGTGAATCAGGCCTTCATGGTCAAATTGCTGCAAAGGAACCACTACTAAAGGACACCAATAAGAAGAAGAGACTTGCTGGGCCAAGAAACACGAGAAATGGACATTAGACCGGTGGACATCTGTCCTTTGATCTGATGAGTCCAAATTTGAGATTTTTGGTTCCAACCGCCGTGCTTTTGTGAGACCGAGTAGGTGAATGGATGATCTCCGCATGTGTGGTTCCCACCGTGAAGGATGGAGGAGGAGGTGTGATAGTGTGTGGCTTTTTGCTGGTGACACTGTCAGTGATTTATTTAGAATTCAAGGCACACTTAACCAGCATGGCTACCACAGCATTCTGCAGCGATATGACATCCACATCTGGTTTGCGAATAGTGGTACTATCATTTGTTTTTCAACAGGACAATGACCCAACACACCTCCAGGCTGTGTCAGGGCTATTTGACCAAGAAGGAGAGGGATGGAGTGCTGCATCAGATGACCTGGCCTCCACAATCACCTGACCTCAACCCAATTGAGATGGTTTGGGTTGAGTTGGACAGCAGAGCGAAGGAAAAGCAGCCAATAAGTGCTCAGCATATTTGGGAACTCCTTCAAGATTTTTGGAAAAAGCATTCCAGGTGAAGAGATGTTTGATCAAGTTCAAGTCCGGGCTCTGCTGGGCCACTCAAGGACATTCAGAGACTTGTCCCAAAGCCACTCCTGTGTTGCCTTAGCTGTGTGCTTAGGGTCGTTGTCCTGTTGGAAGGTGAACCTTTGCCCCAGTCTGATGTCCTGAGTACTCTGGAGCAGGTTTTCGTCAAGCATCACTCTGTACTTTGCTCTGTTCATATTTCCCTGAATCCTGACTAGTCTCCCAGTCCCTGCTGCTGAAAAACATCCTAACAGCATGATGCTGCCATCACCATGTTTCACCGTAGGGATAGTGCCTGGTTTCCTCCAGATGTGACTCTTGGCATTCAGGCCAAAGAGTTCAATCTTGGTTTCATCAGACCAGAGAATCTTGTTTCTCATGGTCTGAGAGTCCTTTAGGTGCCTTTTGGCAAACTCCAAGCGAGCTGTCATGTGCCTTTTACTGAGGAGCGACTTCCATCTGGCCACTCTACTATATAGGCCTGATTGGTGGCATGCTGCACAGATGGATGTTCTTCTGGAAGGTTCTCTCATCTCCCAATCTCCCGATTGCTTAGTTTAGCCGGGCGGCTAGCTCTAGGAAAAGTCTTGGTGGTTCCAAACTTCTTCCATTTAAGAATGATGGAGGCCACTAGTACCCTTCCCCAGATCTGTGCCTCGTCAAAATCCCGTCTTGGAGCTCTATGGACAATTCCTTCGACCTCATGGCTTGGTTTTTGCTCTGACATGCACTTTCAACTGGGGGACCTTATATAGACAGGTGAGTGCCTTTCCAAATAATGTCCAAACAATTGAATTAACCATATGTGGACTCCAATCAAGTTGTAGAAACATCTCAAGGATGATCAATGGAAACAAGATGCACCTGAGCTCAGTTTCGAGTCTCATAGCAAAGGGTTTGAATACTTATGTAAATAAGGTATTTCTGTTGCACAATCAAGATGTGGAAAACTCGTCGAGACTTACCCAGAAAGACTCACAGCTGTAATCACTGCCAAAGGTGAATCTAACATGTATTGACACAGGAGGCTGAATACTAATGTATCTAATCAAGATACATTAGCGATTTCCTTTTTATTATTTAAAACACTTTTGTAGAAGGTCCAGGTATTCACGCTCTGTGTCAGTCTGTTTTATTCTGTTTGGTGCTTAATGAACTGCGTGGCACACTGTTTTTATTTCATGACATTTATTCTGTCCAAAACAGATGTTGCATCCCTAATGACGCCCTGTTCCCTACATATTTCACTACTTTTTACATTGATATTTGAGTCATTTAGCAGATGCTCTTATCCAGAGCGACTTACAGGACCAGAAGCCATACGGATCTGGTCAAATGTGGTGCACTATATAAGGAATAGGGTGCCATTTAGGATGCAGGGCCAGAGGCACAGAGCGCGTGGTGGCGAGTAGCCGACTCCCACGATGCAGTCGGGTACCGGTGATGAACTGTTGATGAGACATTCCAGAAGGTGCCAAAGGGGATGCTGTGATATGTAATTAGATCACAATGCCGATTGGACCAGAAGTGGACGTAGCTGAGAGGAAGGCAGATAAGAAAAGCAAAACATTTTTGATTAACAAATCAACTCCCAAAATGGCTGCCCAAAAACATGCAAACAGAAACATCCTAAAGCATTAAGAACACTTTGTTATGTTCTAGTCTCTGACCAAAATCGACTCACTTTATACTGGGGACAGACATGAATCAACCTATTTGGTTGTCATCGCACAGCAGGAATGAACAAACACAGAGTGTGTGGTGGCGGTGGCAAGCAGTGAGGGCAATTCCCACAATGCAATGGGGCACCCAGTGATGGGGAGTTGATGAGACACAGAGGGCTGCCATAGTGATGCTGGGTAATTAGATCTCAACTCCAGTGAGCCGAAAGTGGCTCAGACACAAAGGGGAGGCACATAGGGAAAGTGTAGCGTGTGTGTACCTGTGAGAGTAGACAGATAGTGCACTGATCCTCTCTTCAAGGTCCACAACAGTGTCCTGGGTTTGCAAGTAAAGGGCAACTCCACCACTTTTCATCCTCATTTTCATCATCTCCAGCACAATACCAATGTCAACATGTGAAGAATTTAATTCCAAAACATTATACATCCATTTTCAGTTCATGTGTTTTCTCCCTATCTAATCATGGTATGGGGTTGTTAAATGACAGACATGTACTTGTTTGAAATCTATCACTTGGTGGTTTAATTTCAGAGAGACAAATAATGTTTTTTGCAAACACTAGTATATATCCACTTCACTCTCAGAGAAATAAGTTGTACTGCTAGGTTTTACACAGTCAAATGTAACAAATAACTACATTTTTTGTAAAGAACTGTAGAAATTATATTTTTTTGACATCAATATTTAATAAAGTAATATTAGATTTACATTTGACATTTTAGTAATTTAGCAGATGGTCTTATCCAGAGCGACTTACAGTTAGTGCATTGATCTTAAGATAGCTAGGTGAAACAACCACATATCACCATCAAATGTACAGTATATAAAAATTCCATTAAAAAACACATTAAAAACGTTTTAATACACATCTAAAATATATGAATAAAAAAATCTGAGAAAAAGTTTTTATTTTACACACGCATGAAGCTACCCATAAGCAATCTCTTTTTGTGAAAAAACAACTGTGGAAAATTGGTGGATATAGCATTTTTGAAATAAACTCTTCATATATGAAACGGCGCATTTCCAAGTTTTGTCGGAAAAAAATATTAAGTAAAAGAGTTGTACCCAATGACAACAACAAAAGTTAAAACATTGTGGTTGCTGTAAGTATAATTGAAACTTGGGTATCATTATGGTAAGTGGGGAAATAATTATAGCCAGTTATAATTGTAATGGCTTAGCATATCATAAAAAAAGAAGTTACATCTTTACCTGGCTAAAAGAGAAAGAATATAATATCTATTGTTTACAGGAAACTATTTCTACAAATATAGATGAGGTTGAGTGGAAAAATGACTGGGAGGGAGAAATATATTTTTGTCATGGGCAAAGAAACTCAAAAGGGGTGATTATACTAACTAATACAAATTTTGAACTGATTGTAAATGAAATCACACAACAAACTATCACCCTCAAGCACTTAAGGAGATCACGAAGATCGCGGATACATTAGACCTAGATGATATATGGAGGCTGAAAAACCTAGTGAGAGATACATGGCGTAGGCTAAATCAAGCTAGCCGTCTTGATTACTTTCTAGTCTCATTCTTACTGGCGTCAAAAGTTTAAAAAAAGTATGAATAGGAGACCAAATGTGATCGGAACACCATCTAATTGGCCCCCATATAACTCTTACAGAATTTCCACGTGGCTATTGGAAATTTTATCAAAGCCTATTGGATGAAAATTTGGCTGGCTTTTTTGCACAACATAGGTACAGCAGATCCCCTTATTGTATGGGACACTTTTAAATGTACTTTTATAGGCCATTCAATACAATACTCCTCATTTTAAAAAAGCATTTTAGGGTTAAAATAGATTAGACTAATAAAGGAAATATAGGAAAAGTTGTGAAATGCTACCAAAAATTATTTACAGAAACTCGTTACAAATGATGGAGTCGTCCACGATTCACCAAATTATTTTTATATAAGAGGAAGCAAAATATTTTAAGCATTTGTTTTATTTTCAGTCTCCTCCATTTCCACTGAATGATGTTAACTGTAAGGATTTCTTTCCTAATCGTCATAATAATAATGTAAAATTAACACATTTGCAGAAAGACCTGTGTGAAGGCCAAATTACAGAAGACGAACTTAGAGGCAATAAAATCTTTTTAGTCTGTAAAAACACCAGGGCTTGATGCTATACCAGTAGAGGTATGTCAGACCATTTTTATGTACTCAAAGATGCATTATTAGCATGTTTTAATCACTCCTTTACAAAATGATAGATTTTCAGGTACTCAACAAGGTGGTCTGATTTCATTACTACTAAAACAGGACCCAGGTGGTAATTATAAAGATCTAGTCCACTTCAATGTTGTGATGTGAAAATCCTGGTGAAATGAATAGCGCATAGAATAAAACGGTTTTACCAGATATTGTTCATCCTGATCAGACAGGTTTTTACATGGACGATATATTGGACATAATATACAACTTGTTTAACTTGGGCCAAACGTTTCGGGTAGCCTTCCACAAGCTTCCCACAATAAGTTGGGTGGATTTTGTCCCATTCCTCCTGACAGAGCTGGTGTAACGGAGTCAGATTTGTAGGCCTCCTTGCTCACACACGCGTTTTCAGTTCTGCCCACACATTTTCTATAGGTTTGAGGTCAGGGCTTCGAAAATGGCCACTCCAATACCTTGACTTTGTTGTCCTTAAGCCATTTTGCCACAACTTTGGAAGTATGCTTGGGGTCATTGTCCATTTGGAAGACCCATTTGCGACCAAGCTTTAACTTCCTGACTGATGTTTTGAGATGTTGCTTCAATATATCCACATAATTTTCCCTCCCTCATGATGCCATCTACTTTGTGAAGCGCACCAGTCCCTCCTGCAGCAAAGCACCCCCACAACATGATGCTGCCACCCCCGTGCTTCACGGTTGGGATGGTGTTATTCGGCTTGCAAGCTTCCCCCTTTTTCGTCCAAACATAACGATGGTCATTATGGCCAAACAGTTCTATTTTTGTTTCATCAGACCAGAGGACATTTCTCCAAAAAGTACGATCTTTGTTATCATGTGCAGTTGCAAACCTCAGTCTGGCTTTTTATGGCGGTTTTGGAGCAGTGACTTCTTCCTTGCTTAGCGGCCTTTCAGGTTGTGTCGATATAGGACTTGTTTAACTGTGGATATAGATACTTTTGTACCTGTTTCCTACAGCATCTTCACAATATCCTTTGCTGTTGTTCTGGAATTGATTTGCACTTTTCACACCAAAGTACGTTCATCTCTAGGAGATAGAACATGTCTCCTTCCTGAGCGGTATGACGGCTGCGTGGTCCCATGGTGTTTATACTTACATACTATTGTTTGTACAGATGAACGTGGTACCTTCAGGTGTTTGGAAATTGCTCCCAAGGATGAACCAGACCTTGTGGAGGTCTACAATTTTTTTCTGAGGTCTTGGCTGATTTCTTTTGATATTCCCATGATGTCAAACAAAGAGGCACTGAGTTTGAAGGTAGGCCTTGAAATACATCCACAGGTACACCTCCAATTGACTCAAATTTTGGCATTTGGCCTATCAGAAGCTTCTAAAGCCATGCCATAATTTTCTGGAATTTTCCAAGCTGTTTAAGGCACAGTCAACTTAGTGTATGTAAACTTCTGACCCACTGGAATTGTGATACAGTGAATTATAAGTGAAATAATCTGTCTGTAAACAATTTTTGGAAGAATTACTTGTGTCATGCACAAAGTAGATGTCCTAACCGACTTGCCAAATCTATAGTTTGTTAACGTCTTTGTGATAGGGGGCAGCATTTTCACTTTTGGATGAATTGCGTGCCCATAGTGAACTGCCTCCTACTCTGTCCCAGATGCTAAAATATGCATATTATTATTACTATTTGATATAAACCACTGTGAAGTTTCTAAAACTGTTTGAATGATGTCTGTGAGTATAACAGAACTCATATGGCAGGCAAAAACCAGAGACAAAATCCAAACAGGAAGTGAGAATTCTGAGACTGGTCAATGTTCAACTCATCGCCTATTAAATTCCCTGTAAGATATGGATCTGTTTGCACTTCCTACACCTTCCACTAGATGTTAACAGTCTGTAGAACGTGGAATGAAGCCTCTAATGTGATGTGGGGCCGGATGGGAGGTGTTTCAGTCAGTGGTCTGGCAGAATGCCTATTCCTGGTCATGCGCGTTCCAAACGATATCGTCTTGCTTTCCATAACTTCTAGAGACACAAAGGAATTCTCCGGTTGGAACGTTATTGCATAGTTATGATAACAACATCCTGAAGATTGATTCTCTACTTAGTTTGACCAGTTTATTCGACCTGTTATATAACTTTTTGAAGTTTTCGTCCGAGTTCGCCTGCATCTGCGCGAGCGTTTGGACATGTGCACTAAACATGCTAGCAAAAGTAGCTACTTAGACATAAGTAATGGACATTATCGAACAAAACAACGATTTATTGTGGAACTAGGATTCCTGGGAGTGCATTCTGATGAAGATGATCAAAGGTAAGGGAATATTTATGATGTAATTTCGTATTTCTGTTGACTCCAACATGGCGGAGAAATGTTGTTATTTTTGAGCGCCGTCTCAGTGTGCTTTTTACTTAAAGTTTTTTTTAAATCTGACACAGCGGTTGCATTAAGAACAAGTGTATCTTTAATTCTATGTAAAACATGTATCTTTCATCAAAGTCTATGAGGAGTATTTCTGTTATTTGACGTGGCTCTCTGCAATTTCTCCGGATATTTTGGAGGCATTTCTGAACATGGCGCCAATGTTAATCTAGATTTGTGGATATAAATATGCACATTATCGAACAAAACATAAATGTATTGTGTAACATGATGTCCTATGCGTGTCATCTGATGAAGATCATCAAAGGTTAGTGATTAATTTTCTCTCTACTTCTGCTTTTGTGACTACTACCTTTTGGTGGGAAAATGGCTGTGTTTTTCTGTGGCTATGTACTGAGCTAACATAATCGTTTGGTGTGCTTTCGCCGTAAATCCTTTTTGAAATCAGGCATGTTAGCTGGATTCACAACATGTGTAGCTTTAATTTGGTGTCTTTCATGTGTGATTTCATGAAATATAGATTTTTATAGCAATATATTTGAATTTGGCGCGCTACATTTTTTCTGGCTTTTGGCCAAGTGGGATGCTACCGTCCCACATATCCCAGAGAAGTTAACAAGAAATGTGTAGAGTAGTTAAAAAAAAAGTTCTTACGGCTGAGATCCCGTTAACGGGATCGATATGACAACAGCCAGTGAAAGTGCAGGGCGCCAAATTCAAAACAACAGAAATCTCATTATTAAAATTCCTCAGACATGCAAGTATTTTACACCATTTTAAAGATAAACTTGTTGTTAATCCCACCACAGTGTCCGACTTCAAAAAGACTTTACAACGAAAGCACACCAAACGATTATGTTAGGTCTGCACCTAGTCACAGAAAAACCCAGCCATTTTCCCAGCCAAAATAGAGGAGTCACAAAAAGCAGAAATAGAGATAAAATGAATCACTAACCTTTGATGATCTTCATCAGATGACACTCATAGGACTTCATGTTACACAATACATGTATGTTTTGTTCGATAAAGTTCATATTTAGATCCAAAAATCTTAGTTTACATTGGAGCGTTATGTTCAGTAATGTTTTGCCTCCAAAACATCCAGTGATTTTGCAGAGAGCCACATCAATTTACAGAAATACTCATAATAAACATTGCTACAAGATACAAGTATTAAACATGGAACTTTAGATAAACTTCTCCTTAATGCAACCGCTGTGTCAGATTTAAAAAAAAACTTAACGGAAAAAGCACACCATGCTATAATCTCAGTACAGTGCTCAGAGCCCAAATAAACCATAAAGATATCCGCCATGTTTTGGAGTCAACAGAAGTCAGAAATAGCATTATAAATGTTCACTTGCCTTTGATGATCTTCATCAGAATGCACTCCCAGAAATCCCAGTTCCACAATAAATGTTTGTTTTGTTCGATATAGTCCATAATGTATGTCCAAATACCTTGATTTTGTTCACGCATTCAGTCCAGTAATCCAGATTTATGACGCGCAGGTCAGACGAAAAGTCAAACAATTCCATTACAGTTCGTAGAAACATGTCAAACGATGTATAGAATCAATCTTTAGGATGTTTTTAACATAAATCTTCAATAATGTTTCCACCGGAGAATTCCTTTGTCTTCAGAAATGCGATGGAAAGCAGTTCGCTCTCACGTGACCGTGCATGTTCAGCTTGTGCCAGACACCTGACTCAAAGAGCTCTCCTTCCCTCATTCTTCACAGTAGAAGCATCAAACAAGGTTCTAAAGACTGTTGACATCTAGTGGAAGCCTTAGGAAGTGCAAAATGACCAATACCCCACTGTATATTGGATAGGCAAACCTACAAACCTCAGATTTCCCACTTCATGGTTGGATTCTTTTCTCAGGTTTTTGCCTGCCATATGAGTTCTGTTCTTAAAAAAATCTTTATTTAACTAGGCAAGTCAGACAAGAACAAATTCTTATTTTCAATGACAGCCTAGGAACTGTGGGTTAACTGCCTGTTCAGGGGCAGAATGACAGATTTGTACCTTGTCAGCTCAGGGATTTGAACTTGCAAATTTTCAGTTACTAGTCCAACGCTCTAACCACTAGGCTACCCTGCTGCCGCAGGAAGGGTTATACTCACAGACATCATTCAAACAGTTTTAGAAACATCAGAGTGTTTTCGATCCAAATCTACTAGTTTTATGCATATCTTAGCCTCTGAGCCTGAGTAGCAGGCAGTTTACTCTGGGCACCTTTTCATCCAAGCTACTCAATACTGCCACCCAGCCATAAGAAGTTAATGACTCCAACCTAAGTGCATGTAAACTTACGACTTCAACTGTACTTACTAATGGCACTGCCTACTCCAGATGACTCATTTTATTTGGAATGCTAAACCAGACAAAATTAAATGTGTCTTTTTATAATGAGTATGAGTTTGGGGGGCTACAATTATTACATTTTCGAGCTTTAAACCTCTCACTTAAAGCTTCACTCATACATAAGTTAAACTTAAACCCAAAATGGTTCTCCAGTAGATTATTAAGAAAGGCTCATCCTTTGTTATAAAATGCCCTTTTTGCCTTTATACAGATAACAACTTCACATTTCCGACTAATTGAGATGAAATTTTGTTTAAAGTATCGTCCTTTCTTAAACAAACCATACAAAGATAGTTACCATTTCAGTTTTATCCTCCAGAAAACAGAGAACAAATATTTCAACAAATTTGATGGTTAAACTCAAATATACTGATGAGTAAAAAAAAAAAATGTCTTTATGGAAAAAATAATATGGTATTATATTTATTAAGGATATTATGAATAGAAATGGATGCAGCTAACAGAAATATATGAGAATATCTGCTCAATCCAAATTTACAACCAACTGATTGCAGCATTACCACAAAAATGGAGGAGGCTAGTGGAAAAGGGAAAATGTAGGGAACTTGTTTGCCTGCCATATTTTAAAGATACAAATTGGCTGAAAGGAATTGGCATAAATAGAAAAATTCACCAGTTTCATTTGAGGACAAAAATGTTGACAGCTGTGTCATACAGGTTGCAAAATAAATGGGAAGAGATTGTCGATGTACCGATGCCATGGTATCGGTACATTGAAAATCGCACTCAGTACCAGAGATAATAGAGGGAGCTCGGTTTTGTTCCCTACAGGATACAGCAAGACCCCGGAGCCCAGAAGATGGTATCCCGGAGGAGGTCTCCTGGAGGAGACCTATTCTTTTCACTTTGTTTGTTATTTAAATGAGCACCCTTGAAACCTTGCTAATACAATTCCCTCTGTGTCTGATCTGTGTAAACGTCTTGACCAAACCCCCTGGTCTGCCACACCACATATCATATGTAAACACTGGTTTGGTGGTTTGGAGATGATGAATATGAGGTTGAAAAGTGGCAGAATTGCCCTTTAAGTGATACATTAAATGTATTAATTGCCCAGAGGTAGCACACACATGTCTACGTCTCTTAGGCCCACTGCCTCTTTAGGCCAAAATCTCTTCATTAGTCTGAGGACAAAGTAACTTCACTGTAATACAATAAAATGTAAAACCTGAAGAACACATCGCTTTTCTGTTCATGCAATAACAATTCATGGAATAGAATTTTAATTTATTCCCACACACAGAGTAGGGGACCACACAACAGTCCCCAGAAGGCCTTCTTCACTCAAGGGCACTCCATTCTAGATTTCGCTACAGTCTTTCACCAGAAGCTCAATCCAATTGAAATGATTAAGATATCAGGCTGAGCACCAGCACGTTTTCAAGTGCTCACCACAAACTACTCGATATCCGGCAATTCAGAAAATGCGTCTGCATCCTAAATGACACCCTTTTGCCTATTTACTGCCCTACTTTTGACCAGGACACATAGGACTCTTTCAAAAGTAGAGCACAGCAGGGAATAGGGTGTCATTTGGGACGCAGCCCACTTGTGTGTTGATGAATCAAAAAACACCAGATGGTCATGTATTATCAAGCCATGTAAAGTGATCAAAACAACAGAGCCAAAGTGCTTGGGGCTGGTCTAGTGGTAGTGCTGCTGATTCTGAACCAAGCATGTCCTCCCTGGTGTTGTGAGTTTGAATCCCCAATTGGCAACATTCAATTCTGTCATTCCTCCTCTATTTGTCTCATATTTACCATGCCAACTGTTGCAAAAAAATATATAAAATAAACACGGCCATATGGATGAGAGGAGACATTTAACAGAGATTTTGCTAATTAATTAAAATTGACTTCAATTTGAAATTTGAATTTGCAAGTCAATTCAAACAAAGATTTCAAAGGACCTGATATGAAATAATTATGAATCATGATTTGAATTTCACTTTAGCTCTTGAGTTGAGTTTAGAGAATGGAATTGACCCAAACCTTGGCAAATTACGGAAAAAGTTATTTCATCTTGCGTTGACCTGGGTTTGGTATAAAGCACCATTTTGTCAAACTGTGCCTAAAATGGTTGCATGATCTTGCAGCACAGCTACGGTGCATGTCATCTCCTGGGCACCGCAGCTTCAGTTTGTTATTATGATCTCACACCTCTAACTTACACTTCGTGGTACACCTCTAGTCACACCAGATTGTGTTTCGCACACACACACACACACACACACACACACACACACACACACACACACACACACACACACACACACACACACACACACACACACACACACACACACACACACACACACACACACACACACACACACACACACACACACACACAGGTACTAACACCCCGACCGAGGGCTGCCATGGTAACCTAAAGATAATTCACTTCTTACAAAGGTGTTAGCAAAACCCTAGGTGAGGTGATAGGAAGCCAATTATCTATAATGGGGTATTTCATTTACGTTGTCTGAATGTTGAAATTAGACTACCAGAGAATATCTCATGGCTATGTCTGGGTGGATTATAATAGGGCAGATATTTGGGCCACCCACTGCATTTTCAAATCTTGATTTACTCCATTGCCTTAAAGCAGTGACAGGGACTACAGTGTGTCGGAATCACAAATGAAAATGGTTGATTTTTGCTAACTTTTGATTACAGTTTTTTGATTGCTTGAGCACATTTGTCCAAGGATAATTCACTTTTTCAAAACAATTAACACGCAGCCCCAAACTGAAACACTTTGACCAAAATGACACATTTCATTTGAAAAATCCATTAAGACTCTAAAAATATTATATACATGACAAAAAAAGGAATCTACTGAAAAGTTATTTCAATCAATCGTTACACAATGAAGAAATAATGTCACTCAAGAGCATGAATATCCAGAAAAAAAAGTCGAATAACCGTACACAACCCTGTTCTTTCTCTTAGGCAAACAGTATGACATAAAGTATACCGCACACTGTCTATAACTCAACCAGATAATCCGAAAGTGATAACGTTATTGGAATTCCCCTAAAGACGTTGACCCTCGTTTTCAATTCGGTCTATAGAAATCATTTAATCCTAATATTCAATATAAGATCATATATTGCAAGGATTGAAAAATGTCAAGATTTATCTGAGACATTATATAATCTCATTTAGTCTATCTAGTCAGTCAGATATCTCCCTACTTTTTCAGCTCAGGGGAAATCCTTAATCAGTGTTTTGTGTTTGGGATTATACAATTGCTTATGATGACATACTGTAGTATAGAATTTTAACCTCTTAAAAGACAGGATGTGAATGCACTGCCATTTTGCTTTACGTGATCATATGTTCAAATGAGACAGTAGTACATTCTTAGGGTTTTCTCAATTGCATTGCTCTTTAACGAACTCAAACTGAATTCAGTTGGTCTGCAGCAGACGCAGATGGTTAAGACTATCACACGTTAGTGGTAGTTTAATGCCGTGAAATGTATTAAATATATACATATAATTTCTTCCACATTTTCGGTAATTACGGGACTACTGTGCATCTCTTCAAAAACAGATGCACACTCACTTACTTAGAACATGTCAGTGAAGACTTCACGGCTTTTGATAAGATACATGATCAAAATCTATGGCTCCCAAGAATAGGTGCATATTCCATGGCTATAAAACATGCACATGCACACACAGTTTGCATGCCTTTCAGAGCTACCAAAAAAGATGGACACATGATACCCTTAACACAAAGCATGGCAAACTAGTGACATGTAAACTGCAGCTCAATCTCTCTATAGGATCAATAAACATTGAATCTCTATCCAGTCTAATCAAACCACGAATGATAGCACACGATGCTAGCATGCCATACCATACCAGGATAGCATGCCCAAATACATGTAACATATACTCTCCAATCTCTAACAACCCCCATGTCATTTGGGGGAACAGTATCAGGGATGTCAGTATGTCAGTGTCACGTTCTAACTGGTGGCCCAACGACACAACGTCAGCCATGGTAGCTGTTTCATTGACTGTGGTCATTTGATTTCCTGCAGTGTCACCATCCTCGACCCGCTTCAGATTATGAGGCCAATGTTTCCGCCTGAGCGAGCGACACACAGGCGCCAGAATGAGATGTGCAACAAAAACAAACGCTATGCATAAATATGGAATTACACACGGAATATATACTGAACAAAAATATAAACACAACATGTAAAGTGTTGGTACAATGTTTCATGAGCTAAAATAAAAGATCCCAGAAATGTTCCATATGCACAAAAGCTTATTTTTCTCAAATGTTGTGCACAAATTTGTTTACATCCCTGTTAGTGAGCATTTCTTCTTTGCCAAGATAATCCATTCACCTGACAGGTGTGGCATATCAAGAAGCTGAATAAACAGCATGATCATTACACAGGTGCACCTTGTGCTGGGGACGATAAAAAGGCCACTCTAAAGTTTGCCGTTTTGTCACACAACACAATGCCACATTTGTCTCATGTTTTGAGGGAGCGTTCATTTGGCATTCTACTGCAGGAATGTCCACCAGAGCTGTTGCCAGTTAATTGAATGGTAATTTCTCTGTCTTAAACCTCCTCCAATGTCGTTTTAGAGAATTTGGCAGTACGTCCAATCGGCCTCACAAACTGTGGGTTTGCACGACCAAAGAATTTCTGCACAAATTGTCAGAAACCGTCACAGGGAAGCTCGTCGTCCTCACCAGGGTCTTCACCTGACTACAGTTCGGCGTCGTAACTGACTTCAGTGAGCAAATGCTCACCTTAGATGGCCACTGGTATGCTGGAGAAGTGTGCTCTTCACAGATGAATCCCGGTTTCAACTGTACCAGGCAGATGGCAGACAGCGTGTTTTGGTGTTATGTGGGCTAACAGTTTGCTGATTTCAACGTTGTGAACAGAGTGCCCCATGGTGGGGCCGGCATAAGGTAGGGACAACAAACACAATTGCATTTTATCGATGGCAATTTGAATACACAGAGATACCGTGATGAGATCATGAGGTCCATTGTCGTGCCATTCATCTGCCACCATCACCTCATGTTTTAGCATGGGGCAGTGCATGATAATGCACGGCCCCATGTCACAAGGATCTGTACACAATTGCTGGCCTGCACACTCATCAGACATGTCACTTATTGAGCATGTTTGGGATGCTCTGGACCGACGTGCATGTTCCAGTTCCCACCAAAATATCCAGCAACTTCGCACAGCTATTGAAGAGGAGCGGGACAACATTCCACAGGCCACAATCAACAGCCTGATCAACTGTATGTAAATGAGATGTGTCACATTGCATGAGGCAAATGGTGGTCACACCACATACTGTTTTTTAAAATCCTTTTGATCTACATTTTCTTAAGGTATCTGTGACCAACAGGTGCATATCTGTATTCCCAGTCATGTGAAATCCATATACTATTTTTGTTCAGTGTAGAATGAATAAACAGAAAGGAAACGTATTGCCTTGAAATGCTATTTGAAAGGACACAAATGAAATGTGTCCATTCAAAATATCCAAAACAATAATATGTTTCAAATCTCTACCAAAGATGGGTTTATAAATCTATTAAAGGATTGGGTAGGTATCAGCAATATAGTAATAGCTCCACTTCACCTTCCCATAGGCCAAGAGAAATGAGACCAATCCAATCCTTTCAGATATACACAAGTGCCTAAAGGCCCTGGTGGTGGGAGCAGGTCTATTGACTGACAGCACCTCTCAACTACCTTGTCTCACTGTTCTTAACACGACCCAGATGCAGACACAGGAGGCAGACAGTTTGAATCTCAAATGTTTATTACAAAACAGGGGGCAGGCAAATGGCAGGTCCAGAGCAGGAAGGGGTCAGTAATCCAAGACTGCATCAATCAGGGACTGAATGGCAGTCAGGCTCAGGGGCAGGCAGAAACAGGAGACAAAGGACTGTAAGACAGAGGATGTGGGGCAACAGAAGATACACATCAGAGGGGCTAAGAAACTTAAAGATGGGGAAAGGGACAATAAAATGGGGGGAAAGTTTATGGGACTCCAGCCGGAGAGGCAGATCCCGAGTGGACAGCCATACCCTCTGCCCGAGACGATAGCGGGAGCAGGGGTCCGGTGGCGGTCCGTCTGTTACCGATACCTGGAGGTGGTCTTGAGAAGAGCGGAACGGGCTGTCTTCAAGGTACGGCGAAAGTGGTGGACGAACATCTGGGCCAAGGGTATGTGGCCTCTTCCTCTTGCTCAGGGAAGAGCAAGGTCTGATATCCCATGGAACGCTCGAAAGGTGAGAGACTAGTGGCCGAGCAGGGAAGGGTGTTGCGGGAGTATTCCACCCACACGAGTGTTGGCTCCAGGTGGTGGGGTTGGCGGAGAGGAGGCAACGAAGAGCCGTCTCCAGGTCCTGATTGGCTCGCTCCAACTGGCCACTAGACTGGGGATGAAAACCGGAGGACAGGCTGGCCAACGACCCAATGAGGGTGCAGAATACCTTCCAGAACCGTGATGAGAATTGAGGACCGAGATCGGAGACCATGTCCACCGGAAGTCCATGGATCCGGAAGACGTGCTGCACCATGAGCTGGGTCGTCTCCTTGGCTGAGGGTAACTTGGGAAGGGGAATGAAATGGGCAGCTTTGGAAAACTTATTCACCCCCGTAAGGATAGTGGAGTTGCCATCTGATGGAGGGAGACAAAGTCCAGGGATATATAGGACCAGGGGCGGTGAGGAACAGGGAATGGTTGAAGGAGGCCAGCCGGAGCTTGCCACAGGGTCTTATTCTGAGCACACACAGTGCATGCGGCGACGAATGCAGAGACGTCAGGAACCATGGTGGGCCACCAAAAACGTGGTCGTACAAAGGCCAGGGTCCGATGGGAGCCAGGATGCCAGGGTCCCCCCGGTTTGAGGTGCTTGGTGGTGCGGAGGTTCCAGGTTCTCCTCAAACGCCATCATCACTGCAAGTAATTCTCGATTTCCCACATCATAATTCCTCTCAGCGGTGTTAAGACGATGGGAAAGGAAAGGGCAGGGATGCAGCTTTTGGTCCTGGGCAGAAAGCTGGGAAAGAACAGATCCCACTCTGACGTCTGAGGCATTGCTCTCCACCACGAACTGACGGGATGGATCCGGATGGATTAAAATGGGAGCTGTAGTGAACCGATGCTTGAGGTCCGAGAATGCCCGGTCAGCAGCTGGAGACCATGTGAACAGGACCTTGGGAGAGGTGAGTGCTGAAAGGGGGATGCCAGGGTGCTGTAACCCTGGATGAAACGGTGGTAGAAATGTGCAAACCCCAGGAAGTGTTGCAGCTTTACTCTGGATGTGGGTTGAGGCCAATCCACCACCGCTCTCACCTTACCAGGATCCATCTGCATATTTCCTGCAGCGATGATGTATCCGAGGGAGGAGATGGTGGAGCGATGGAATTTGCATTTCTCAGCTTTAACAAAAATCTGGTTCTCCAGGAGACGCTGGAAGACCTGTTGGACATGTTCTTGAGCTGAGCGGGAAAAAAAGAGGATATCATCGAGGTAGACGAACATGAACCGGTTCAACATGTCATGGAGAACATCATTAACCAGGGCCTAGAACACTGCAGGAGCGTTGTTCAGTCCGAATGGCATCACTAGTTATTCATAGTGCCCGCTAGCCATGTTAAAGACTGTCTTCCACTCGTCTCCTTCCCGTATCCGCACCAGATTATAGGTCTTCCCGAAGGTCCAACTTCGAGAAGATAGTAGCCCCCTGGAGAGGCTCGAAAGCCGAGGCGATGAGAGGTAGCGAGTAATGTTTTTTAACCGTGATGTCATTAAGGCCCCGGTAGTCAATACACGGGCGCAGGGTTTTGTGCTTCTTCTCCACAAAGAAGAACCCTGCACCGGTGGGGGAGGCAGAAGGACGGGTACACCGTGCAGCCAGGGAGTCCTCAATGTACCTTTCCATCGCTTTGGTCTCCGGACCTGACAGGAAATAAAGCCGCCCCCAAGGTGGTGTAGTGCCCGGGAGAAGGTCGATAACGCAGTCGTAGGGCCAATATGGAGGGAGCGATGTGGCACGGGCCTTGTTGAAAACCTCCCGGAGGTCCTGGTACTCCGCGGGAATGGTGGAGAGGTTCAAGGCTTTTCCCAAGCCCGCAGGAAGACATCCCGGGGCAATGAGCGTGGCAAAACGGGCTCCAACCCTTGATAGAACCTACAGTCCAGTCGATTAGGGAATTGTGCCTCTGGAGCCATGAAAACCCCAAAACCATGAGCAGAAATTGCATGGACTCACTGTGGTTACCTGACACTTGCAGGTTGAAAGGAACCATATTGTAGGTGACTCTGCCAATAGAGCACCCATCCAGTGCTCTGATGTTCATGGGAATGGAGAGGGGTTGAGTGGGTATTCCCAGCTCTGACACCAGGGTAGTGTCCATAAAACTCTTGTCGGCCCCAGAGTCAATGAGTACCCAGAAAGATTTTGACCATTTACCCCACAACAGGATGGCATGGAGAGGGGTACGAGTACTGAGAGATTGGAAATTCTCCATATGGCCCACCAGCGTACTTGCACCTACTGATGAGCCTGGTCTTGTAATGGACAGGTAGAAATTAAATGACCGGTAGTACCACAATACAGACAGCTCTTTTTGTTCAGTCTGCGTAAACGTTCGGCAGGAGACAACCTAGCTCTGCTAAGTTGCATAGGCTCCGGAGGAGGCGAGTCAGCAGACCTCTGTGATTCCCGGGGGTACTCGGGTAACCTCAGACTCTCTTGGTAATGTAGATGTTGGGGACTTCCGGGATTCCTCGGAGGCGAGGTGGGATCGATCCTTGGACGAGCGAGTGTGACTGGGAACAGACCTCCTCTCCCTCCTATGTTCCTGTAGCCGCCCATCGATCCGTATGGTCAAGGCGATAAGAGAGTCAAGATCCATGGGCAGCTCCCGATCTTGTATTTAATCTCCTCCGATAATCCATGCAGGAATGTGTCGAACAGGGATTCCGGGTTCCAGGCACTCTTGGCGGCCAACGTAAGGAAATCGACTGCATAGTCTGCCACACTACGGAAGTCTTGACGTAGCCAGAGTAGCTTCCTGGCGAGAGCCCTCCTGGACATCAGCGTTATAAGGTACGCTATCTTCTAGTGGTCCGAGGGAAAAGAAGAGGGCTGCAGCTCGAAGATGAAGGAGCACTGGGAGAGAAAAGCCCAACAGTTTCCTGAATCTCCAGCGTAGCGCTCAGGAGGAGGTAAGTGGGGTTCTCGGGAAGCCGGGGTGGGCTGGAGAGACACGCTGCTGACAGCGAGGTTACTGAGAGGCTGGGAGGTTACTGTTGTGGCTGGCTGCCTAATAGACAATCCGCGGAATTGCTCCAGCAATGTATTGAAATTGCAGTCATGGGCATTCCGCCAAGGTCTGGAATCCTTGGCGGAATGCAGGGTCAGTTTGTACTAACACGACTCAGGATAAGACCTAGATGCAGACACAGGAGACAGACAGTCCGAATCTCAGATGTTTATTACAAAGCAGGGAGGCAGGCAAATAGCAGGTCCAGGTGTCGGTAATCCAAGACAGCATCAATCAGGGCCTGAATGGCAGGCAGGCTCAGGGTCAGGTCAGGCAGAATGGTCAGAACCAGGAGGACTCGAAAAACAGAAACTAGAGATACTGGAAAACAGGAAAACACGCTGGTAAGACTTGACAAGACAAGATGAACTGGCAACAGACCAACAGAAAACGCAGGTATAAGTACACAGGGGATAATGGGGTGAAATGAGGGACACCTGGTGGGTGGTGGAGACAAGCGCAAGACAGGTGAAACGGATCAGGGTGTGACATTCCTGTCAGTGCAGTAACCGACTAATGACTATGTTCCATCTCAATCTGTGTGCGCGCACACGCATGCTTGTGTGTCCAGTTACTGTAAGTCATTAGGCAGGTTTCCATTGACCCAGGTTCATTCGACCAAAGCATTGTCTCAAAAAATATATTTTTGTCTCACCTAGGGGAGCAGAATGGCCAGAACAGGCCCTGTTTATTGAACTTTCTTTATTGAGACAAATGGTGATTGACAAATAATTTTTAAGGTATGCGGGGCACCTGATGTCATCACATAACTATAACTATAACTATAACTATAGCTTCACCCCATATTTAATTCTTAATGCCTACTGCTTGCAAAATCTATTTCTTCAACTGCTATTTCGATACTTAGATTGTCCTGACTTTCAAGAATGCCTGAATTGCTTCACCTTGCTTTCCTGCTTGGCTGGCAAATTTCACCATCCAATTATTTCAGATCTACAGGAGTGCAAGTTTCCCCATGGCACGGGCCGTGACGATAAGTTGGCACATAAGAATTATTAGTCAATTATTGCATTCTATCCATGCTGGCTTTCGCGGGCTACCTGAGACATGAAAGAGATGGGTGGGATGGCATACAGGCTGTCGGCAGTTTATTAATGAGCAATTTGCCTAAATGGTTAATGGAATTTTTTTTTTTCATGTGACGTCATCACATCCAGCTGTTTTTATCAACACAAGATAGTTAAATGGCAATGCACCCTAGCAAGCAATTGTCCCATTTATTTACTATGCAAAATATATAAATGTTGACAAAAAAATATATGGACAAGGTCATGGAAACATAGCTGATGTCAGTTTAATAAGGGCTTAAGGCAAGGAGAAGAGAAGAAGTGATTCGGAGGGGTTCTTTACTTGGCTTTGCAAGAATGCAGATATATCCAAGCAAACAGCTGGAATTAATCTAGCCCTTCATCTGGGTTGTGTTCACTGGGCACAAAATAGAAGAGAACGAGAGGTATTATAAAACGGGGAGGTATAACCTGAACTCATCCTATAAGAAACAGTCATTATCGTTGCATGTTTTGAAACGTTTTGCTATGGTGTGCCCTAATGAATACAACCTACAGTAGTTGTGTGTTTCTTTCCCTGTGTGTTTCTTTCCCATATTGTAAAGGATAATCTTTCTCTTTTGGGTCATGCTTGGATGTGAACTATATGTGACAGTTTCTTTTGGGGGCGGCAGGTATGGGTTTCCTGAATACCAAATGAACCCCTAGTCCCTGTCCTGTAGACACTAGATCTGAGAGGATTGGATATGTCTCCGGGAATATGGCCACAATTCCACCAGGCCTATCAGAGGGCAATATGGAGCTACCCATATATTGCTTACATCTATGCAATCTTCTCAGATCTACACAAGTGCCTAGCTAAGGGGTAGGCCGAGGCTAGGGGTTGATATGGGAGTCAAGACTGCAGCTGCTCTCCTAGCTATCTCTATCTACTCTGGCTATTTCCTGAATAGCAGAAGCCACACCTCCTTTTTAATTAGTGGAGCACAGGTGTTCTGCATTAGGTCAGGGAACCTGTTAAATAGATACACAGAATCAGTTAACAAGCAGTATTCAACCTCTCAAATTTCAACAGCTTTTCATCCGTCCAAGTCCTTTTAGATTATTGGTCTCAAGGGAAATGAAACTATCATAGACTGTGCTGGAGTCTGGTCAAATGGCAGTGTAGCCCACTCTGGACCCCATATTACCTCTAGAGACATTGGTTCTGATCCCAGGTCTGCCTGTAGGTTCCCCTTTTTTATCCTACATTTCCCCTTTCATTTATCTCCCTATCTTCACCTCTCTCTGAAAAACCATAAGAAAAAGTATTAAAGACCTTTGGGTCCACAGTATTTAGATCCTTGAGATCCAGGTTAAGATAACAGCGTGGTTTCCTTCACAACACTACTACTAAGAGCAATCTATTCATAATTCATAATCTATCTTGGCACTATGGACGCAGGGACAGTTATTTTTGTTTGGTACTGAGAGAGAGGAGTGTGTAGAGAGGTTGTCAGTAGGTCGCCCAAATAGCTCAGAAGAGCTTATTTAGTATGACTCGCCGTTCCACAACAATAAACACAGCCGCCATCCACTTAGCTTGGGCCCTAAACACTCCCTGGTTCTCCTTATTAGTCTTCCTTTGATGGAGGGAGGGGGGGAGTTGAACTCAACTAGTGAACACAATGTCAGAAAGAGGAAAAGAGGCAATTCACCTGAACTCAACTAGTGAACACCATGTCTGGACGCGGGCAGAAAGCCCTGGTCCACCCTCCCTATTTCCCACAGTGATCAGCAAAACTAAGCATTACCATCATGGCTCTCAGTTCTGGGGCTTTGGCCAGCACTGGGCCCGGCTGAGATATGTGGGGGAATGCGAGGCCAAGGAACAGAAATAGGACAGCGCTCTGGTGAATCAACTTAAACGGACATATTTTAATGCCCCATGAACGTTTCGGGTATGAGCCCTTCTTCTGCGTTCAAGGCAATGGCAATCAATGTCACAACAACAATACCATACAGGTGGGCATAATTATAAATCCACAGTCAGTATTGTCCCAATCAAGAGATCCCAGCAGAGGGAGCTGTGGGGGAAACATAAAAATCAAATAAAGATATACACTCAATATAAATACATTATGATGTAATTACCTAAATGTTTGGCCTATTTATAACCTACTACAAAAAAACAAGAAAAATACCATTCCTCATTAAGGCCTGCTGTGGCAAGAGTGCCCAAGCTGGTCTAGCCAATATGTATCTCTTTGGAGAAGTAATTTATCCCTATCTCCTCCCCTATGTGGCGCCTTCACCAATTCAATACATGCATTAACGTAAGGCACTTAGTTCATGATTATGGCTGTTGAATTGCCTGGCAACAGGTGATTTTTCATCATGGTTACAAATGGAGCTCTTATGCTCACATATCCTTGTATTAAGTTCACGTTTGGTTTTACCCACATCATAAAAGTTACAGGAAAACTTAAGGAGATACACAACATGTTTCATGTGACATGTTATTCTACCTCAAACCTTTATCATCTCACCCAAATGGGGATGGATAGGAGAGTTCCCTCTGATCATGGCGTAACAGTGGACAGTTGTGACAAGGGAAATTGCCATCGGGAATGATAGATGCTTTTTGTGATGCTTTTTTCAAAGGCAATCTGACCTTACTAACCAATCTCGTAAATGTAAGGGTCTCTTATAGCAAAATCAAACGCTTTACCAAAGCTGGAGTCACTGTGTAATATGTGTCAATGTCTGTTAACTGTTTCGTTGGTCGACCTTGAAATAGGACTGTAGGTGGACACCAAAGTTGCAGAGGGAGGAGAGGGATTCCTTTGACGTTAATGCAGTAATGTGTTCCACTCAGTTTTTCTAAACTCTCTTAACTCTCTTAACTCTCTCTTAATAATGTCCAATATTTCTTCTTTATACCCTCTTGTTTTGAATCGTTCACATAGAAGGCGAGGCCCCCAGCAGACTATGTGGTGAATTCATGGATTTACTTTAGGAAGGACATGAACTACCCACTGGGCAAAAACTGGTTGAATCAATGTTTCCACTCCATAAAAAAAAGACAAAAAAATTGGATTTGCAAAAAGTAATTGACGTAAGGGAATTTCGTATTTTTTTCACCCGACTTTTAACCTAAATCCAATGACAGGGTGACATTTTTGGTTAATTTCACATTGAATTCACATTAGTTGACAACTCAACCAAATGTAAATCAAAACCAGACATTGAACTGACATCTGTGCCCAGTGGGTAGTTGTCAACGCAGAGAAGCCTTTTGCGCCACTTCCTGGAAGTCTATGCAACCAAGTCACAGGATGAGAAGCGGAAGCACTGGCAGGTGTAATCGTCAATGAACATTGATGAGAAGACGTTCTGGATGGGAAGAGTGGCTGACGAAGATGTCGACTGCTTCACTGAGAGGTATTGCACCATTCTACATCCAGCTGTGAAGCCTGTAGATAAGTATGGTATCTGGTACGAAGTGAGAAAGTACAAGGTGAAGTTGAGGAGGGTAAGGACGGGAGAGCTGCCAGAGGTGCCGAAAGCAATCACCTTGGGCCCCTACAGTGGTAGGGGTTTCTACCCCGGACATGTCCTACGCTGCTTCAGCTGTAACCTTGCTGACCATCAAGCCAAAGAATGCACAACCATCAAGTGCTGGTGCTGTGAATCCCTTGGCCACAAGGCCAGAGAATGTAACAGCACCAGCAAATGCACCGAGACAAGCAACCCGAGAGAGAGACCAGTCAGTCATTGAGCGAGAAGGAGAGTGACAGCGTGGAAGAAAGCACTTCTGAAAGCACTTCTGATAGTGAGTACAGTACCGACTCAATTCTTCCTGAGAGCAAGGTTGACATAGGTGACTGGTATTATTCCAATGGGGGTCCAGAAGGAGCCAGAGACAACAAGGACAACAAGAGATCACCCCCCTCTCCCGCCCCCCTGCCCTCTACCCCTTTTGAGATGGCCAGCATGACTGCTCAACAAGTCAAGCGACATCACTCCTCACCATCTACAGGTAATTCAAAAAGAAAAAATGTGAAGCCTAGCCCTACATAGTATGTCACCCTATATTTTTGGATGAAGCCATACCAAATGAACACCCTGTATAATCTATGTGGCTTTTATTTGAGCAGGAATAGGAAGGAGAAAATAGAGACACTTAAAAGCCAAGGCCGATATTACTTTAGAACTCTGTTGAAAGACCTAACAGATGTTGACCAAGTTTAAAAATGAGTAAAAGGAATGTCTGTGGTGGAAGTTTTATGCTTAGGGTATACGGTCATTATAGGAGGTGATCTAATACTGTAACAGAAACTAATGACCGGGAGGCATTGAAATTAAACCTGGAAGGGGGGAACGATGGGAGATTCTTGCTTTTTGAATTCCTTAAAATCAATTCTTAATCCTTTTTGTGTTATGACATGTACAGTACCAGTCAAAAGTTTGGACACACCTACCCATTCAATGGTTTCTTTATTTGTACTATTTTCTACATTGTAGAATAATAGGGAAGACATCAAAACTATGAAATAAAACATGTAGTAACCCAAAAAATGTTAAACAAATCAAAACAGATTTTATATTTCAGATTCTTCAAAGTAGCCAGCCTTTGCCTTGATGACAGCTTTGCACAATCTTGGCATTCTCTCAACCAGATTCATGAGGTAGTCCGCTGGAATGCATTTCAATTAACAATTGTTAAAAGTTCATCTATTTCCTTCTTAATGCGTTTGAGCCAATCCGTTGTGTTGTGACAAGGTAGGGGTGGTATACAGAAGATAGCCCTATTTGGTAAAAGACCAAGTCCATATTATGGCAAGAACAGCTCAAATAAGCAACGCGAAACGACAGTCCATCATTACTTTAAGACATGTAGGTCAGTCAATGCGAAAAATGTCAAGAACTTTGAAAGTTTCTTCAAGTGCAGTCGCAAAATCCATCAAGCGCTATGATGAAACTGTCTCTCATGAGGACCGCCACAGGAAAGGAAGACCCAGAGTTACCTCTGCTGCAGAGGATAAGTTCATTAGTTACCAGCCCAAATAAATACTTCATAGAGTACAAGTAACAGACACATCTCAACATCAACTGTTCAGAGAAGACTGCGTGAATCAGGCCTTCATGGTCGAATTGCTGCAAAGAAATCACTACTAATGGACATCAATAAGAAGATAATTGCTTGGGCCAAGAAACACGAGCAATGGACATTAGGCCAAATTTGAGATTTTTGGTTCCAACCGCCGTGTCTTTGTGAGACGCAGAGTAGGTGAACGGATGATCTCCACATGTGTGGTTCCCACCGTGAAGCACAGAGGAGGAGGTGTGATGGTGTGAAGGTGCTTTGCTGGTGACACTGTCTGTGATTTACCTTAGAATTCAAGGCACATTTAACCATCATGGCTACCACAGCATTCTGCAGCAATACGCCATCCCATCTGGTTTGCGCTTAGTGGGACTATCATTTGTTTTTCAACAGGACAATCACCAAAAACACACCTCCAGGCTGTGTAAAGACTATTTGACCAAGAAAGAGAGTGATGGATGACCTGGCCTCCACAATCACCCGACCTCAACCCAATTGAGATGGTTTGGGATGAGTTGGACCGCAGAGTGAAGGAAAACCAGCCAACAAGTGCTCAGCATATTTGGGAACTCCTTCAAGACTGTTGAAAAAGCATTCCTCATGAAGCTGGTTGAGAGAATGCCAAGAGTGTGCAAAGCTGTCATCAAGGCAAAGGGTGGCTACTTTGAAGAATCTCAAATATAAAATATATTTTGATTTGTTTCACACTTCTTTGGTTACTACATGATTCCATATGTGTTATTTAATAGTTTTGGTGTCTTCCCTAATTATTATTCAATGTTGAAAATAGTCAAAATAAAGAAAAACCCTTGAATGAGTAGGTGTGTCCAAACTTTTGACTGGTACTGTAAATGTAATGTTTTGTATCAATTCTTATCACCTTTTTTGATCCCCAAAACTAGTGAAAATACCCAAAAAATTCAAAGCCTATTGAATGTGAAATAAACAAAATAAATAAACAAAAATAATCAGAGACCTATGCTTTTAAAGATGATCTTGTTCAAATCCGTCATATAGAATCCTTCAGGCCTACAGCCTTCAGCGGAAATCGTGAGTTGTGCTCTGCCTCCCACCCCATCCCTCCATCTGTCTCCCTAAGTGAGGGAGAGAGAGACAGATAGAGAAAGAGAAATAAGAAGCTAAAATAACAAAGCAATGGCAGAGCGGGCGGGCGGAAAGGGGGGGTCGTTTGTTCGGGGAAGGTTACGGCTGCATTTCCAAATTGCACAATATTCTCTATATACTTTTGAACAGAGGACCTTGGTCAAAAGAAGTGCACTATATAAGGAATGGGGAGTAATTTGGGACG
This sequence comes from Salvelinus alpinus, assembly GCF_045679555.1. Classification (NCBI taxonomy): domain Eukaryota; kingdom Metazoa; phylum Chordata; class Actinopteri; order Salmoniformes; family Salmonidae; genus Salvelinus; species Salvelinus alpinus. The sequence goes on along the minus strand of NC_092087.1, from coordinate 65,938,997 downwards.
CAAACTACTTCCTCTGAAAGGGAGACACTGTAAAGGTTTTAATGGCGGAGTTAGTCGGACAGTGTTGTTTGTGATGGCCCCCAAGCGCCCTGATCTCGAGACAGTGTGACCTCTATTGGTTCTAGCTGAAACTTCTGTGACGTGAGTAGGACCAGATGGGCGAATTTGGGTCTCTTGGGCGCCACTAGAATGTGTTAGCCCTCTGAACCAAAGCCTAGTCATTAGCTTGGGGAGCTAACATGAGTCTTCGGGTTAATGAAGATGGTAATTTTCGATTGAATACGATTGCTTTTTCCTACTATGTTAGTTATCACTGCTACCTTTTAATTGGGGAGCTAGGTTGCTGTTACCTTAGCAACTAGGAATTATATATCTTTTTTTGGTACCATTGTTATGCTGATGAATGAGGACCCAACAGCGACGTAATAGTAACAGAGTCTTTATTCCAGTATCAAACAAACAATGATTCTCCTGGATATATCAAAGGTAAATCCAAAACAGGAAACTGAAATCCTCTCGTCAGTAGAGAGGAACGACAGGAGACGCGACCACAGACTGCAGGTCGCTTCAGGAAGGCACAGGCCGTAGCTGACAGACACCTGCTCACACGCAGCATCTGAAGAAGGCAAAAACACGACAGGGCGGAACAAGGACACAGGAACAGCCAACATCAAACAAGAATCCGACCAGGCAGAAGCGGAAAACAGAGGGAGAAATAGGGACTCTAATCAGAGGGCAAAATAGGGGACAGGTGTGAAAGAGTAAATGAGGTCGTTAGGAGAATGAGAAACAGCTGGGAGCAGGAACGGAACGATAGAGAGAGAGAGCGGGAGAGGGAGAGAGGGAGGAGGAGAGAGAGAGAGAGAAAGAGGGAAAGAACCTAATAAGACCAGCAGAGGGAAGCACAGGGACAAGACATGAAGATCAAAGACAAAACATGACAGTACCCCCCCACTCACCGAGCGCCTCCTGGCGCACTCGAGGAGGAACCCTGGCGGCAACGAAGGAAATCATCAATCAACGAACGGTCCAGCACGTCCCGAGATGGAACCCAACTCCTCTCCTCAGGACCGTAACCCTCCCAATCCACTAAGTACTGGTGACCACGTCCCCGAGAACGCATGTCCATGATCTTTCGTACCTTGTAAATAGGAGCGCCCTCGACAAGGACGGGGGGGGGGGGAGGGAAGACGAACGGGGGCGCGAAGAAAAGGCTTGACACAAGAGACATGGAAGACAGGGTGGACGCGACGAAGATGTCGCGGAAGAAGCAGTCGCACAGCGACAGGATTGACGACCTGAGAGACACGGAACGGACCAATGAACCGCGGAGTCAACTTGCGAGAAGCTGTCGTAAGGGGAAGGTTACGAGTGGAAAGCCACACTCTCTGACCGCGACAATACCTAGGACTCCTAATCCTACGTTTATTGGCGGCTCTCACAGTCTGCGCCCTGTAACGGCAAAGTGCAGACCTGACCCTCCTCCAGGTGCGCTCACAACGTTGGACAAAAGCCTGAGCGGAGGGAACGCTGGACTCGGCGAGCTGGGACGAGAACAGAGGAGGCTGGTACCCAAGACTACTCTGAAACGGAGATAGCCCGGTAGCAGACGAAGGAAGCGAGTTGTGAGCGTACTCAGCCCAGGGGAGCTGTTCTGCCCAAGACGCAGGGTTTCGAAACGAAAGGCTGCGTAATATGCGACCAATCGACTGATTGGCCCTTTCTGCTTGACCGTTAGACTGGGGATGAAACCCGGAAGAGAGACTGACGGAAGCACCAATCAAACGACAGAACTCCCTCCAAAACTGTGACGTGAATTGCGGACCTCTGTCTGAAACGGCGTCTAACGGGAGGCCATGAATTCTGAACACATTCTCAATGATGATTTGTGCCGTCTCCTTAGCGGAAGGAAGCTTAGCGAGGGGAATGAAATGTGCCGCCTTAGAGAACCTATCGATAACCGTAAGAATCACAGTCTTCCCCGCAGACGAAGGCAGACCGGTAATAAAGTCTAAGGCGATGTGAGACCATGGTCGAGAAGGAATGGGAAGCGGTCTGAGACGACCGGCAGGAGGAGAGTTACCTGACTTAGTCTGCGCGCAGTCCGAACAAGCAGCCACGAAACGGCGCGTGTCCCGCTCCTGAGTAGGCCACCAAAACCGCTGGCGAATAGAAGCAAGCGTACCCCGAACGCCGGGATGGCCAGCTAACTTGGCAGAGTGAGCCCACTGAAGAACAGCCAGACGAGTAGAGACAGGAACGAACAGAAGGTTACTAGGACAAGCGCGCGGCGACGCAGTGTGAGTGAGTGCTTGCTTTACCTGTCTCTCAATTCCCCAGACAGTCAACCCGACAACACGCCCTTCAGGGAGAATCCCCTCGGGGTCGGTAGAAGCCACAGAAGAACTAAAGAGACGGGATAAGGCATCAGGCTTGGTGTTCTTATTTCCCGGACGATAGGAAATCACGAACTCGAAACGAGCGAAAAACAACGCCCAACGAGCCTGACGTGCATTAAGTCGTTTGGCAGAACGGATGTACTCAAGGTTCTTATGGTCAGTCCAAACGACAAAAGGAACGGTCGCCCCCTCCAACCACTGTCGCCATTCGCCTATGGCTAAGCGGATGGCGAGCAGTTCGCGGTTACCCACATCATAGTTGCGTTCCGATGGCGACAGGCGATGAGAAAAGTAAGCGCAAGGATGGACCTTATCGTCAGACTGGAAGCGCTGAGACAGAATGGCTCCCACGCCCACCTCTGAAGCGTCAACCTCGACAATGAATTGTTTAGTGACGTCAGGAGTAACAAGGATAGGGGCGGATGTAAAACGCTTCTTGAGGAGATCAAAAGCTCCCTGGGCGGAACCGGACCACTTAAAGCAAGTCTTGACAGAAGTCAGAGCTGTGAGAGGGGCAGCCACTTGACCGAAATTACGAATGAAACGCCGATAGAAATTAGCGAAACCGAGAAAGCGCTGCAACTCGACACGTGACTTAGGAACGGGCCAATCGCTGACAGCCTGGACCTTAGCGGGATCCATCTGAATGCCTTCAGCGGAAATAACAGAACCGAGAAATGTGACAGAGGAGACATGAAAGGCGCACTTCTCAGCCTTCACGTAGAGACAATTCTCTAAAAGGCGCTGGAGTACACGTCGAACGTGCTGAACATGAATCTCGAGTGACGGTGAAAAAATCAGGATATCGTCAAGGTAAACGAAAACAAAAATGTTCAGCATGTCTCTCAGTACATCATTAACTAATGCCTGAAAGACAGCTGGAGCATTAGCGAGACCGAACGGCAGAACCCGGTATTCAAAATGCCCTAACGGAGTGTTAAACGCCGTTTTCCACTCGTCCCCCTCTCTGATGCGTACGAGATGGTAAGCGTTACGAAGGTCCAACTTAGTAAAGAACCTGGCTCCCTGCAAAATCTCGAAGGCTGACGACATAAGGGGAAGCGGATAACGATTCTTAACCGTTATGTCATTCAGCCCTCGATAATCCACGCAGGGGCGCAGAGTACCGTCCTTCTTCTTAACAAAGAAAAATCCCGCTCCGGCGGGAGAGGAAGAAGGCACCACGGTACCGGCGTCGAGAGAAACAGACAGATAATCCTCGAGAGCCTTACGTTCGGGAGCCGACAGAGAGTATAGTCTACCCCGAGGGGGAGTGGTCCCCGGAAGGAGATCAATACAACAATCATACGACCGGTGAGGAGGAAGGGAGCTGGCTCTGGACCGACTGAAGACCGTGCGCAGATCATGATATTCCTCCGGCACTCCTGTCAAATCACCAGGTTCCTCCTGAGTAGAGGGGACAGAAGACACAGGAGGGATAGCAGACATTGAACACTTCACATGACAAGAAACGTTCCAGGATAGGATAGAATTACTAGACCACTTAATAGAAGGATTATGACATACTAGCCAGGGATGACCCAAAACAACAGGTGTAAAAGGTGAACGAAAAATCAAAAAGGAAATGGTCTCACTGTGGTTACCAGATACTGTGAGGGTTAAAGGTAGTGTCTCACATCTGATACTGGGGAGAAGACTACCATCTAAGGCGAACATGGGCGTGGGCTTCCCTAACTGTCTGAGAGGAATGTCATGTTTCCGAGCCCATGCTTCGTCCATAAAACAACCCTCAGCCCCAGAGTCTATCAAGGCACTGCAGGAAGCAGCTGAACCGGTCCAGCGTAGATGGACCGACAAGGTAGTACAGGATCTTGATGGAGAGACCTGAGTAGTAGCGCTCACCAGTAGCCCTCCGCTTACTGATGAGCTCTGGCTTTTACTGGACATGACATGACAAAATGTCCAGCAGAACCGCAATAGAGGCAAAGGCGGTTGGTGATTCTCCGTTCCCTCTCCTTAGTCGAGATGCGAATACCTCCCAGCTGCATGGGCTCAGTCTCTGAGCCGGTGGGAAGAGATGGTTGAGATGCGGAGAGGGGAAACACCGTTAACGCGAGCTCTCTTCCACGAGCTCGGTGACGAAGATCTACCCGTCGTTCTATGCGGATGGCGAGTGCAATCAAAGAGTCCACGCTGGAAGGAACCTCCCGGGAGAGAATCTCATCCTTAACCTCAGCGTGAAGTCCCTCCAGAAAACGAGCGAGCAACGCCGGCTCGTTCCAGTCACTGGAGGCAGCAAGAGTGCGAAACTCTATAGAGTAATCCGTTATGGATCGATCACCTTGACATAGGGAAGCCAGGGCCCTGGAAGCCTCCTTCCCAAAAACTGAACGGTCAAAAACCCGTATCATCTCCTCTTTAAAGTTCTGATAATCGTTAGAACACTCAGCCCTTGCCTCCCAGATAGCTGTGCCCCACTCCCGAGCCCGACCAGTAAGGAGTGATATGACGTAAGCGATCCGAGCTCTCTCTCTTGAGTACGTGTTGGGCTGGAGAGAGAACACAATATCACACTGGGTGAGAAAGGAGCGACACTCAGTGGGCTGCCCAGAGTAACATGGTGGGTTATTAACCCTAGGTTCCGGAGACTCGGAAGACCAGGAAGTAGCTGGTGGCACGAGATGAAGACTCTGAAACTGTCCAGAGAGATCGGAGACCTGAGCGGCCAGGGTCTCAACGGCATGACGAGCAGCAAACAATTCCTGCTCGTGTCTGCCGAGCATTGCTCCCTGGAACTCGACGGCAGTGTTGAGAGAATCCATAGTCGCTGGGTCCATCTTGGTCGGATTCTTCTGTTATGCTGATGAATGAGGACCCAACAGCGACGTAATAGTAACAGAGTCTTTATTCCAGTATCAAACAAACAATGATTCTCCTGGATATATCAAAGGTAAATCCAAAACAGGAAACTGAAATCCTCTCGTCAGTAGAGAGGAACGACAGGAGACGCGACCACAGACTGCAGGTCGCTTCAGGAAGGCACAGGCCGTAGCTGACATAGACACCTGCTCACACGCAGCATCTGAAGAAGGCAAAAACACGACAGGGCGGAACAAGGACACAGGAACAGCCAACATCAAACAAGAATCCGACCAGGCAGAAGCGGAAAACAGAGGGAGAAATAGGGACTCTAATCAGAGGGCAAAATAGGGGACAGGTGTGAAAGAGTAAATGAGGTCGTTAGGAGAATGAGAAACAGCTGGGAGCAGGAACGGAACGATAGAGAGAGAGAGCGGGAGAGGGAGAGAGGGAGGAGGAGAGAGAGAGAGAGAAAGAGGGAAAGAACCTAATAAGACCAGCAGAGGGAAGCACAGGGACAAGACATGAAGATCAAAGACAAAACATGACAACCATATGTTATTATTCTCTGTCTGCTACCATCCTTTTACAAGTCTGTATGTCGGTCTACTTAACCTTGTGAAATGAAATACGGATAATTGGCTCAACATAATAGTTGTTCCAGCATGTTGGGAATATTTTTAAATGGGTTTGTGTGTGTGTGTGCTGTATCTTTAATTACAATTTATTTAAAAAATAACTCCTGTTGCCTGCTGCTGCCTGAAGCCTCAGCCAATCGGCAAACAAGCAACCATGATTGACTTAAATTGCCGGAAAACGCTGTTAGTTTCATTTAATTTACACCTGCAAATTTCCATTGTCCTGTTTTCCTTGCATTGTTGTAAAAGGCGTTTGCAATATCATGTAAAATCTCAAGTCGTTTTATATCATACAATTGTCTAACAATGTAGAATTTTATTCTTTATGTTTCATATGACATGGGAGATACTGTAGATAAGATAAGGGGAGTTGCAGGAGAGAAATCATTGTATTACAATATAACCATTTCCATGCACCTGTCTTTGATTCTCATCATCTCAAACGCATACAAAAATAGTAGCCCTTCTACTGAGCCAACAGCAAGTCTCAGTTCTTAGCTTAACAATTTAATGTACGAATATGACGTGTCTACTCTTCACAGTATAAGCTGGCACTGTGTATTTGGAAACTCTTCTGTTCAAAGCGAAACACTTTACTTTGAAGTCAGACCATTCTGACGGCGGGGGCATTTGCTACTTAACACGTGAAAATGTGTTCTATTTAGGGCCCAGATAGCCTGGCTCCACTCATCGCTGCTCGTGCCCCTCCTCGCCTTTCTAATTAGGCTACTGTTCGTTCCCCAGCCTTCCACTCCTCTCTTCTGCAACTTTCTCCGTCTTCTCAAATCCTCCTCTTTGTCTCTCTGTCAATGACTAATCCATCAGCCAGGAGCTGAGAGAGAGAGAGAGAGAGAGAGAGAGAGAGAGAGAGAGAGAGAGAGAGAGAGAGAGAGAGAGAGAGAGAGAGAGAGAGAGAGAGAGAGAGAGAGAGAGAGAGAGAGAGAGAGAGAGAGAGAGAGAGAGAGAGAGAGAGAGAGATCCCCACGCAATCTACTGTGCAAACCCAAAGCAGTCCTCTCCAGAGTCTCAATTTCATTAGATGTGTTCGATATCAAAACACTTGAGAAGTCGAGATGATCCTTTATTAAACCTACTGTAAACGTTTCAGATGATCCAGAAACAATTATCATTAAGTGCTGCTGAAATTACTTTCAGGCTACATTAGGAAACGTTTCTTTCTTTGATCGGTCTCCCTTTAGGTTATGTATTTAGGCCCAGAAGGTAGGGGACTGTGTCTGTGAGTAAAGGAGGCTCAGCTGTATCACCATGTCTATGGTTTCATTAGAGTGACTATTAGGATGAAACAGAGGCGGGAAAATGCCTGGCATGTGGTGATATTGATGTCAAGACCTCTTTGTAATGGACTCCACTATTGAGTAACACTATAGAAGGGTTGTGACCCTGCTCAAATAACCAAGGTCATATTGGATCCCTAGGCATTTAATGGCAGGTGGGTCTCAATTTTCAAAAGGTACTGCAATTCTTTCAGATGGAGAGAGAAATAGTGTGTGTGTGTGTATATGTGTGTGTGTGTGTGTGTGTGTGTGTGTGTGTGTGTGAGAGAGAGAGAGAGAGAGAGAGAGAGAGAGAGAGAGAGAGAGAGAGAGAGAGAGAGAGAGAGAGAGAGAGAGAGAGAGAGAGAGAGAGAGAGAGAGAGAGAGAGAGAGAGAGAGAGAGAGAGAGAGAGGGGGAGGAGATATAAAGAGAGAGCACACACACACACACACACACACACACACACACACACACACACACACACACACACACACACACACACACACACACACACACACACACACACACACACACACACACACATCAATATCAGTGAGTGGAGATGGATATTCTCCCTAGAGGGTTGAGAGGCATATGGTGATGGGCTTGCTCAGAGGGCATCTCTCAATGCACACACTGCAGAAATGTGTATGACAGGCAAACCCCACTCGGACTCTCAATAGCCAGCAAGGCATATAAAACAGCAGACTCAAGTATGCTGAGCTATGGCAAACCGCAATAAATAGCATGTTTGTTAGCCTACTTGTGTCGAAGACACATATGTTTTTGTATTCTTTCATTAGACTATTTCAAACAGTTGCATAAATATATTTACCATGTTTCATGAAAAAACGGAGACATACAGTACTGACTCATGAATGTCAAATAGTCCTATCTGCATAAATTACAGTTTTTTACAACTGCTTACACACAAAATCTTTTCATGTCACACGATTTTTGAAACCTATCACTCAAAGTGCAAAACTACACACCAAATATCCAAAACCATAAGCTATTTCTCAGCCTTTGACTCAGTTGTCAATTGCATAAAACACTTTTTTCAAAACACTACACACAATTCTCTACCTAAAACACTAAAATCTAACAGGAAGTGACTTGCTTTCCTTTTCCAAACACAATCAATCAACATGCTACACTTATTCACCAGGTCACACACACACTCCTCACATGTGCAAACACTAATAGCTTAACTGATCACTAACCAATCACTGCTTTACTGTAGTATAGGCCTATAAATAGGTCAAAGGTCAGATTACCTGTTTTGAACAATGGATGCCAACAATGGACAGAGAGCAAGAGGAGTAGGAGGGAGAGGAAGAGGAAGAAGAGGACGAGGGCAAAGAAGAGAAGGAAGGAGAGCCATCTCTGATGAGATTAGGGCAGCACTTGTTGATCATGTGATCAACCACGGTTTGACCATGAGAGAGGCTGGACTGAGAGTCCAGCCCAACTTGAGTCGATTTACAGTGGCGTCCATAATTCGAACCTTCAGAAATGAGAACAGGTATGCAACTATCTAATGACTATTTTAGCATTACAGTAATGTACTGTAAAATATGTATTACTGCATAGTATTGCATAAACATTTGTAACTCTAAGCCATCCATTTACTGCACTGCATTGAATGAATGAGGTTGGTTATCATGCTGTACTACATTGTTTTGTACATTGTTTACAGTTCTTATGCTGAACACATACTGTGTTTGAATTCTGTACAGAGTGGAAAGGCAAAGACATCATGGAGCAATTATAAATATGGTTTTGGCCAACAATGCAATTAGGATTCGAGAGATAAGAGAGCATATCTTGAATAATGACACCATATTTAACAACATCAATGCTGTAAGCCTGTCGACCATACAACGCATCCTCCAACGGCACCGAGTGACGATGAAGCAACTTTACAAGGTGCCATTTGAGAGAAGCTCTGACAGAGTCAAGAATATGCGACATGACTTTGTAGAGGTATGTATGCAACACTACTTCCAGTACTTCAGACATACCATATTTACTCATCTGTATATCCTTTTGTCTGTTACAGAGAGTATTGGAGCTGGATGCCCATGTAAATCGCCATGCATTTATTTATGTGGATGAGGTTGGCTTCAAGGATGAGGATGAGGATGAGGATGTGGATGAGGTTGGCTTCCTCACCAAAACCAGGCGCCGCGGAAGAAATGTAATAGGACAGAGGGCAATTACCAATGTCCCTGGACAGCGTGGGGGTAATATAACTATGTGTGCTGCCATCACTCAAAACGGGGTCCTCCATCACAATGCCACAATGTACAACACCGGCCATATGCTCACTTTTCTGGATGCAATTTACACAATGCTTGTCCCTGATCCAGATCAGGAGCCTGCTAGATTTGTGGTTTTATGGGACAATGTTAGTTTTCACCGGGCTGTTCTGGTCCAAAACTGGTTTGCCACCCATCCACAATTTTTTATAGTTTTGTACCTACCCCCATATTCACCTTTTCTAAATCCCATAAAGGAATTCTTCTCAGCCTGGCGCTGGAAAGTGTATGATCGCCAACCCTATGCCCGCATGCCGCTTCTCCAGGCAATGGAGGACGCATGTGGGGACATAGAGGTTGCCTCTGTCCAAGGTTGGATACGCCATGCTAGGAGATACTCCCTCGATGTTTGGCAAGAGAAAACGTATCTTGTGATGTGGACGAAGTATTGTGGCCAGACCCAGGCCGGAGAAGAGATGAAGTGTAGCTTAGCACTGGTGACTGCCCCCCCCCCCCTACCAATTCCTGGACTGCCCCCCCGGGACCCCACACACACAATTGTGTTCTTTACTGTATTCTAAAGAATATACTTTTGGTTTACATATGTTTATGGTTTTGTTGTATGCTACTGTATACAACAGTAATGTTTGGCCTAATAAATATTTTCTGTTTCTACATTGCATTGGTGTTTACAGTGTACTTGTTACCCCTCTCAGCAGATTACTTTCACTGTAGAACATTGTATTGATATGTAGATATAAGCCTATGAAAGACCAAAGAGCTTTAGATTTAGAACAACAGTGTTTACATGGTGTATCCAAAAATTTACTATTATGAAAGCAGTGTTTGCCATTTGATGCAAATGCTTAATTCTGACATGTGTTTATGGCATTTTGAATGCAGTGTTACATTTTGCTCATCACTCATCGCTCATTGCTACATCACCGCTTTAGCACACTCTGCCAACCCTGATGTCCTTGCCGTGTCCGAATCCTGGCTTAGGAAGGCCACCAAAAATTCTGAGATTTCCATACCCAACTATAACACTTTCCGTCAAGATAGAACTGCCAAAGGGGGAGGAGTTGCAATCTACTGCAGAGATAGCCTGCAAAGTTCTGTCATACTTTCCAGGTCTATGCCCAAACAGTTCGAACTTCTAATTTTAAAAATTAATCTCTCCAGAAATAAGTCTCTCACTGTTGCCGCCTGCTACCGACCCCCCTCAGCTCCCAGCTGTGCCCTGGACACCATCTGTGAATTGATCGCTCCCCATCTAGCTTCAGAGTTTGTTCTGTTAGGTGACCTAAACTGGGATATGCTTAACACCCCGGCAGTCCTACAATCCAAGCTTGATGCCCTCAATCTCACACAAATCATCAAGGAACCCACCAGGTACAACCCTAAATCCGTAAACATGGGCACCCTAATAGACATTATCCTGACCAACCTGCCCTCCAAATACACCTCTGCTGTCTTCAATCAAGATCTCAGTGATCACTGCCTCATTGCCTGTATCCGCCACGGGTCCGCGGTCAAACGACCACCCCTCATCACTGTCAAACGCTCCCTAAAACACTTCTGCGAGCAGGCCTTTCTAATCGACCTGGCCCGGGTTCCCTGGAAGGATATTGACCTCATCCCGTCAGTTGAGGATGCCTGGTCATTCTTTAAATGTTACTTCCTCACCATATTAGACAAGCATGCTCCGTTCAAAAAATGCAGAACCAAGAACAGATATAGCCCCTGGTTCACTCCAGACCTGACTGCCCTCGACCAGCACAAAAACATCCTGTGGCGAACTGCAATAGCATCGAAGAGCCCCCGCGATATGCAACTGTTCAGGGAAGTCAGGAACCAATACACGCAGTCAGTCAGGAAAGCAAAGGCCAGCTTTTTCAAGCAGAAATTTGCATCCTGTAGCTCTAACTCCAAAAAGTTCTGGGATACTGTAAAGTCCATGGAGAACAAGAGCACCTCCTCCCAGCTGCCCACTGCACTGAGGCTAGGTAACACGGTCACCACCGATAAATCCGTGATAATCGAAGACTTCAACAAGCATTTCTCAATGGCTGGCCATGCCTTCCTCCTGGCGACTCCAACCTTGGCCAACAGCCCCGCCCCCTCCGCTGCTACTCGCCCAAGCCTCCCCAGCTTCTCCTTTACCCAAATCCAGATAGCAGATGTTCTGAAAGAGCTGGAAAACCTGGACCCATACAAATCAGCTGGGCTTGACAATCTGGACCCCCTATTTCTGAAACTGTCCGCCGCCATTGTCGCACCCCCTATCACCAGCCTGTTCAACCTCTCCTTCGTATCATCTGAGATCCCCAAGGATTGGAAAGCTGCCGCGGTCATCCCCCTCTTCAAAGGGGGAGACACCCTGGACCCAAACTGTTACAGACCTATATCCATCCTGCCCTGCCTATCTAAGGTCTTCGAAAGCCAAGTCAACAAACAGATCACTGACCATCTCGAATCCCACCGTACCTTCTCCGCTGTGCAATCCGGTTTCCGAGCCGGTCATGGGTGCACCTCAGCCACGCTCAAGGTACTAAACGATATCATAACCGCCATCGATAAAAGACATTACTGTGCAGCCGTCTTCATCGACCTGGCCAAGGCTTTCGACTCTGTCAATCACCATATTCTTATCGGCAGACTCAGTAGCCTCGGTTTTTCTAATGACTGCCTTGCCTGGTTCACCAACTACTTTGCAGACAGAGTTCAGTGTGTCAAATCGGAGGGCATGTTGTCCGGTCCTCTGGCAGTCTCTATGGGGGTACCACAGGGTTCAATTCTCGGGCCGACTCTTTTCTCTGTATACATCAATGATGTTGCTCTTGCTGCGGGCGATTCCCTGATCCACCTCTACGCAGACGACACCATTCTATATACTTCCGGCCCTTCCTTGGACACTGTACTATCTAACCTCCAAACGAGCTTCAATGCCATACAACACTCCTTCCGTGGCCTCCAACTGCTCTTAAACGCTAGTAAAACCAAATGCATGCTTTTCAACCGTTCGCTGCCTGCACCCGCACGCCCGACTAGCATCACCACCCTGGACGGTTCCGACCTAGAATATGTGGACATCTATAAGTACCTAGGTGTCTGGCTAGACTGCAAACTCTCCTTCCAGACTCATATCAAACATCTCCAATCCAAAATCAAAGCAAGAATCGGCTTTCTATTCCGCAACAAAGCCTCCTTCACTCACGCCGCCAAACTTACCCTAGTAAAACTGACTATCCTACCGATCCTCGACTTCGGCGATGTCATCTACAAAATAGCTTCCAATACTCTACTCAGCAAACTGGATGCAGTTTATCACAGTGCCATTCGTTTTGTTACTAAAGCACCTTATACGACCCACCACTGCGACCTGTATGCCCTAGTCGGCTGGCCCTCGCTACATGTTCGTCGTCAGACCCACTGGCTCCAGGTCATCTACAAGGCTATGCTAGGTAAAGTGCCGCCTTATCTCAGTTCACTGGTCACGATGGCTACACCCACCTGCAACACGCGCTCCAGCAGGTGTATCTCACTGATCATCCCTAAAGCCAAAACCTCATTTGGACGCCTTTCCTTCCAGTTCTCTGCTGCCTGCGACTGGAACGAATTGCAAAAATCTCTCAAGTTGGAGACTTTTATCTCCCTCAACAACTTTAAAAATCTGCTATCCGAGCAGCTAACCGATCGCTGCAGCTGTACATAGTCCATCTGTAAACTACCCACCCAATTTACCTACCTCACCCCCCATACTGCTTTTATTTATTTACTTTTCTGCTCTTTTGCACACCAGTATCTCTTCTTGCACATGATCATCTGATGATTTATCACTCCAGTGTTAATCTGCTAAATTGTAATTATTCGATTTATTGCCTACCTCATGCCTTTTGCACACATTGTATATAGATTCTCTTTTTTTTTTTCTACCATGTTATTGACTTGTTTATTGTTTACTCCATGTGTAACTCTGTGTTGTCTGTTCACACTGCTATGCTTTATCTTGGCCAGGTCGCAGTTGCAAATGAGAACTTGTTCTCAACTAGCCTACCTGGTTAAATAAAAGGAATTTTGAAAAGAGGAGACAGTTTTGAAAATGTGTGTAAGCAGTTGGAAAAAACTGTAAGAGGTTAGAACTGACCTCAAAACCTACACAAAACCTAACGTGGATCTAGGCACAGGTATCTCTAGACAACCACTGTGTATTGTCCTCGTAATGCATATTTATTGATTAAGGCCAGGATTCAATTCGATCACGGATTTAAACAATCCGCCATTTAATGATAATGTACGATTGCCAGCAAATGCATCTTTTACCGTATTTGTGGTCTCCGTGAACATGAAAACATTGCCTTTAAAATATGCATTGCCGACAATGTGTATTGCGATTGGTGGTGTGCCAATTTGTTGTGTATGACTTATTTATTGATGATGCACTATCCATATATTTAGGTGGATCACATTTGTACCTGTGTATTATATTGTATGACATCACATTTTATGTATGTTCCTGCATACAGTATGTACCAAGATGTTCAAATTACTGGGTGTGTCCCAAATGGAATCCTATTCCCTATATCATAGGTACTCCCTACGAGGTCCGGAGCCTGCTGGTTTTCTGTTCTACCTGATAATTAATTGCACACACCTGGTGCTCCAGGTCTAACTCAGTCCCTGATTAGAGGGGAACAATAAAAAATGCAGCGGAACTGGCTTCAAGGTGCAGAGTTGAGTTTGAGGGCCCTATATAGTGCACTACTTTTGACCAGAATCCTATGGGACCTGGGCAAAAGTAGTGCCATATATAGGGAATAGGGTGCAGTGATCTGGCTACACAAGAGGCTCCAGATGTCAAGGCGATGCCAACTGATGCCAAGGACAAGGATTTCAGCGAGAGAGGGTGAGAGAAAGCAGGCACAGATGGTCCTAGCACCCCCTTCGTTTTTTATTTAAAACCTGGAAGTGCATACAGAATGCCACCAATGCCATAACAGCTAACAATATGGAGCATATCCTTAGGCTCTTAGAATAGGTGTAGCTATATGATATATTTGGAATATATCCATTGGTTGTAGCAGAAAAGGAAAGCAACCTCACTTAACGATATTGCATTAAAAAGCTGAGCGATGATGCAACAACACACTATGATTGGAGTAATAACCTAATAGAGCTGCAAAGACAACCGTTAAAGACCCACTCCTTAATTTGCAACAGCAAACTGGCAGCCCCACCACTTGATTTGCTCTAAAAATCACTTTCAATGATCAGAAACTGGTGTATAAATCACAAAGTGAGCCTTTAAAACCAGGGGATTTAATCATCTACAAGCTGTGAGCAAGGGGGTCATAATCTTTCATTCTATCCCTAACCCCGGCTTAACCTAGCTTTGACCTCCTCAACCATAGGCTCAGTGTTCTATGAGCAGTCCATGTATTTACGATTCCCCCTTGTTTTACCTGGATTGTTTCATAGAATCGTCTGACTTGTAATATATACGTGGTGGTAGATAATCCATGGAAGTTTATGCATTACATAAGTGTACATCATGCGGCCTGGGGGCTACTTGTGTTTTGGTGCATAGGCGCTAATTCAATGCTATACAGTCATGTGATCTCCCAGGTGAATGCGTTGCTAATACAGGGTCAAATAGGGCGCTGTTCCAGGTGGACTTTTCTGCCATCACTCTGTAGAAACGATCAGATCACACAATGTCTAATCTGCACAGCACGACTCCGGAAAAAAAAACGACCTGAAACGCCACCAAGGTGCACCTTGACCTTTTCGACAATGTTAAGTTAATGTACTATATGCTGCAAACATTTTTGGGTGGTATACCGCAAGGCTCTGTCATCAGACTTGCAGATTTGACATAGTAGCCTAAAACGATGTGCCATGTTCAGGGATAAGCATAAGCACAAACAAACCCCTGAGCGACACATTCAATCTAAAGGGCAAACAAAAATATATCTATAGGGGAAAAAATCTAGAAGACATCAAATATCATAACGCCTGTTGATAGTGCCCAAATGAACATGTGAGAAAATATTGTGGCAGGGGGATGTTTTGTTCTCCTTGGATCACAGGGGAACACTAAAGGAACATCAGAAGACTATGAACAGATCCCTGAGGAATGTCTACACTACTATCTTCTAGTACACTGAAGCACTTAGGGAAGGACATGAGTTATATGCCCTGGAAAGTGTGTCAGAGAGAGAAACTGCTTGACAACAGCTGAAGACAGCCTGACCTATTTACAAGATGCGATGTGGACAATATCCCAGGGACGCAGGCAGCTCACCCCGAGGAGAACGTCTGCGTGACGTCCAGCCATTAGGAAAAAACCAGCAGCAAGGCGGGATCTCCAAGAGAGCAATCTTCCATCCAGCATCCCTGCTCTCACTGACTACAGAGAAGAGACGCAAGCCATATTAATGTTGCCAGAACCATTTGTGTATGGTATGGTGTGGGTGTGTGTCAGGGGCGTCATGCCTACTGAAACAGAATGTGTATCTGTTTGTATGCTGAAAATACAGATGCTATTGTTTATTTTATGCTGAGTTCATTCTAAGACATCGAATTTGGCCATGAGTGCCCCCTCCAGAAAATAGGTTGCATGATGCCTTGTGTGTGGAATGTATACTGAGGAGCAGGCTTGTTAGCAATTCCACAATCCCTCCGAACTCCACCACAAGCAAACCCCTAGCAGCCCTCTGATAATGTGTCTATTTTACTGTAAAGTGTACTGAAAGTGTGTAGATTTTTTGTCGCTGTTGGTGAATTCCAGAATGTACCAATTAGAAACTACAAATTATGATTACGATGTGTGTCTTACTCTACAGTACTAGAGACTAATAGATAATAGCACTGTTAGATCAAGTACTCCCTAGACTCCTACTGTTCATTGTTCATTACTTACTTAATCCTCCATCATCCCCATTGGGACATATGGCCACAATGAGGCTCCCTCCACTTCTCTATGTCCTTGGCGTCAAGTTCCTTGTTCATTGGTTTGTAGTAGCTGGCTGTCTAACAGCGCTGGGTGTGTAAGCCCCCATGGTATCACCTGTCATGGCCGACTAATTGTCTCAATGCCAGAAGGGGTCACTCTGACACTATCAATAAGGTGTCTGCTCCATCCAGCAATGGAGATAGGGCCATTTCACCTTCTCCTTCTCAAGGCTGTAGTGACTGAGTGAGAATGTGTGTTTGTTTTTCTCACAGTCTTGGTCTTTTAATGACGACCTATTGAATTAGCACTGGTTAGCATGAATCGGACGTTGTTAATACGTTATATATGCTGCAAGAAAAGGTCATTTTCTTCATTGGGGTCACGGTGTAGCTTATTGACTTGTCATTGGTACTAACCTCTCGGGGTCATCTCTAATCGACGTATTAATTACCTGACGTGACACTTGAGTGATTTCCTTGCTATGCATCGCCAGCTAATTATAGCGTGGCCTTGTTGCTCTTTCACAGCATAAGCATAGGCATACGATTTCAATGACCTACTACTGTATGGAGTGGAAGCGTTTAGGTGTAGTAAGTCCCAATTGTAGACTATCTGTGTCAGTAACACAAGTCTATTACAAGCCTTAATATATAACCACAGAGTTCTTAGTTCTGCAGATGGCACCTACATGCAATTGAATAGGACAACATGAGAGCCGATTCATACAATAGCCCCTTGAGATGGCAAAGTTCTACTTTTCCTCATGAGGACATTTCCTCCAGGCATGTTCATGAAACATTAATGTCATCATTAGATCTGCCCACCTGCTCCTTCCCCAACTAACAAATGAGTCACATTATTCATTGTAAGACTTCATTTATTTATTTATTTTTAAAACATTTTAGTCATTTAGCAGACACGCTTATCCAGAGCGACTTACAGCGTTGAGTGCGTACGTTTTCATTCGAACTGGTCCCCCATGGAAATCAAACCCACAACTCTGGCATTGAAAGTGCCGTGCTCTACCAACTGAGCCACACAGGACCACATTGCATCACCCTCACCAATGTACATGCAAAAAACGAACATGAAATTCCTTCTTTTTTTTTTTTAGTGCGATATTTTATTCATCTATATTACTTTTCTATATTCTATTCTACCCTATATGCGCCTAGTCCTATAGGACTTCCTCTGCAGATGGGGTCCCTGGAGCAAACCACACTGTGTTAGGCTGTAAATGAGTGTGAGACCTGGTCTCACTCAAGCTGATGCCTCTCGATGTGTTACAGGAGGGAGGGGGGGTTAAGATGGTTGCCTGCCTACACACATCTTATATAGCAAGTGCACAAATGTCTAGGGGCATTGTCCTATTGGTGCTGTTAGGTACTCAGTATTACCACACACGCATGCACGCACGCACAATTGTTGTTCTTCACATGAACCAGTAGTTTTCTTTTCAGTCGTACACACTGCGTAAGTGTGGATAATGTATTCGTGCTGTGTCAAAAATGGACTCCCACCACTACAATGTGTCAGTTGAACGGTTTTGGAGTGTTCATATATACGTGTTGTAATGTTAATTCTACTACTACTGCAAAGCCAAGCAGACAAATGTGTCTATGTCTCAATTTAGGGTTGCACACTACTTTTGACAGGCCCATATTCTCACTCTAATCACCATGATAACTTAGTGTGATTGACTGGATTTGAACCTGGGTCTGCTGTATGTTACAAGACTGCGTTACGCTACTGAGCTAAGGTAATTCTCCAGGTTTTAGGCAAGGTTACTTATCACATGAGCTTGTATCAACGAGCCACCTCAAATCAAATCAATTCAAATGTATTTGTCACATACACATGGTTAGCAGATGTTAATGCGAGTGTAGCGAAATGCTTGTGCTTCTAGTTCCGACAACGCAGTAATAACCAACGAGTAATCTAACCTAACAATTTCACAACAGCTTCCTTATACACACAAGTGTAAAGGGATGAAGAATATGTACATAAAGATATATGAATGAGTGATGGTACAGAACGGCATAGGCAAGATGCAGTAGATGGTATAGAGTACAGTATATACATATGAGATGCGTAATGTAGGGTATGTAAACATTATATTTAGTGACATTGTTTAAAGTGGCTAGTGAAACATGTATTACATAAAGATGGCAAGATGCAGTAGGTGGTATAGAGTACAGTATATACATATGAGATGCGTAATGTAGGGTATGTAAACATTATATTTAGTGACATTGTTTAAAGTGGCTAGTGATCATTTTTTTTTACATGTATGGCAGCAGCCACTCAATGTTAGTGGTGGCTGTTTAACAGTCTGATGGCCTTGAGATAGAAGCTGTTTTTCAGTCTCTCGGTCCCTGCTTTGATGCACCTGTACTGACCTCGCCTTCTAGATGATAGCGGGGTGAACAGGCAATGGCTCGGGTGGTTGTTGCCCTTGATGATCTTTATAGCCTTCCTGTGACATCGGGTGGTGTAGGTGTCCTGGAGGGCAGGTAGTTTGCCCCCGGTGATGCGTTGTGCAGACCTCACTACCCCCTGGAGAGCCTTACGGTTGTGGGCGGAGCAGTTGCCGTACCAGGCGGTGATACAGCCCGACAGGATGCTCTCGATTGTGCATCTGTAAAAGTTTGTGAGTGCTTTTGGTGACGAGCCGAATTTCTTCAGCCTCCTGCTGCTGCGCCTTCTTCACCACGCTGTCTCCGTTACGTTAGTGCGTTTCATAAATCGACTATTGTTGTCATGCTATGTTATAGAGTTGTCAGAAACACCAGATGGGACCAGGCTGAATTAACACATTTTCCATGTCATAAACATAAAACAAAGATGAATGATCACAAATTCCGAATAATCTGACGAAGAATTGATATAAAACGGATCCATAGAGACAGAAAACCCGCCAACACTACCTCTTTCCCATGCCTGCCTATTCAGACATTACAGTACGTTTGTTTATGCTAATTTACGACATGCAAATGACCTCCACAAAGCAAACAGAGAAGGTCTACCCCAATCTCACAAGAATCTAAATTGAAGGGAAAGACAGAGAAAAAAAATGTCCACAATCTCCACACAAACTCTGACAGATTGACAAAACCCATATGCAAATGAACCAGGATGCTCAGTTGGAGGAAAACCACAGTGTCACCCAAAGGCCGTTTCTCTCCTCTGCTTTGCGATGGACAAAATAAAGAAATGTTCTTTCACTTCTCCTCATCAACCGGACCAGGGAATGACAAGTCAACAAAGGAGAATGCAAGAGGGGAGCTTCCTAAAAAAGAAAGCCATTGCAGGGTCCTGCTGAGCCGGTCGTAATGCCAGTTGCACAATTAACAGAGGCAGTATGAGGAAATGGAAGGAAGAGATTAAATATTGATCCCATGGCAACAGTGTGTGGCAGCCATGCTATGTTCCTAACTGGATAACAACCGGTGCCTTAGGACAAAAAGGGTACCTTAAATGTGCCCTTTGGTTGTGCTGCCCATGCATGTCTGTTTTAAAATGTTGGGCCAGTCTTTTGGACAATGGGCCTTTTTTAGTGAGTGAGAAACAAACAAATGTAGGACTGTCATTGTATCCTCCAGCCACTATCCTACATATTTACTTTGACAATATCAGTAGGTCTCCACTATTTCTCATAGAATCTGCACAAAATGGCACAAATTCTTAAAATGAAATATGGATTCATTGAAAAAGAAGAAAAGGTCATCGTGACGACAGCAGACAATGGGAGAGGAGATCCAAGAAGAAACACAGAGACAATCTACATAAACTGACAACAGCATGGACACATGATTGTTGGATGGGTGGTGAAGCCAGTGGAAGGTTGACGTCTTTGAGGAGAAAATGATCGGAACAGACAGGAGACTGACGGCTGAAACAAGGCCTGTGGCTCCTTTTCTGTCAATCAAAATGATTGACAGGTTAGACGGCATGGGGGAATCTCAGTTCCTCCAGGCACTAAAGACAGCATTCTTAGACCCCTTACCAGCGCTCAGCATAGGCCCTATAAGAGTAAATGTGTGTGTGTGTGTGCGTGTGTGTGTGTGTGTGAGTGCGCCAAGGGGAGGCCTACCCTTGGTGGGAGACGTTTTCCTCATCAACCTTGTACTTGTCAACTAAGACCAGAAGTAGAGACCATTTATCTTCTTGAAGGTACATCATCAACCCTCTAAAAATAAGAGCTACAACTGACCCCCATTTCTCTCCTGTTGGCTACATTACAGAGAGAGAGAGAGAGAGAGAGAGAGAGAGAGAGAGAGAGAGAGAGAGAGAGAGATTGGGTGCTCTCCAGTCCATTTTTCTATGTTCTGTCTCTCTCCTCGTTATTTTTAGGATGGTTATCTGTCAATGCTGTGTGGTGCTTTGTGACAAGGCTGGCAAGGAATTTGTTTTGTTGTACACAGACAGCTCGAAGAATCCATCACTGTGCTGCGCTCGCCTTCAAAAGTTTCTTGCTCTTGGCCAATGACCTTTGCCAAGCTGTTTTTTTGAAGTTTTAACATGTATTGGAAATGACAAATGGGAGCAAGAAACTTTTTTTTCTACCAAAATATTAAGAAGAGAGAGCTTGCACTAAAGACCTGCAAAGGAACAAATAAAGTTTGGAAAGATTTTTTTTAAAGTTCAAGGGACACTTAATTTCTTTTAACACGTATTTAATATCTCCAGCATCATAACAGTGTCTGTCAACACATTTGACAATGATGATTTTCTACATTCTGTAGTCAAAAAGATTTCATATAATATTGACACTGGTGATGCTTAATGAAGTGTCCCTTTAACATTCAGCAATAAGATCCATGTGAAAATAAAGCCATTAAGCTGTGTACTACCAAGTTCTAAACCACAGCATGGTTATCATTGGAAAATCATAAAAGAGTTGTGAGAGATGAAATTCGAAATATTTGCATAGATTTAACTGGTTTCTATTACGAGGACAACCGATTAAACATGTCCATGGTTCTAAAATGGCCTCCAATGAGAAACATGACTTGAAAGCGTTCCACAGGGATGCTGGCCCATGTTGACTACAATGCTTCACACAGTCGTGTCAAGTTGGCTGGATGTCCTTTGGGTGGTGGACCATTCTTGATACCAGTGGAGGCTGCTGGGGGGAGAACGGCTCATAAAAATGTAAAAAAAAACAAAAAAAAACGGAGAAAATAGATTGGCATCAAACTATGTGTTTAATTTATTTAATATCATTCCACTTATTCCGCTCCAGTTATTACCACAAGCCCGTTCTCCACAATTAAGGTGTCACCAACCTCCTGTGCTTGATACACATGGGAAACTCTTGAGCGTGAAAAACACTGGTACCTACTACCATACCCCGTTCAAAGGCGGTTGGTGGCACCTTAATTGGTACCTACTACCATACCCCATTCACCCTCTGGAAGGCCCACATACAATCCATGTCTCAATTGTCTCAAGGCTTAAAAATCATTCTTTAACCTGTCTCCTCCCCTTCATCTACACTGATTGAAGTGGATTTAACAAGTGACATCAATAATAATTTAAAGGGTAATAGCTTTCACCTGGATTCACCTGGTCAATCTAAGTCACGGAAAGAGCAGGTGTTCTCAATGTTTTGAACACTCAAGTGTACATTTTCCATCACTCCTTTTCCTTCAGATGTTATCATGAGGATTTCTATCGTTCTCTATTGAAGCATCAATATTCTATATCGCACCATTCCATCAGTTCCATTTAATTCAATCTACAGTATATGTCGGGGGGAAATGGCCCTTCAAAGAATTATCGTTATTTTACCTCTCGATAGAAAATTCTACAGAACCATGAAAGCAGGGTTCCAGCTACATTGGCTCTTGGCGAGCATTAAAGAGATGGTCCACTCAAAATATCTAACATGATTTATCCACTTATCTTGGCTATAAACAAAGCGTGAATCACTTTTCCCACAGTTCTTTGCCTGGGCCAGTTCATATCGCCCACGGTTTACTGATGGAGGTGACAGAGACACATAGTCAAAACATGACAACACAGGAATGGGCTCATTTACTGTGCTTGTCACATGTAATTCGTTACTACTGTAAATACATATGGCCTCTAAATGTGGCCTGTTGCTGGGATCAGAATCCTCCAGAGTTGAGGCATGAGTGACTGTGACACTGCAGATAACTGAGATGTGCCTGTATGTGAGGAGCCTGTATTATGAGAATCGAAGATGTGGTCAACATCATCTCACAGAGGAATCTGAACCAGTTTCAGATTGTTAAGGTTTTGAAATACGTAACACGTGTATGTCCTAACACAAAATCCTTTCCTGGTGTTTTTCTTCTCAGCGGTATAGTTGCGCTGCCATCACCTTTATGCCTAGAGTATTCCAACAACTCCAGGCATTTTTTTTTGTGTGAGAACAAAATTGTTTAGGTACAATATACACATACATATAATTTCATATTCAATTCATATTGTATTTTCCATTCATTTTTTCCCATACGTTAATTTACACATACTGTACATATATATACCTTTGGGCTGCCTTTTGTTTTTACATAAATACAAAGTATGAATATAGCAGGTAAAAGAAGAGAAACAAAAATAAGTGAGCCTCCCCACAACCTCCAATCCCATTCCCCCAACCCCACCCATCCAACATGTCTCCGTCCAACCACCCACCTCCTGTGCCAGTGCTGCCTGCCAACAGTAATTATCTCTGATTGTTTTAGATATTCAAGGAGCTATCATCGTTAAGTAACATAGTAGATCCAAAGCATTGCATATTTACATTCATGCACTTAGAAACACATTTTGTAACTTTGTCCCAGAAGCATTTAACTGCAGGGCACTCCCACATCATTTGAAGGAATGTGCCTGCCTGATTTAGGGGACACAGAACTATAGGCAACTCTAACAAAATGGTGTTCTGCATTCTGTTTTATTTCCAACAAGCTCTCACAGTCTCACGTCAAAATTAGACGTTCACCCATGTTTCTCAAACGTCAGATTTCAAAGTTGTTACAAATGTAAAATGTCTAAGTATTTAAGGTTAGGTTTCGGCATTAACTCCCAATAGTTAAGGTAAGGGTTAAGGTTTGGGATAGGCTTAAAACAAAGATTTAAAAAACGTTATATCACTGGATTCGAACTTGAAACCTTTGGAATCAGAGGCAGCGCTGTCACGTTCTGACCCTAGTTCTTTTGTTATTTCTTTGTTTTAGTGTGGTCAGGGCGTGAGTTGGGTGGGTAATCTATGTTCGTTTGTCTATGTTGTTTTTTTTGTTTGGCCTGGTATGATTCTCAATCAGAGGCAGGTGTCGTTAGTTGTCTCTGATTGAGAATCATACTTAGGTAGCCTTTTTCCACCTGGGTTTCGCGGGTGGTTATTTCCTGTTTAGTGTTTGTGTGTTTCACGTTACGGGACTGTTTCGGTTTTCATTTTGTTTCACTTTGTTAGTTTGTATTTTGTCGTATTCATTTCTCATTAAAAGTCATTATGGATACGTACCACGCTGCATTTTGGTCTTCCGATCCTTCCTACTACTCCTCATCAGAGGAGGAAGAAGAAAGCCGTCACAAGCGCTCAATGTTGCCCCTAGTGGCTGGTTTCCACATCATTTCCCAACATTCTCAGACATGGATGGACGTTGAATACTGATTTGTATCACGGGTGACCTGGGTTGGCTGGGCTACAAAAGGCAATCAAGCCATACGTCAAAACCTATTTAATTTACGACTCCAATTGCTTGTGAGAGATGTAATGAAACATTTAATTTGGCCTAAAATCCCTTGAACATTGGTCAGTGTATTAAGCTGTTTTGCAAAAAGCCAAATGGATTTTCATGAATAAGTTAAGGACGCACAGTACAAATTATATGTCAGAAGCTTGTAGGGTAGGGAAGCCTAAAGTGGAATGTATCAGAGCCCTTTGAAAAGTAGCGTTGGGGTGGACAAAACTCTCCTCATACGGGGCACTAAAAATAATGTTTTTACGTTTTTTTAACAGATTTTTAAAAAATTGGGCAAACGTAACCATTCCTAAAAAGCCAGCTTCAATGACACATTGGTGAACCATGAAATTAGATAAAACGCCTTACTGGCTGAATAAGGCCACTCTGGTACACAGAGTACGTGGTTTTGTAGCTCAGTTGGTAGAACATGGGGCTTGCCATGCCAGGATAGTGCACGCATGACTGTAAGTCTCTTTGGATAAAAGCGTCTGCTAAATGGCATATATACACTGAGTGTACAAAACATTAGGAACACTTGCTCTTTCCATGACATATACTGAACTGGTGAGTCAAATCAAATAAAATTAAATGTTATTTGTCAAATGCGCCAAATACAACAGGTGTAGTAGACCTTACTGTGAAATTATTAATTTCCAAGTAACCAACAATGCAGTTCAAGAAATTTGTTAAGTTAAGATAGATAAGTTAAGTTAAGATAAATAAATAAACTAAACAATTTAAAAAAAAATCCTAGTAACACAATAAAAGAACAATAACGAGGCTATATGTAGGGGGTACCAGTACCGAGTCAATGTGCGGGGGAACAGGTTAAAGAAGGATTTCTAAGCCTTGAGACAACTTGTATTGTGTATGTGTACCATTCACAGGGTGAATGGGCAAGACCAAAGATTTAAGTGCCTTTGAACGGGTTATGGTAGTAGTTGTCAGGTGCACCGGTTTGAGTGCGTCAAGAACTGCAACGTTGCTGGGGTTTTCAGGCTCAACAGTTTCTCGTGTGTATCAAGAATGGTCCACCACATGCGGAAAGCATTGGAGTCAACATGGGCCAGCATCCCTGTGGAACGCTTTCAAGTCATGTTTCTCATTGGAGGCCATTTTAGAACCGTGGACATGTTTATTCGCTTGTCCTTGTAATAGAAACCAGTTCTAGAATCCATGCCCCGACTGAGGGCAAAAGGGGGTGCAACTCAATATTAAGAAGGTGTTCCTAATGTATATATGACGCCATGACATTACATGACAGATGGCATTAGCAAATGTGAGTTTGCTTCCTGTGAAGGAAATGCTTCCTGCGAAGGAAATGCTTCATGTTCCTGCACGGTGGTGTGACGTCTACGTATACAATTCTTTCAGCCTTACACTGTATGTTGTATTCCTCTCTGAAATCTATGTGTAGCAATGCAAATGCCTTGCACATCTGGCCTTGTGTGTTTATGGATGTGTGCGTGCGTAAGGGAAATGGATGTTGTGTTTTGCATTGTATACTGACGCAATGCTCAGGGGATTTGAGAAGAAGGCCTTGTCTTTGTGGCAACTTCATTGCCGATTACATGATTTGTTGGCACAGTAACCAGGTCACCCGCAGGATATGACTGTTACAGTCAGCCTCCTCTGGTGAGTTAGATTTCCACTGTGCATCCCTCACTGTTGCACTTGGAAGTTTGCAGACTATTTGTTTAAAGTTTTTTATTTTTTTATTTTTTATTTCACCTTTATTTAACCAGGTAGGCTAGTTGAGAACAAGTTCTCATTTACAACTGCGACCTGGCCAAGATAAAGCATAGCAGTGTGAACAGACAACAACACAGAGTTACACATGGAGTAAACAATAAACAAGTCAATAACACAGTAGGGGGAAAAATGAGTCTATATACATTGTGTGCAAGAGGCATGAGGAGGTAGGCAATAAATAGGCCATAGGAGCGAATAATTACAATTTAGCAGATTAACACTGGAGTGATAAATCATCAGATGAACATGTGCAAGAAGAGATACTGGTGTGCAAAAGAGCAGAAAAGTAAATAAATAAAAACAGTAAGGGGATGAGGTAGGTAAATTGGGTGGGCTGTTTACAGATGGACTATGTACAGCTGCAGCAATTGGTTAGCTGCTCAGATAGCAGATGTTTAAAGTTGGTGAGGGAAATAAAAGTCTCCAACTTCAGCGATTTTTGCAATTCGTTCCAGTCACAGGCAGCAGAGAACTGGAAGGAAAGGCGGCCAAATGAGGTGTTGGCTTTTGGGATGATCAGTGAGATATACCTGCTGGAGCGCGTGCTACGGGTGGGTGTTGTTATCGTGACCAGTGAACTGAGATAAGGCGGAGCTTTATCTAGCATGGACTTATAGATGACCTGGAGCCAGTGTGTCTGGCGACGAATATGTAGCGAGGGCCAGCCGACTAGAGCATACATGTCGCAGTGGTGGGTGGTATAAGGTGTTTTAGTAACAAAACGGATGGCACTATGATAAACTGCATCTAGTTTGCTGAGTAGAGTATTGGAAGCTATTTTGTAGATGACATCGCCGAAGTCGAGGATCGGTAGGATAGTCAGTTTTACTAGGGTAAGTTTGGCGGCGGGAGTGAAGGAGGCTTTGTTGCGAAATAGAAAGCCGATTCTTGATTTTATTTTGGATTGGAGATGTTTAATATGAGTCTGGAAGGAGAGTTTACAGTCTAGCCAGACACCTAGGTATTTATAGATGTCCACATATGCTAGGTCGGATTCGTCCAGGGTGGTGATGCTAGTCGGGCGGGCGGGTGCAGGCAGCGAACGGTTGAAAAGCATGCATTTGGTTTTACTAGCGTTTAAGAGCAGTTGGAGGCCACGGAAGGAGTGTTGTATGGCATTGAAGCTCGTTTGGAGGTTAGATAGCACAGTGTCCAAGGAAGGGCCTGAAGTATACAGAATGGTGTCGTCTGCGTAGAGGTGGATCAGGGAATGGATCAGGGAATCGCCCGCAGCAAGAGCAACATCATTGATATATACAGAGAAAAGAGTCGGCCTGAGAATTGAACCCTGTGGTACCCCCATAGAGACTGCCAGAGGACCGGACAACATGCCCTCCGATTTGACACACTGAACTCTGTCTGCAAAGTAGTTGGTGAACCAGGCAAGGCAGTCATCAGAAAAACCGAGGCTACTGAGTCTGCCGATAAGAATATGGTGATTGACAGAGTCGAAAGCCTTGGCCAGGTCAATGAAGACGGCTGCACAGTACTGTCTTTTATCGATGGCGGTTATGATATCGTTTAGTACCTTGAGCGTGGCTGAGGTGCACCCGTGACCGGCTCGGAAACCGGATTGCACAGCGGAGAAGGTACGGTGGGATTCGAGATGGTCAGTGATCTGTTTATTAACTTGGCTTTCGAAGACCTTAGATAGGCAGGGCAGGATGGATATAGGTCTGTAACAGTTTGGGTCCAGGGTGTCTCCCCCTTTGAAGAGGGGGATGACCGCGGCAGCTTTCCAATCCTTGGGGATCTCAGACGATATGAAAGAGAGGTTGAACAGGCTGGTAATAGGGGTTGCGACAATGGCGGCGGATAGTTTCAGAAATAGAGGGTCTAGATTATCAAGCCCAGCTGATTTGTATGGGTCCAGGTTTTGCAGCTCTGTAAGAACATCTGCTATCTGGATTTGGGGAATGGAGAAGCTGGGGACGCTTGGGCGAGTAGCTGCGGGGGGGGGGGTCGAAGCTGTTGGCCGAGGTTGGGGTAGCCAGGTGAAAGGCATGGCCAGCCGTTAAGAAATGCTTGTTGAAGTTTTCGATTATCATGGATTTATCGGTGGTGACCGTGTTACCTAGCCTCAGTGCAGTGGGCAGCTGGGAGGAGGTGCTCTTGTTCTCCATGGACTTTACAGTGTCCCAGAACGTTTTGGAGTTAGAGCTACAGGATGCAAATTTCTGCTTGAACAAGCTAGCCTTTGCTTTCCTGACTGTCTGCTGCTTGTTTCAACTATGCAAAGTTGCTAACCATTATCAACAGAGCTGTAACTACATATGAGGACACCAAGGTCCGGACCTTGGTAATAAAAATAGGTAATAAAATAATAATAATACAAATATATATTTTGTACACAATAAAGAAAATAAATTATGGGTCAACATTTAATATTGCTCCCAGCGTTTGATTAAAGCTCAGATTGCTTAGGCTATATTATTTTTCTAACTGAGTTCTAACCGTGCCTGACTCTTTGCTAACAAATGGGATCATGAACAGTGGTTTCTTCGTTATGTTTGCCTGCGTTCCCCGGATTTGCCTTCCGGATTTGCATTTTTAGCAGCACATTCACCACTTACTTGTTAGATATTACTGCACTGTCGGAACTAGAAGCACAAGCATTTCGCTACACTCGCATTAATATCTGCTAACCATGTGTATGTGACAAATACAATTTGATTTGATATGATTTCACTCAAACGGCTAGCACTGCCAACTCACGGCACAGATGTGAAACAAACTACCCCAACTCATAGTCGGGTTAAGTAGGCAACTAGAGACGCAGCCGACAATGTGTTTGCGAGATACCGGACAAAAGGCCATTTTAAAACCAGACTCATGCTGTTCACAGTCATCCCCCAAACGAACAAAAATACACTCTCGGAGAATGAGTGCACAACTGGTAAATAGTCGCTTAAAGATATGTGAGTCAGGTGGCTAGCTGCCGGCAGCGACTTCTATTGCAGTAATGTTGAAGAGCCAGCTAGAAGGATGAAATAAGAAGCTAACACTGAATACAGCCTAACGCAGCAGGAACAAAAAATCTGCTGTTTTTGTGGCTATGACTGTAGTATACTGCAGTATTTACTGTAGTGTTTTTGCCGACAATACTGCATTATTTACCCTAGTGTTTTTGCTTTATTATCTTTGTCATAGAAGTGGGGGCTTTCTCCTTGAGGACACGTACTGGACAAATACTAAAATAATACATTTTCCATAACCTGTAGGTAGATAGGACTTGAGTCTGAATGGATAGTTTAGAGCTTCTGCTCTTTTCTATTACCTGAAGGGAACACAATATACAGTCTATACTTGGCATGTACAGTTGAAGTCGGAAGTTTACATACACCTTAGCCAAATACATTTAAACTCAGTTTTTCACAATTCTGACATTTAATCCTAGTAAAAATTCCCTGTCTTAGGTCAGTTAGGATCACCACTTTATTTTAAGAATGTGACATGTCAGAATAATAGTAGAGAGAATGATTTATTTTAGCTTTTATTTCTTTCATCACATTCCCAGTGGGTCAGAAGTTTACATACACTCAATTAGTATTTGGTAGCATTGCATTTAAATTGGTTAACTTGGGTCAAACATTTTGGGTAGCCTTCCACAAGCTTCCCACAATATGTTGGGTGAATTTTGGCCCATTCCTCCTGACAGAGCTCGTGTAACTGAGGCAAGTTTGTAGGCCTCCTTGCTTGCACACACTTTTTCAGTTCTGCACACAAATTTTCTATGGGATTGAGGTCAGGGCTTTGTGATGGCCACTCCAATACCTTGACTTTGTTGTCCTTAAGCCATTTTGCCACAACTTTGGAAGTATGCTTGGGGTCGTCCATTTGGAAGACCCATTTGCGACCAAACTTTAACTTCCTTTAACTTCCTGCTTCAATATATCTACATAATTTTCCTTCCCTCATGATGCCATCTATTTTGTGAAGTGCACCAGTCCCTCCTGCAGCAAAGCACCCACACAACATGATGCTGCCACCCCCGTGCTTCACGGTTGGGATGGTGTTCTTCGGCTTGCAAGCCTCCCCCTTTTTCCTCCAAACATAACGATGGTCATTATGACCAAACAGTTATATTTTTGTTTCATCAGACCAGAGGAGATTTCTACAAAAAGTACGATTTTTGTTCCCATGTGCAGTTGCAAACCGTAGTCTGGCTTTTTTATGGTGGTTTTGGAGCAGTGGCTTCTTCCTTGCTGAGCGGCCTTCCAGGTTATGTCGATATAGAACTTGTTTTACTGTGGATATAGATACTTTTGTACCTGTTTCCTCCAGCATCTTCACAAGGTCCTTTGCTGTTGTTCTGGGATTGATTTGCACTTTTTGCACCAAAGTACGTTCATCTCTAGGAGACAGAACGTGCCTCCTTCCTGTGCGGTATGACAGGCTGCATGGTCCCATGGTGTTTATACTTGCGTACTATTGTTTGTACAGATGAACGTGGTACCTTCAGGCATTTGGAAATTGCTCCAAGGATGAACCAGACTTGTGGAGGTCTACAATATTGTGGAGGTCTTGGCTGATTTCTTTTGACTTTCCTATGATGTCAAGCAAAGAGGCACTGAGTTTGGAGGTAGGCCTTAAAATACATCCCCAGGTACACCTGCTATTGACAAAAATTATGTCAATTAGCCTATCAGAAGCTTCTAAAGCCATGACATCATTTTCTGAAATTTTCCAAGCTGTTTAAAGGCACAGTCAACTTAGTGTATGTAAACTTCTGACCCACTGGAATTGTGAAACAGTGAATTATAAGTGAAATAATCTCTCGGTAAACAATTGTTGGAAAAATTACTTGTGTCATGCACAAAGTAGATGTCCTAACCGACTTGCCAAAACTATAGTTTGTTAACAAGAAATTTGTGGAGTGGTTGAAAAATTGGTTTTAATGACTCCAACCTAAGTGTATGTAAACTTCCGACTTCAACTGTATGTTTCTCACTCGTGGGTGGCACAAATTGGGATATGGGTAAAAGAAAAAGAAAAACTATTGCTAGGACTGTCTGGGAGTGGTCTGAGGGGAAAACTAAAACTATCTCTTATTGGCAAAGAGGTTTGTTATTGGGTTATTATTATTCTATATATTCTATAGTATACTACAAAATTCCATCCTAAGTATTAGACATGATTTAGGGATACTACAGTATGTAGTGTATTCTACAATATACTACAAAATTCTATAGTAAGTACTACACATGATTGAGGGATAGTATAGTGTGTAGTATAGTATTCTAGAGTATACTACAACAGTGTATATTAAACACTACATGATCAAGTGATACTACAGTGTGTAGTATAGTATTCTACAGTATACAAAAAGGTCTACTGTCACGTTCCTGACCTGTTTTCTGTTGTTTTGTATGTGTTTAGTCGGTCAGGGCGTGAGTTGGGGTGGGCATTCTATGTTATGTGTATCTATGTTGGTTAATGGGTTACCTGATATGGTTCTCAATTAGAGGCAGGTGGTTTACGTTTCCTCTGATTGAGAACCATATTAAGGTAGGTTGTTTCACATTGTTTGTTGTGGGTGGTTGTCTCCTGTGTCTGTGTTTGTAGCGCCACACGGGACTGTTTCGGTTTGTTTGTAGTCTGTACCTGTTCGTGCGTTCTTCGTGTATATGTAAGTGCTTATGTTCAGGTCGGTCTGCGTCGTTTGTTGTTTTGTAGTTTGTTAAAGTGTTTTCGTGTTTTTTCGTCTTTACTTTAATAAATTCATTATGTCTACATTTCACGCTGCATATTGGTCCTCTGATCCTTCTCGCCTCTCCTCGTCCGAGGAGGAGGAAGACGACAGCCGTTACATCTACTAAGCACTACACAATCAAGGAATACTACAGGGTGGAGTAGAATATTCTACACAGTATACGATAAAATTCTAAAGTAAGCACTACATAATTGAGGGATACTACAGTTTGTATTTACAACAAAATTATATAGTAAGTACCAAACATGATCAAGGGCGGCAGGTAGCCTGGTGGTTAGAGCTTTGGCCAGTAACCGTAAAGGTTGCTGGATCGAATCCCCGAGCTGACAACGTAAAAATCTGTCTTTCTGTGCTGGAAAGTCCTGGATTGTGCAAAATTTGCCCATTATTCTTTTCAAGCTCTGTCAAATTGGTTGTTGATTATTGCTAGACAAACAATTTCAGGTCTTGCCATAAATTTTCAAGCAGATTTAATTCAAAACTGTGTAGATTTAGCCTTGTGTTTTAGGTTATTGTCCTGCTGAAAGGTGAATTCATCTCCCAGTGTCTGGAGGAAAGCAGACTGAACCAGGTTTTCTTCTAGGATTTTGCTTGTGCTTAGTTCCATTCCGTTTCATTTTTATCCTGAAAAATTCCCCAGTCCTTAAAGATTACAAGCATACCCATAACATGATGCAGCCACCACTATGCTTGAAAATATGGAAAGTGGTACCTGGTAATGTGTTGTATTGCATAAGCCCCAAACATAACACTTTGCCAAAATAGTATTCTTTACAGTCTTCCTTCTTTTCACTCTGTCAATTAGGTTAGTATTGTGGAGTAACTGCAATGTTATTGACCCATCCTCAGTTTTCTTCTATTACAGCCATTAAACTCTGTAACTGTTTTAAAGTCACTCATGGCCTCATGGTGAAATCCCTGAGCGGTTTCCTTTCTCTCCGGCAACCGAGTTAGGAAGGACGCCTGTATCTTTGTAGTGACTGGGAGTGTTGTTTTTTAAATTTTATTTAACATTTATTTAACTTTAACTTGATACACCATCCAAAGTGTAATTAATAACTTCACCATGCTCAAAGGGATATTCAATGTACCAATAGGTTCCCTTCTTTGCGAGGCATTGGAAAACCTCCCTGGTCTTTGTTGTTGAATCTGTGTTTGAAATTCACTGCTCGCCCGAGGGACCTAACAATAATTGTATGTGTGGAGTACAGAGATGAGGTAGTCATTAAAAAATACTGTTAAACACTATTATTGCACACAGAGTCCATGCAACATATTATGTGACTTGTTAAGCAAATGTTTACTCTGAATTTATTTAGGCCTGCAAAAACAAATGGGTTTAATACTTATTGACTGAAGACATTTCAGCTTTTCACTTTTAATGAATTTGTAAAAATTTCAAAAATCATAATTCCACTTGGACATTAATCAATCAATCAATCAAATGTATTTATAAAGCCCTTCTTACATCAGCCGATGTCACAAAGTGCTGTACAGAAACCCAGCCTAAAACCACAAACAGCAAGCAATGCAGATGTAGAAGCACGGTGGTTAGGAACAACTCCATAGAAAGGCTGGAACCTAGGAAGAAACCTAGAGAGGAACCAGGTTCTGAGGGTGGCCAGTCCTCTTCTGGCTGTGCCGGGTGGAGATTATAACAGTACATGGCCAAGATGTTCAAACGTTCTTAGATGACCAGCAGGGTCAAATAATAATAATCACAGTGGTTGTAGAGGATGCAACAGGTCAGCACCTCAGGAGTAAATGTCAGTTGGCTTTTCATAGCCGATCATTCCGAGTTAGAAACGCAGGTCCGGTAGAGAGAGAAGGTCGAAAACATCAGGTCCGGGACAAGGTAGCACGTCTGGTGAACAGGGCTATTGTGTATTGACCATTGACAAAAAAATAAAAAATCTCTTAATTCAGGCTGTAATACAACAAAATGTGGGAAAAGAAATCTCCTTATTGTCTGCCTCAACAATGCAAACTAAGGAATAACTCTGGATACAGATACTAGAGAAAAGCAGAGACCAGACGCTTTTCTTGAGTATTATGTGAATTCGAGCCCAGATGTTTTCAGCAAGAGAAAAACAGATGGAACAGGCGGTATCTCCACTGGGCTTTGTTCTAAGCCCTTTATTTCTCCAGTCCAGAGGAGACAAAGACATCCACTCTCCATCACACATAAATGGTGTCGATTACAATACCCACTGGCTGATGCGGAATTACAGCACACCCAGAGGTGTCATGCCCACAGGGGACGCAAGGGCATGTGCCCCCTCAGATTTGTCCTGCTTCTTCATTTTTCAGATGTTAAATTAATGACTAAACTTCATTTTTACGCCCACACTTGATTATTTATACAAAAAAGATCTGTCATGGTTTCTTCCAAGGTGCACCACGGAGCAAAGGTAGGAGGTATGTTTGTAAATTAATTTGATCAAGCTATGTTAGCCTATTGATTCCTTTTTGATGAATAATAAAACCGTTTTGGTGTTTCTCTGTAATGCCTAGTAATTTTATGAAGTTGGCTTTAACTAGCCAGCTAGATAGGTTCCCAATCTCCCAACGTCAAAACTAGCTACCAAGCCATTTCAGGCTATCAATCAAGTTAGAGTAGCTTGTCTAAATACCAAAATTGCTTTAATTCTTGGGTTATGATAGAATATACCACTGTACTAAACTCCTAAGGGCATAAACATTGTTAAATAATCGATGTGGATCATTCATTTAAATGACAATTGAACAGGTAAATACCTATGTTTAGATAACCTATGCAGAAAAATAGACAGAAATATGTGCCTGCAGGATCTCTTGGAGATCAGAGGGGAGATGTAGTGTACACAGAGACACTGACATCTGGACCTGTGGCTCTCTCGATTGGATAGTCGCCATGTGTGGACCAGTATTGTGGTTGTGAGAGACGCTGACAGTTTTCAATGCATCGATGCCACAGTAGAAGCCATATTCTTTTTATGTGTTCTAGTGCCGATTATAAAAGGAATGCTGAGTTTCTATGGTGATACATCCTGTGGGGAAAGTCAAAGTACAACAATTCCCGAGCAGATCTAGTTGATCCTTCTGTTCAAGTCATTATCACATGCACGTATAGCTCATAACATAAGCCTTTTAGTGACTTGAAACACTTTATTGAAAAAAAATGGGTGCCACTTTAAACGGAGTACAGCTTATGTAGCGTACATAAAGGCTTCATAAGCACTACATAAATGCTTCACAAATCATCTATAAGTGTAAGTCATACTCTATAAATGCTGTAGAATGTTACATTTGCCAATTCATCATACTGTGGGAAAGGATATGTACCCTTTATACACCATTTATAGAATATGACATAGGCTTAAAGATGACTTGTGAAGCATTGTTGTAGTGCCTATCTTTATCTTTATGTCTGCCTTGATCTTTATGCATGCGATATAAAGCCTTTATAATTAATATTTTGCTTAAACTGTGAGCAAATTATGTTTAGTTTTTCTGAGGCAGTAGCATCAAGGCTGGAGAAGCAGGCCAGTAAACAAAGGGTTGCCGGTTCAAATTCCAGGGCTGACCGGGAACAATCTGGCGGGAGCGAGGTGCCACCTACTGCCGTTAATGCCGTTGAGCAAGGCACTTCCTAAACTGCTCCAGGGTGCTCCTCTTTAGCTGACCGTGTGCTGCTTCCAGGCTCTCGTGTAAGTGTATGTTCATATGTCCGAAGGGGTTGGGGGGGGGGACATTATACAGCAGACACATTTCCATTTTACAATAACAGTTGTATTGTATTTTATTATGAAACGCTTACTTAAAGGTAGACTCAGCGAAATTACGTTGCCACGGGCGGCACCGCAGATATTGCGATGAGCGAGAAGCCAAGACTTCGCTCTCACACAGTCGCACAGTAACTGCGCACGTGCACGGGTTCACTTCGCGCTGCTCAAAACAGAGGTGAAGTAGAGCCTTGCGCTTCAACGCTCTCAGTTGTTGTGGAAATTGACCCACTATGCTGTTAACTTTCTGCATCTACTTCATAACGCTGAGGCTGCATTTAATGTACTGAAAGGTCAGACACAAAGGTCCTGTGTACCGTCTTACATAGACAGTGGGGTCCGGGATTATTGGCACCCTTGATAAAGATGAGCAAAAAAAGACTGTATAAAATAAATAATACAAATACTGAGCTAGAAATGTAAAAATATATTATTATATACTAATACAATTGCTCAGAGAAATAGATGTTGTTTAACAAGTCATAAAACAAATCTCAAAAAGATTGGATCAAAATTATTGGATCCACTATTATCAATACTGCAGCATCCTCCCCTTGCAAGGATAATAACACTGAGGCTTTTTCTATTGGGGGGGTATTAGACCACATTGGGAGGGATATTAGACCACATTGGGAGGGATATTAGACCACATTGGGAGGGATATTAGAACACATTGGGAAGGATATTAGAACACATTAGGAGGGATATTAGACCACATTGGTAGGGATATTAGACCACATTGGGAGGGATATTAGAACACATTGGGAGGGATATTAGACCACATTGGGAGGGATATTAGAACACATTGGGAGGGATATTAGAACACATTGGGAGGGATATTAGAACACATTGGGAGGGATATTAGAACACATTGGGAGGGATATTAGACCTCCATACAGAATCTTTCCAGATCCCTGATATCCTTCGTCTGTGCTTATGGACTCCTGTACTATATGTATCTTTCTGTAAATAAAAGCTCTATAGGCCTGAAACAAAATGGAAATCCTTTACTTATTGATGTGGCTCATTTTCACTGACGTTCCTGTGAACTTTCCTGAAAGAGTTTTTTTAGGATGTAAATCATCCTTACAAGCATGCACACCCATACATCCTCACGCATGCTCACCCATACATCCTCACGCATGCTCACCCATACATCCTCACGCATGCTCACCCATACATCCTCACGCATGCACACCCATACATCCTCACGCATGCTCAACCATACATCCTCACGCATGCACACCCATACATCCTCACGCATGCACACCCATACATCCTCACGCATGCTCACCCATACATCCTCACGCATGCTCACCCATACATCCTCACGCATGCACACCCATACATCCTCACGCATGCTCAACCATACATCCTCACGCATGCACACCCATACATCCTCACGCATGCACACCCATACATCCTCACGCATGCTCACCCATACATCCTCACGCATGCACACCCATACATCCTCACGCATGCACACCCATACATCCTCACGCATGCACACCCATACATCCTCACGCATGCACACCCATACATCCTCACGCATGCTCACTCATACATCCTCACGCATGCTCACCACTCACCACGCGCATACATACTGTACTGTTCACTAACCACTACTGCTACGGTTACTATCTAACGCTTAATTACTGTTTATTACAACGGTTTATTGATTGCTTAATTTACATATATAATTGATGAAAAGAAAAGGGGGCATACTGAAGTGAAACGAAAGGTGACCTCTATGTCACGTTCTGACCATAGTTCTTTTGTGTTTTCTTTGTTTTAGTGTTGGTCAGGACGTGAGCTGAGTGGGCATTCTATGTTGTGTGTCTAGTTTTCACGTTTCTATGTTTGGCCTGATATGGTTCTCAATCAGAGGCAGGTGTTAGTCATTGTCTCTGATTGGGAACCATATTTAGGTAGCCTGTTTTGTGTTGGGGTTTGTGGGTGGTTGTCTTCTGTCTTTGTGTCTATGCACCAGATAGGACTGTTTCGGTTTTACACATTTGTTGTTTTCGTATTTTGTAGTGTTCACGTTTATTGTCTTAATTAAAGTCACGATGAACACTAACCACGCTGCGCTTTGGTCCGATCCCTGCTACACCAGATGAAGAGGAGGAAATCTGCCGGTACAGAACCACCCACCAAAACCGGACCAAGCAGCGTGGTAAAGGACAGCAGCCGCAGCGGCCAAGTACACAGGACTCCTGGACATGGGAGGAAATTCTGGACGGCAAGGGACCCTGGTTTCAAGCTGGAGAATATCGCCGCCCTCGTGAAGAGCTGGAGGCAGCTAAAGCCGAGAGGCGGTGGTATGAGGAGGCAGCACGGAAGCGTGGCTGGAAGCCAGAGAGGCAGCCCCAAAAATTTCTTGGGGGAGACACACAGGGAGTGTGGCGAAGTCAGGTAGGAGACCTGCGCCAACTTCCCGTGCTTACCGTGGAGAGTGAGAGTACGGGCAGACACCGTGTTATGCGGAAGAGCGCACGGTGTCTCCTGTACGTGTGCATAGCCCAGTGCGGTACATCCCAGCTCCTCGTATCGGCCGGGCTAGAGTGGGCATCGAGCCAGGTGCCATGAAGCCGGCTCAACGCATCTGGTCTCCAGTGCGTCTCCTTGGGCCGGTGTACATGGCACCAGCCTTACGCATGGTGTCCCCCGTTCGCCAGCACAGCCCAGTGCGGGTTATTCCACCTCGCCGCACTGGCCGGGCTAAGGGGAGTATTCAACCAGGTAAGGTTGGGCAGGCTCGGTGCTCAAGAGCTCCAGTACGCCTTCACGGTCCGGTATATCCGGTGCCACCTCCTCGCACCAGCCCAGTACCACCAGTGCCAACACCACGCACCAGGCCTCCTGTGCGTCTCCAGAGCCCTGTACGCCCTGTTGCTGCTCCCCGCACTAGCCTTGAGGTGCGTGTCCTTAGCCAGGTACCACCAGTTCCGGCACCACGCACCAGGCCTACTGTGCGCCTCAGCTGGTCAGAGTCTGCCGTCTGCCCAGCGCCGCCTGCGCTGCCCGTCTGCCCAGCGCCGTTTGAGCTGCCCGTCTGCCCAGCGCCATCTGAGCTGCCCGTCTGCCCAGAGCCATCTGAGCTGCCCGTCTGCCCAGCGCCATCTGAGCCGCCCGTCTGCCCAGCGCCATCTGAGCCGCCCGTCTGCCCAGCTCCATCTGAGCCGCCCGTCTGTCCAGCGCCATCTGAGCCGCCCGTCTGTCCTGAGCCGCTAGAGCCGCCCGTCTGTCCTGAGCCGCTAGAGCCGTCCGCCAGTCAGGAGCTGCCAGAGCCGCCCGCCAGTCATGAGCTGCCATTCAGTCCGGAGCTGCCATTCAGTCCGGAGCTGCCCTTCAGTCCGGAGCTGCCCTTCAGTCCGGAGCTGCCCTCAGACATGAGCTACCTCTCAGCCATGAGCTACCTCTCAGTCATGAGCTACCTCTCAGTCATGAGCTACCCCTCAGTCATGAGCTACCCCTCAGTCCTGAGCTGCCCCTCAGTCCTGAGCTGCCCCTCAGTCCGGAGCTGCCCCTCAGTCCGGAGCTGCTTCTTCAGTCCAGAGGCGTCTTTCAGTCCAGAAGTGTCCCTCGGTCCTGTGGGCCCATTAGTAGGGTTCCCAGGCCAGGGTCGGCGGTGAGGGTCGCTGCTCAAAGGAGGACACTAAACCGGACAAAGACTATGGTGGAGTGGGGTCCACGTCCTGCGCCAGAGCCGCCACCGCGGACAGATGCCCACCCAGACCCTCCCCTATAGGTTCAGGTTTTGCGGCCGGAGTCCGCACCTTGGGGGGGAGGTACTGTCACGTTCTGACCATAGTTCTTTTGTGTTTTCTTTGTTTTAGTGTTGGTCAGGACGTGAGCTGAGTGGGCATTCTATGTTGTGTGTCTAGTTTTCACGTTTCTATGTTTGGCCTGATATGGTTCTCAATCAGAGGCAGGTGTTTGTCATTGTCTCTGATTGGGAACCATATTTAGGTAGCCTGTTTTGTGTTGGGGTTTGTGGGTGGTTGTCTTCTGTCTTTGTGTCTATGCACCAGATAGGACTGTTTCGGTTTTTCACATTTGTTGTTTTCGTATTTTGTAGTGTTCAAGTTTATTGTCTTAATTAAAGTCATGATGAACACTAACCACGCTGCGCTTTGGTCCGATCCCTGCTACACCTCCTCTTCAGGCGAAGAGGAGGAAATCTGCCGTTACACTCTAGCTCACTTTGGTTTCTTCCCATATAACATACACGTTGCACTGTAGATATTAACTACTACAGCTTATGTGTAAATATTTAATTTGAAAGATTATTATTTTAAAGACCCCATTTGAACTGTTCCAACTACTCAACTTATCATCAAGCCCTTGATTAGTTTGGGGCAGAAACAATGTTCCAACTTATTTGAAATGACTACGCAGTGAAGAGAAAAGATGGAGGCCGAATGATGCTTAGGTGAAGCTATACATGGTCGGTCACATACACAACAATAAACTCCAAATTACAATTGCATTCCCATGATTATTTTTGTAAAATGTTCTCATTTTGACCTCAGGCTCACTCCTGAGAATACACTCTGGCCTAGAAAGCGCAAACCTTCGGGGCACCACTGCTGAAAACATTGTGCAATTTGCAGCTTCACCCCGAGCCATAGAGGTCTCTGATCTTTCTCTACACTCCCTGCTTTCCATTGTGTGTGTAGAACACAGTGAAAAACGCCAATGCATTGATCTTTTTTCCCTCTCTCACAGCATTTTTTTTGTGAAACCAGGTCATCGAATCTATGAGTTATAGATCCCTCTCCATGACAAACTCTGGCACTAACAACATTGTGTAGCTTCCTTTGTCCCTTTCGGTTGAACGCTTCTGTTCGGGATTTAGCATGCCTTGTGCTTTGCAAGCATCTTTGTAAAGTGTTGTTCCATTAAGTCATTGGGAGGGACGGGGATGCAGTGTCTTCTCATTTCGTGTCAGATTCCTCGGGTCGGGGCTCTCATCCTAACAGCACTTCGTCATGCGGCAGGTGCTCCATACGTTTGCCACGCAACCACCAAAGTGCTTAATCAATAATGAAAATAGTCTGGTCGGCTCCAGTGAGGAGAACGCTGGGGTTTTGAAATGGAAGGTGAAACATGAGCTAGAGTAAAGGGGGTGACAATGGCACTCCATTCAATATTCAGCACTCCATCCATCCAACGTCTACCTTTTCTCTTCCATTCATCTTTAAAAAAACTAACTTTGAACTATTTCCTTGGCCCATTTGTCTTCCCCTCCTTGCAGGATGCCTCTCCTGTTTCATCTCTCTTCTCCTCAATGTCTCTCCTCCTCTCCTTTCTGTTTCTCTCGGGGCCTCATTTTTTGAACTCTCTTCTTCATCTCCAACCAAACCTTGCTACTCCTCCTGGACCTCAATGACGTGCATGCCTGCTCCCAATTGCATGTGCGAGTGGGTGTGTGTCTCTCTCGGTTCCTCCACTTTTTACATCTGCGGTCAAACCATATGGAGAGAGGTGAGGTAATGGGACCTAAATTGGGTGGCTGGAGGCTGCAGGAGAGCCATCTGGGACATAGGCCTACTGTTGTAGTCAGGCTGGGCTGACAACTGTACAGACTTTCCCACCAAACCACAGGCTATTGTCCCTAAGGGATGAGAATGTTCTCCATCTGCCATACATAATGGCTCATCTGTTGGACACAATGAGAGTATGTTGCCTTCTTAGTTGGACATGAGAGTTAAACTGGTGTCGACCAAATCTAGGACTTGTTTTCAAAATATATTTGAGGTTTTCATAAGAGACTGGATTACTAGTTTAGTTGTGTGGGGTTTTAGGAAAATTCTATGCTCGGATTTCTCAACACACAAAACATTCCAATATGTGAAGTCTAACCGAAAAGGAATAAAAACAATTATAGTGCGATTAATATTGTGTGAATTCTACAGTACAAGAGGAAATGTTGACAGATATTTGCACTCGGAGCAAAATTTAACTTGTGCCACCTTGCCATAAGAGCTAGTAGGCCTAGTCCGGTAAAAGATACCTCTGAGCCAAATACTTTACAGTACCATCATTTTTGGGCAAATATACACTACCATTCAAAAGTTCGGGGTCACTTAGAAATGTCCTTGTTTTTTAAAGAAACTTTTTTTTGTCCATTAAAATATCAAATTAATCAGAAATACAGAGTAGACATTGTTAATGTTGTAAATGACTATTGTAGCTGGAATCGGCAGATTTTTAAAATGGAATATCTACATAGGCGTATAGAGGCCCATTATCAGCTACCATCACTCCTGTGTTCTAATGGAACATTGTGTTAGCTAATCCAAGTATATCATTTTAAAAGGCTAATTGATCATTAGAAAACCCTTTTGCAATTATGTTAGCATAGCTGAAAACTGTTGTTCTGATTAAAGAAGCAATAAAACTGGCCTTCTTTAGACTAGTTGAGTATCTGGAGCATCAGTATTTGTGGCTTCGATTACAGGCTCAAAATGGTCAGAAACAGAACTTTCTTCTGAAACTCGTCAGTCTATTCTTGTTCTGAGAAATGGAGGTTATTCCATGCAAGAAATTGTCAAGAAACTGAAGATCTCGTACAACGCTGTGTAATACTCCCTTCACAGAACAGCGCAAACTGTCTCTAACCAGAATAGAAAGAGTGGGAGGCCCCAGTGCACAACTGAGCAAGAGGACATTAGAGTGTCTAGTTTGAGAAACAGAAGCCTCACAAGTCCTCAACTGGCAGTTTCATTAAATTGTACCTGCAAAACAACAGTCTCAACATTAACAGTGAAGCGGCGACTCCGGGATGCTGGCCTTCTAGGCAGCTTTGCAAAGAAAAAGCCATATCTCAGACTAGCCAATAAAAATAAAAGATTAAGATGGGCAAAAGAACACTGAACAGGAGAACTCTGCCTAGAAGGCCAGCATCTCGGAGTCGCCTCTTCACTGTTAATGTTGAGACTCTTGAGACACCCTTATGTCCTCTTGCTCAGTTGTGCACTGGGGCCTCCCACTCTTTCTATTCTGGTTAGTGACAGTTTGCGCTGTTCTGTGAAGGGAGTATTACACAGCGTCGTACGATATCTTCAGTTTCTTGGCAATTTCTCGCATGGAATAGCCTTCATTTCTCAGAACAAGAATAGACTGACGAATTTCAGAAGTTCTTTGTTTCTGGCCATTTTGACCCTGTAATCAAACCCACAAATGCTGATGCTCCAGATACTCAACTAGTCTAAAGAAGGCCAGTTTTATTACTTCTTTAATTGGAACAACAGTTTTCAGCTGTTCTAACATAATTGCAAAAGGGTTTTCTACTAGCCTTTTAAAATGCTAAACTTGGATTAGCTAACACAACGTGCACAGGAGTGATGGTTGCTGATAATGGGCCTTTGTACGCCCATGCAGATATTCCATTAAAAATCAGCCGTTTCCAGCTACAAAAGTAATTTACAACATTAACAACGTCTACACTGTATTTCTGATCAATGAGATGTTATTTTCATAATGGACAAAAAGTGTTTTTCTTTTAAAAACAAGGACTTTTCTAAGTGACCCCAAACTTTTGAACAGTAGTTTTTGTGTGTGTGTGTATATATACATATATATATTTCTATTTCAATTTTTTTATTAGTTCCACATGGCTCCAGGATCCAGATCTGAAAATTCTATTTCGAAAGGAATATGATATTTCTTCCAAACCATGAATTATTCAAAAGGTTCATATGGATGATGCTTGTGGACACTGGTGGCCCATCTGGGTCTAATAAGATATGATGACAGTGTGCTACACTCCAGAACACCTGCTTCCAGCCAGCCAGGCATCACTTTTGCTAGATCCTTTAGAGAGCCGTTTTGAATAATGGCCTGACCTATAAAAAAAGGCACATCTGCTACTATGCAGATTCCCAATTGTGCCTAATATGTGATCCCTGTACAAGTGTTACCCATAATTCAATAGGACAAATGACTGCATGGCACGACAAAACACTGTGGCACTGATTATAGTCGATTTTTGTCAAGAATGTCAACTAACCAGTTCATCAGGGACATACTATAGGCTGTCTCTTTAAGACATTTTCTGTCCGCAAAACAGCCCCGAACTTTACAAAAAAATACCTTAATACTCACAAACGTTGTCGCTGGAATTAAATGACAGTGTTGAGTCCATTTTGTTTTTCCAACATCCTACATTTATTAAAAAAGCAAACCTTTTGTCCCATCTTTAACAAAACACCTTACAAAGAAAGAAAGGCATACAAAACAACAGGCTGTATTCTAGACGCATCCAAACGTTGGACTTCCCAGAAATAACCCTTTATATGTATATAGTATTTATATCTTATCTCTTGCCAACTATACAGATATTGCCAATAAGGAGCCATTAATCTTTTTTAGTGCAGAAAGGAACAAAATACTCAATATTAAAATAAACAATTTGGAGGGTAAATTTAAATAAGAGTGTTAAATACAAGACACTTTCTCTGAAGTACTGTACAAAGACCATCAAACACATTTTGGCATTGAAAATACATAATTCATACACTTGGCGGTACCTTGTGTACCTGCAAGTGTTCGGGGTCAACTGCATAAGAATACTTATCTCTGTGGCAAAAATAAAAAGGTAATAATATCATGGTAGACATCATTAGTGAGAGTAGTTGACAAGGCGTGGGGTTGGAAAAGGACGAGGGACTACAACAACAGAAAAGACTACAGTATCCATA
The DNA here is from genome assembly GCF_045679555.1 of Salvelinus alpinus. Classification (NCBI taxonomy): domain Eukaryota; kingdom Metazoa; phylum Chordata; class Actinopteri; order Salmoniformes; family Salmonidae; genus Salvelinus; species Salvelinus alpinus. The sequence continues at coordinate 65,894,997 of NC_092087.1, read as the reverse complement.
CACCACTAGTTAAAGTCAGGCACATTTTTGTTCCTGCAAAATAAACACTTCCAAGAAATCCAATACAACCGCAATCTCGACAACACCACAATCAGTGCTAACCATTAATAACAGTTTTGTGACTATCACCATATTTATTGCTAGGACAATTTCTATTTTTTTTGTTCAAAACAGTGGAGTACTTTACAAAACTTACTAAAGATTAGCTTTTTTTATACAAGAACCTTGTAACACCTTAGTTATTTCGGTTGTTTTATAATACATTAAAAGTCAAGGTAAAGTTGAGTCATTTTATTTGGGTGAACTTCTTTTCATTGTTGTTTACTGAGGGAACTGATACGTTTTACATTTGCCTTATTCGGCAAAAGAATATAGATTTCACATAAGTTACATTCATTTGTTTTAAATTCACATGTTCCTTCCTATAAGCAAATAGCCAAAAACATGAGGTCTGCTACATTCTTCCCTTCCTCCCCTTTATCTAAACCTTCTATAAATGTATCCCTTTACCCTCCCCCCGGCCCCTTGGTATATTTACACTAATTCATGTTGTTGTTTTGATTTCAAAACAACGCTACTAGCATTAGCACGCTAACTCGCAACTTCTCGTTCTCATGCGATGGCTATTCACTTTGAATCACTGCAGACATCGTCCCTCTTGACATGCCACTGGCTCAGGTAATGTGGAGTTAACGGCCATGTTGCCGTGTGTGTCAGTGTGTGTGCGTGTCAGTGTTTTTTCTCTCAGGGCTTCTTGTTGTCGACCGAGTGTAGGAACCACTCGCTGAACCTCCTGAGCTGGGCGGCTGCCGTTTGGCTCTCCTCGTGCAGACGCATGTTGTCCTGACGCAAGTGCTGGACCTGCTCCTGCAACACGGCCTTGTCCTCTTGCTCCTGTGGTGAGGGAACACACGCGCACACACACAGGTTATTACGCAACCTGGCATGACGGCATTGGCTTTTACATATGATCACCATTTGGCACAGAGGACAACATGTATCTTCATTATGACATAATTGTCTGGTTGTACACTGGTTTTCTGAATGAGAAGACGTATAACCAGATCACAACCAACTGGTCTCTGTTACAACCAGGTAAAGATGTATATTATATGACGATGTCAACACATCACGGGAAAGCAATCATATTCTGGTTGTTTATCTGGTCCGATAAAGACACATTTTGTGGTTGCTGAAAAGACATACAAAACATCCTTTTACAATCAATATACAACCTGACAATGACAACCGGTTTTGCCTGCTGGGGTTGTATGATTTACAAAATACACCAACAGAGAGTGAAGCGTACATTTTAGAACAGATAAATTGTATAGACCATTCTAGTACATCATAGTAGAATACTGATTCATGTACATTGCTTTGGATAAAATTAATCTGCTAAAATTACCATGTTATTATTGTTATATATGCTAAGTGGTTCATTGGACATGATGTGCTTCGTGGAGTTGACTTTACCTTTCTGAGGTCGAACTGAAGCTGTCTGAGGATCTCTTCCAGTTGGAGGACTTTGCCCGTGAGCAGAGCAGGAGAGCCATCCCTATATAGAGATAGACAGGCTTCTTTAAGTTTTGCAAGTCTAAAGAGCAGTCTTATAGAAATTGACCTCTTCATCATGTCTGTCTTCGATGGTATATGCTTATATACATCATCAAAATCAGATCACTCTATGAAGCGAAGCTTAACAACTGACAAATACCGGCATTGTTTACTTGCAAACTTCAGGTGTGACCAGGTCACGGACTTAAAACATATTTAAGTGAACAGTGTTGCGGGTCCACAATCAAAATCAGAGTGAAGGTAATTTATAAAAATTGGTGTAGTTATTAGTTAATCAATGAAGCTGTTTTTATCTCAATATCAAATAATTTCTGGTTAACAAGCAAGCACCTTACTGTGATTGTTTTCAATGAAAATGGTAAAAAAGAAACAAAAATAGCTTCTTAGCAAAGAGCAATTTTTTAAGCAAAGACTGTCTATGAGAGGTCTGAGTGGGCAGAGAGGTTTGGAACCCTTTCTTATTGGTCGTTTAACTAATTTACCAAAACTCCATCCCACCAAAACAGGCTGAAATTTTAGGCAGCCTTTTCAAAAAGCTCTTACACTAGAAGGGCATTATCATAATGTATTACACCAACCTCGGAGTGAAAAACCCCCCACACACACACACCTTTAGAGGATGAACAAAGTTTCGGCATTCATGCTATTGTCAGAGCATTCATTCAGTAAGTAGTGTTAAACATACGTATATGTAAGACCTTCAATAACTAAATCCCCTTCTCTGCTAAGTCAAGCTCCTTTAACTGCCTGCCCCACCCAAAGGCGCAGTACACCTACCCTGCCTTCAGAGCGGCGGCCTCCGACGCAGCCACCCTCCGACTCAGCTCATGGGAGAGCTCCATGGCTTGCTGGGCCTGCTCCACGTCCAACATGGAGCAGAGTGAATCCTGGTCCGCTGCTAAAGAAACGCACACAAACAATACTATTAAAGCTGCAATATGTAACTTTTGGGCGGTAGATCTGTTCTATGTGCTTTATTTCTATGCGTCCCATTCTTGAGTTTCGTTTTTGCCACTTTTACTTTGTTTTTGTACACCAGCTTCAGACAGCTTGAAAATACACTGAACAAAAATATAAAACACAACATGCAACAATTTCAAAAGACTTTACTGAGTTACATTTCATATAAGGAAATCAATCAATTGAAGAAAATAATAATAATTAGGTCCTAATCTATGGATTTCACATCCCTGGGAATACAGATATGCATCTGTTGGTCACAGACACCTTAAAAAAAAAAGGCAGGGGCGTGGATCAGAAAACCAGTCAGTGTCTGGTGTGACCACCATTTGCCTCATGCAGTTGACACATTTCCTTCACATAGAGTTGATCAGGCTGTTGATTGTGGCCTGTGGAATGTCGTCCCACTCTTCCTCAATAGCTGTGCGAAATTGCTGGATATTGTCGGGAACTAGAACATGCGTTCGTACACGTCGATCCAGAGCATCCCAAACATGTCTGGTGAGTATGCAGGCCATGAAAGAACTGGGACATTTTCAGCTTCCAGGAATTGTGTACAGATCCTTGCGACATGGGACTGTGCATTATCATACTGAAACATGAGGTGATGGTGGCGGATGAATGGCATGACAATGGGCCTCAGGATCTTGTCACGGTATCTCTGTGTATTCAAATTGCCATTGATAAAATGCAATTGTGTTGGTTGCCCATAGCTTATGCCTGCCCATACCATAGCCCCACTGCCACCATTGGGCACTCTGTTCACAACGTTGATATCAGTAAACCGCTCGCCCACACGACGCCATACAAATGGTCTGCGGTTGTGAGGCTGGTTGGACGTACTGCCAAATTCTCTAAAACGACATTGGATGCGGCTTATGGTACAGAAATGAACATTCTATTCTCTGGCAACAGCTCTGGTGTACATTCCTGAAGTCCGCATGCCAATTGCATGCTCCCTCAAAACTTGTCATTTTAGAGTGGCATTTTATTGAACCCAGCACAAGGTGCACTTGTGTAATATTCATGCTGTATAACCAGCTTCTTGAAATGCCACACCTATCAGGTGGATGGATTATCTTGGCAAAGGAGAAATGCTCACTAACAGGGATGTAAACAAATTTTAGCACAAAATTTGAGAGAAATAAACTTTTGTGCATATGGAACATTTCTAGGATCTTTTATTTCAGCTCATGAAACATGGGACCAACACTTTACATTTTTGTTCAGTGTACAATATTTTCGGCTATGGAAAATACATTTCACAGCAGCTTAGATGGTACAATGATTCTCTACACTACACTTGCTTGCTTAGTCACAAACTGAAATTAGGCGAACTATTAGAATTTTTGCAACCAGGAAATGGCGGAGCCATTTCTGCATAGTGCATCTTTAAACACCATGACACACATCTCGACTTTAAGAATGTCCATAACTGCATAGAAATGTCATATTAGAAGAGGAGAGCAGTTTAGTCAGGCGTTTTAATGCTAGGCTGGAACAAACATAAGCAGGAGAAAACATCACAATGGAAGAAGTGGTTGAGGTAACACTAGGCAGCTAGTAGTAGAAGGTGGTGGTAGAAGTACAATGGTAGTGGTAGTAGTAGCTGCTGTAGTGTGACAGAAGCATTAGCTGTTGTAGTAGTTGCTCTGGTAGTATTGACAGAAATGCTAGTAGAAACCCGAATTGGATTTGGTTTCATACTAAATAAAAGTGTAGGAGTTATAGAGGTAATAGCAAAAGCACCAATGGCAGTAAAGGTGAAAGAAGCTCTAAATGGCAGTAACTAACTAGAGTAGTAGTAAAAGTCAAGTAATTCCAGTGAAGAGGAAAACAGTAGAGAGCTGTGTTGAGCAAAATGTCATGTCACCTAGTGAGTCTTTCTGACTGTCTTTATCACACAGACGACTGGCATCCTTGTCGAGCTCCAGACCTGAAAACACGAGAGACAGCACATCCCTCAGATACAGTTCAGCTATCCACACGGTGTTTAGTCCACTTTCAGAGCAAATAAGCTACAGTAGTGCTTAAAAGCTTCAAAAGCAATGTTCTAAGGAAAGGCACATTCTGGTGCAGCCCTTTTAAGCAGTCCATTCTTGCAACCATGGAGGTGGAGAGCATGATTAATAGGGTGCGATGTAGAGCAGAATGGATCCTGTTGAGGTGCTATGGTTAGCTCCACCACCCCTAAACCTTTGCCAGGGTCTATTCTAAAAGCAATAATTATGTAGTGACAATGCTGTGCAAAAGTATTTTCCCCCTTTCTAATTTTCACTACTTTTACATATTTTTTCATACTGAACATTATCAGATCTTCAACAAAACCTAATATTAAATAAAGGTTCAAGATGTGATAACATTCAGTATCAACAATATGCAAAAATAGGGAAATCAGAAAGGGGGCAAATACTTTTTCACGGCACTGTATATAACAATTGGATCCACTCTCTCGGTGGGTGAAGAGGGTCACACATGCAGGCGGCAGGTTAAATATGAGAGCAAACTGGATTTCACACAGTTAAGGCCCCACTCACAGTATAATATACAGTGCCTTCGGAATGTATTCAGACCCCTTGACTTTTCCCACATTTTGTTACATTACAGCCTTATTCTAAAATGGATTTTAAAAAATCCTCAGCAATCTACACACAATACCCTATAACGACGAAGCGAAAACAGGTTTTGACATTTTTACAAAGGTATAAAAAATTATTTGCATAAGTATTTAGACTCTTTGCTCAACTTCGAGTCTCATAGCTCAGGTGCACCCTGTTTCCATTGATCATCCTTGAGATGTTACTACATCTTGATTGGGAAAGGGGGATACCTGCCTTCAACTGAAGTGTGTCTTCTGCATTTAACACAACCCCTCTGAATCAGAGAGGTGCGGGGGGGAGGCTGCCTTAATCGACATCCACGTCCGGGGAACAGTGGTGTAACTGCCTTGCTCAGGGGCAGAACGACAGATTTTTACCTTGTCAGCTCGTGGATTCGATCCTGCAACCTTCCGGTTACTGGCCCAACGCTCTAACCACTAGGCTATATTGGAGTGGTAAATTCAATGAATTGGACATGATTTTGAAAGGAACACCTCTTTATATAAGGTCCCACAGTTGACAGTGCATGTCAGAGCAAAAACCAAGCCATTAGGTCAAAAGAATTGTCCGTAGAGCTCCGAGACAGGATTGTGTCGAGGCACAGATCTGGAGAAGTGTACCAAAATATTTCTGCAGCTTTGATGGTCCCCAAGAACACACTGGCCTCCATCATTCTCGAAGAAGTTTGAACCACCAAGACTATTCCTAGAGCTGGTCACCCGGCCAAACTGAGCAATCGGGGGAGAAGAGCCTGGGTCAGGGATGTGACCAAGAACCCGATGGTCACTCTGACAGAGCTCCAGTGTTCCTCTGTGGAGATGGGAGAACCTTCCAGAAGGATAACCATCTCGGCAGCACTCCACCAATCAGGCCTTTACGGTAGAGTGGCCAGACAGAATCCACTCCTCAGTAAAAGGCACATGACAGCCAGCTTTGAGTTTGCCAAAGGCACCTAAAGGACTCTCAGATTCTCTGGTCTGATGAAACCATTGAACTCTTTGGCCTGAATGCCTAGCGTCACATCTGGAGGAAACCTGGCACCATCCCTACGTTGAAGCATGGTGGTGGCTGCATCATGCTGTGGCAATGTTTTTCAGCGTCAGGGCCTGGGAGTTAGTCAGGATCGAGGCAAAGATGAACGGAGCAAAGTACAGAGAGATGCTTGATGAAAACTTGCTCCAGAGCGCTCAGGACCTTACACTGGGGCAAAGGTTCACCTTCCAACAGGAAAACGACCCTTCCAACAGGAAAGGCACACAGCCAAGACAACACAGTAGTGGTTTTGGGACAAGTCTCTGCATGTCCTTGAGTGGCCCAGCCAGAGCCCGGACTTGAACCTGATCGAACATCTCTGGAGAGACCTGAAAATAACTGAGCAGCAACGCTCCCCATCCAACCTGACATAGCTTGAGAGGATCTGCAGCGAAGAATGGGAGAAACTCCCTAAATACAGGTGTGACAAGCTTGTAGCGCCATACCCACGAAGACTCGATTCTGCAATTGCTGCCAAAGGTGCTTCAACAAAGTACTGAGTAAAGGGGACTGAATAGTTATGTAAATGTCCTATTTCAGTTTTATTTATTTTTGTATAAATACGCAAACATTTCTAAAAACCTGTTTTTTCTTTGTCATTATGGGGTAGTGTGTGTCGATTGATGAGGGAAAAAAACGATGTAATCAATTTTAGAAGAAGGCTGTAACCTAACAAAATGTGGAAAAAGTCAAGGGTTCTGAATACTTTCCGAAGGCACTGTAAGCCAGTGATTCTCAACTCCAGCTGTAAAGACCCACATGACTGCACATTTGTGTTCTAGTGCAACACTAACACAATTGATTCAACTAGTCAACAACTCAAACAGCCCGTGGTTAGTTGACTCAAGTGCGTTAGCACTGGGCTAGAACAAATTGCAGTCCGATGGGTTGCCGAGTTGAGAAGCCAGTACCCTTTCTTAGTAACCGACACGGCACAGCACACTATTGTTACCTTCCAGATAAAGAGCATAGGACAATTCTGGATAAGGAAGAAAACAAGAAAAGACAGACTAAGCTTGTGAGAAGTCAGAATAGCCTAGCAGATGTCCGAGTCGGCATCACATATCAATTTAGAAAGCCAAGGGGTCTTAGTGAGGAAATTGAGGTTAAGTTTCTAGCAAAAGGGCACCACCAACCATCCCCCACTTGCGTCTGTCTTCTCAATAGTTGGACGGTATTGAGAGGTGACGCGGATGTGGTATGTGGTATTTGAGGACAGAAAGGAGGGAGAAGGGGAAAGGGATGGGAGCTGTTCTCTCTAAGATTGTTCCCGCTAAGGAGTGAGAAGAGGGGAGAGAGAAAAGGGGAAGTGCGAGTGAGAGGTAAGAGCGAGAGAGGGAAGAGAGATGAAAGTGGTTCTCACTAAAGATAAGTGTCTCACTGAAGTTGCTTCTGAGAGGCAAGCGAGAGACTGAAGCTGTGAAAATCTCACCCATAATTACACATCCCTCTTTCTCCCTTTTAACAATCACTCTCTGTTTTAATTCAGTCTCAACATTGGCTTAACGCTGATTGAAGTAAATCACAGGTGAAGTGATTACCATAGTGGAAAACAAAGAATACAAAGGAGGGCAAGGGAGAAAGTAAAGAAGAGAGAGATCTATAACAGAGTCAGGTATTGATTTTCTAGCCTATATTGAGTTGGAAACAAGAAAAACATCCCATGACATTCTTTCTGTAATGTTCAATATGGAAAACAAACAAACGGTCTAAGATAAATCTTGAGGTTAAGTTATCATCGATAAATATGAATCACAACTGAAGAATGAGACACGTAAGGAGAAAGGAATGTCTATTTCGTGTCTGTTTCGCTGCACTCTTGACTGTGAAAGTGAACCATTTGTCCTGTTCTAGTATGCGCGAGTTTACGGAAACAGAAATAATGCTCGCTAGTTGCTACTAACGCTCACCACGCCCTTTGCCCCCGGCATTCTAATGAGGGCTAGCATGCTAGAGTTTCTGCTTGCTTAGCAACACTTCCTTGAGAACACACAGCGAGCACCACGAAACTAAACAAGCCAACTAAATGACACAACAAGCCCGGGCTAATAATGCCAGGGTCAGCACTCCCACGACTCTCCAAGCAAATTAGTTCCCCCTCTTTTCTCTGTTGTTGACTTCTATGCAAATCGAAGGCTGCTGTGCAGCCCAATGCTAGTCAATGGAGTCCCCGGCCCCACCCCTCGTTGCTCAGGGTGAAAGAAATGTGGTCACCGGTTCCAACCTATCCAGTCTATAAACATCAGTTGGTCATGATGGAAGAATTTAAAAAAGAATTATAATAAATAAATAAAAAAATCGGGAGTACATCACTCTGTAGCGCAGGTAGTCTAGTGGGCGGCAGGTAGCCTAGTGGTTGAGCATTGGGCCAGTAACCAAAAGGTTGCTAGCTGATAAGCTAAAAATCTGTTGTTCTCCCCCTGAACAAGGCAGTTAACCCACTGTTCTTAGGCCGTCATTGTAAATAAGAATTTGTTCTTAACGGACTTGCCTAGTTAAATAAAGGTTACATTATAAAACCAAGTCATTCCAGGTTACCAGAAAAAAACTCCCCGGCTTCCCCTGAACACAGTTGACCGAGGTAGCGAAGCTATAATTGCCAGAGAAAGTGTGCAAGAAAGGGCTGCAATTACGGCGCAAAGTGGGTTTGAGTAATTTGGCAAAATGGTTCCTTGCTGTGCTCTCCATTGTGATAATGCTTAGTTTCTCAAGTCCCCAAATACTCTCGCTCTCCTTCCACTTCCTGCTAATTAGCACCTTGCGGTAGACAGACTGAGTTCAAGGCAGACACAGACAATGGGAGAGACTGTAGATTTTGACTGGGTCAAGATGATATTGGGGATCAATTTGAATGAATGTCCAGTCACTTTAATTGGACGACGTACAATGAAATCACATCTGAACATTACGAGAAAATATATATATATTTTTTTATAATGGTCTTTTCACACATTGAATTTCACGCCAAATTAGATACCTAAATTGACCAGGGTGGGAAAAAAAACATTGAGTACAATTTAGACACTGAATAAAGGCCAGGAATCGTCCTATTGAGTGAACAAAAGGGTAACAGTTAACACGCTGAAAGCCTGATGAGAACTGGGGACAAAAGATTTGACAGCACGACACCTTGGTAGCAGCAAATGTTAATCAGGTACCACTTACACCTAGCTAACATTTTTGTGTTCCCAGAGCATTTCTGGTAGGTTATGGAACAACGTTTCTGGTAGGTATGGACACAACGTCCCCATAGCCTTTGTTGGTCCAGGTTTAACGTGCTTTAAGAAAGTCCGTCCATAGGGATGTTCCTCGAATGTCGAGTTACAACACAGATAACGGTTCCCTTTCAACATTGTTCAAACGTATCCCGCTTGAATGAAAATGGTCCAACAAATGTGAAGATTCCCCTTCTGAAGATTCCCCTTCACATCACAACCAAATGGGTACCTGACAAAAACATTCTATACTGTTCTAGGCAATGTTAATTGTTAGCTGGGTAAGCTTTTGGGAGCATCAAAAGGTCAAACAGTGAATACGTACACAGTTTTGTTTAATGCCATGCGGGAGTATGATGAATCTAGACGTTATATTACCTTCAAAAGCCCTTGCGGCATCAACAAGATGGGACCAGTCCAGGCCAGACACTGCTTCCGGGAGGGGCATCAGACTGCCATCGGCCATTTTGCAGCGGTCGGCCAGGGAGCTGTCAGAGAACCACAGCTCATCTGTAGAGATGAGACAATTCCGTTTAGATAAGTGAGCGACAGCCTCACCGATTTGGGTGAAGGGAACAGTTGGTACTCCCTCCCTCCCTCCCTCCTTTCCCCCCTCCTTTCTTTCCCCATCTCCTTTACCCCTCCCTCCCTCCTTTCTTTCCCCATCTCCTTTACCCCTCCCTCCCCCTCTCCTTTCCCCCTCCCTCCCTCCCCCTCTCCTTTCCCCCTCCCTCCCTCCCCACTCTCCTGTCTACCGATAATGAGACATCAGTGCTCATCCATTCTCCACTTGGAACACCTGCTCCTGCTTGCAGATTAACAAAGTAATTTCGGGGTTTTAGGTTTCAAAGTCAGTAAAAACATACATATCAAATATACAGTTTAAATAAGATGATACTCTAAACGAATGAAAGATGGGCACTTTCCACCAAAGCGTAACACAAACATCTCACACCTTAACATACATTTTTCAGGCATCTGCAACTCCCCTTAAGCAAATACAATCCACCCTGTTCAATTTGAGAGTCTCCCCCCCCTCCCAAAATGTGAAAAAATACAAAACAATTGCAATCCTGCTTGGAAAACTGCCAAGAACACGGTTACTTATTTTTTAACCCAATGTCACAGTCTGCTGTTGAAAGCTGATTAGAGGACGGAGACTAAGGGGGAGCTTCCCACCGCCAGACAGACAATTAACCTGCATCCAGGGGACGCCCACAGGGGTCAGCTTTGGTGTACAGATTCACACAAACCTAGGCACACAAATGTGTGCATAAAAACACACATACGCACACATGGGTAACTTAATCTCGCACACAGCTGGAGATTCATGATCCTTAATTTTGGTTTCTGAGCCCCCCCCCACAGAGTTAAATAAGACACAGCAACCACATATTCACACACACCTCCACCCTCAAATGTGGGGGAGGGGTATTCCTTTCATAAGGACTGGATTAGCAGCCCCTTTTTCTCATTGTGAAATACAACCAGTGGATAGAATGCTTCAACAAAGAACGCAAGGAGGACCGACAGTGAAAGAGTTATTAATATCGTGCCTACTCAATGAGCACACACCGGGATGTTTTTCCCTGTGGAAAATATCCAATATCTAACTGTGAAAAAAAAAAGAAAAAAAAAAGACTAAGCTTTTTAAAATCGGTTTGCATCAATTTAACACCTATGAATTCTCACCTAATACAAGACAGATGGGAAATTGAAAGTGGCATACGCTGTAGCTTTTACGATAGGTCTCGTAAAGTTCAGCTTCAGACTGGCAAGGGCGTTTGCATTTAATTGACCACAATGAGCTCACAGTTAGATATTTTTTATTTCTATGGCCCACTCCTTAATTTGAAAATCAAAATGGCTGCCCCGCCACTTTGTTCACTAATAAAGCTGAGGAATGGGGCTGGAGAAATATAAAAGTGGCTGTAAATATCACAGAGTGGGCCTTTAAGTACTTTTCAGGAGTAGGTGAATGCAGCTTTCCACTCAGCACCATTTGCCTTGTTACTACACCTCAGGAGCATTCCATCTTTGGCAGATACATTAATGATTTCGTAACACGCGTTCCATTCCTAATTGAACGTCCGAATCAATGAAATGTACTCCAAGGTTTCACTAATATATAATAAATGTAAAGCAGACTTTGGTACTTTAACACTGCTTCTAAGGTAAAAACGGCATTAGTTGAATCTGGTGGGTTAGAGCAGGACTGGAACAAAAGTGTATACATCCTGTAGTTCTCCAGGAGAAAGGTTGACCAACCCTATTCCCTCTCAACCATAGAGATACATTAAAGTATCTAGTACCTATCTGTTCTATTGAATTCTATGCTCACAAACCGACAAGACCTAGCTAGCTAGCCAGCTAGGTGGCGTAGTCTCACTCACTCTTGTGTAGCAGCGCCCCGTGGCTGTGGCCGAGGTTCATGCGAGGTGGCAGGGTGCTGTGGTAGGGCCCAGCGGCGGTGCTGAACAGGATATCGTTGGGCAGGGCCTGGTCCAGGAGAGAGCTCCGGGAGCTGACCAGGGACAGGGTTTTCCTGTGGCTGCTGCACAGGCTTTCGTCCGACAGGGTCCGGTACAGGGACCTCCGCGGGGATATGGGCAGGCCGCCAGGACCAGTCAGACTCTGCGGGAAGAGATAGAGAAAATGAGGGAGGGAAAAAGGGTGACAGAAAATTCGGAGACATTTTACATCTCGGAGGGCTGCACAACGGAAGGAGTGATTAAAGCGCCAACTGGTATGTGCTAAACTAGGAAAAAAACAGCTTGAATCTTCCACAAAATTGGCAAAACAGTAACTTCGGTGTACCACAGTGCCAAAAATGAGAGCCAATAATTTCCCCTCAATTATCTTACAATAGCATCCCTGTGCATAGTAGTTGGTATCAATGCAGGGCTTCAGATAATGATAGAGACAAATCTTCCATCTATTACAGGAGGATATGTCAAGACTATTGACTATTATGTTGCTGGCAGCCATTTTCTTTCATTCCTGTGATGTATTTTTCAATCAGTGAACAAAGAGGTCTGAAGAGCAGCTTGCTAGCTCCCAGATCAAATCCATTTGTATCAACCCCTTCCCATTCCACCTCCACCCTTGTTTCCTGGCCACATTTTCTTCTTCTTCTAATTACCCAAGAGCCTTTGCATCAAGTGGGTGGGCTTTCCCCCCCCCCGGCGCTAGTCGCCATGGCCGGTGGCATTGAACGGGAGACGTCTAAATTAACCTTTCGATAAGCGGAAGGAATCTGTGCTAGGAAAAGGTTAGCGTGAGTCTGGCGCCTTATAACCACCCTTGGTTTTAATTTCAGTTCATTTGAAAACGGTGCCAGCCTTGATTTTTAATATCACAAGCAACCCGAATGGATTATGTCAAGCGGAGGAAGGAGCCGACTGAAGGAGGGAAGGAAATTAAAGCAAGACACTCATTGTCAGAGGAGGAAACGAGGAACACTACACTAGAGAATCATGTCAGCTCTATGTATTACATGTCTATCGGTAACATTCCAGACATTTCCTTTCACTGAACACAGCCCAGACAGTATACGAATGAACCAGAGAGTTGGGAGTGATAGTGAACCAAGTAGTATGGAGAAAAACCTAGAGGGAACAGTGGCTTACCTTGCCACAACCCCCCTCCTCAGGGGGACTGTCGGGCAGCATCATCTTCAGGAAGGCCTCTCTGGTCATGCTGGGCTGGACCTGCTGGAGCTGGCCGTCTGCACCCAGCATGGCCCGCAGCCTGCTCCCCAGGGGAGGATGGGGGATGCAATGGAGAGCGGGAGGGAGGGGGAGACGAAGAGGCGGAGGAGAGAAAAGAAAGTGAGATAGGGTTGAGAGAGAAAAAGGCATAAATGAAGAAAGATGGTAAGGTAGAGAATATAGTGAGAGTGAGAGTAGAGAGAAAGTGAGGGTAGAGAGAAAGTGAGGTGGAGAAACGAGGGAAGAATGAGAGAGAGGGGTGAAAAACAGGCAGGGAGAGGGTGTAGATGGGGGCAAAAACAAAGGTAAGAGAGTTGCATTAGAGACGAGCTTATAAGTTTAATTGAAGTTTCTTGTGAATTGTACAAGGGTAGATGGAAGGCAGACTCTCCTGAACAAAGAACGCGTCTAAAAATAACACCCCATTCCTGGTCAAAAGCAGTACACTACATGGGGAATAGGGGGTCATTTGTGATTTGCCCACAAGAGGTGAGGTAAAGGAGGGGGCAGTGACACGTGTGGGAGACTGAACAGTAAGAGCAAAAACAGTAAGACCAAAAATAGAAGCATAAAGCTAACAGAAGTAAGACCAGGCAGTACATTACACAGCTCTTTGGGAAAGACAAAATAATAAGCATGGTCATAAGAAAGAAGGATACTACAAGAACTACTGTAAAGGGTTATTGAAGGTTGACTCTCAACACACACACACACACACACACACACACACACACACACACACACACACACACACACACACACACACACACACACACACACACACACACACACACACACACACACACACACACACACACACACACACACACACACACACACACACACACACACACACACACACACAGGGGAGTAATCTATCTTTTACAATACGCTGTTCGGAACCAGTCAATCACAGTTCTTCAACTGGAGGGCATCTAAGTTTGGGGAGTAGCCGTTTCCAGGAAAACACAGAGTGGGGGTGGGGTGTCACGGAAGGCACAGGTTGCGTTGTGTACAGACACCATGCGAGTGAAAAAGTGGGCAGATTTATTTTACCACCCTATTTCAACCGGGCTCTGCCCAATATTTATGAAGAAATGATGCACTTAACTTAAAGAGACTTCCACACAACCAAATGGTGATTTGAATCTCAAAGAAACAGGTAAATATGATATAATCCCAATTGTACAATGTCATTTCTTAGTAAATACTATGTAAATAGAGGAATGTAAAATAAAGCGTACATAGAAGTTTATTGAACCAAACAGGCTTCTGTAAAGCTAGTGTACCTGGATCTCAGTGTTAGAGTCTTTAGTAGGAAAGACAATACGCCTTCCACTCCACTGATGTAGAAAACCCCAAGCGAAAAAAGGAGGGAAATAATGGTAATGTACATTGAGATGTAAACAAAAGCTGTACATGGCTGATATGCAAGCATATAGCTGTCAAAATGTCTATGCTACTTAGGAAGAAAATATGGTCATACCTCAAATAACATTGGCCTTATAAAGCAGACTATATAATAAACCTGTTACTTTTGTGTTAAACGTTTCGGTACAGTGGTAAGTACACTAACTACTTGTTCTTGCATACCTAGTACAAACTAATTACATAGTTACCTTGGAATAAGGCCAATGTGATGTAAAGTGTGGATGAAAATTCTGCTCTACTCTTGTTATCCTCCACCAACCATAACAATTACAATGAAACCTGTCATGCCATGATATAATATAACAGCAAAAGAATGTCCATGAATGCTACTCCTACACTATATACACAAAACTATGTGGATACCACTTTGAATTAGTGGATTCAGCTATTTCAGCCACACCCGTTGCTGACAGGTTTATAAAATGTATATATATATATATATATATATATATATATATATATATATATATATATATAAAATGTATGGGGGATTTAAAAAGAGGCAGACAATTACATTGATGGAAGCTGGGACAACGGACCTGCCCCAATGCATAGTGTTAAAAGTTTGGTGGGGGAGGAATAATCGTCTGTGGCTGTTTTTCATGGTTCGGGCTAAGGTCCTTAGTTCCAGTGAAGGGAAACGTTCACTCTACAGCATACAATGACATTCTAGGCGATTATGTGCTTCCAACTTTGTGGCAACAGTTTGGGGAAATCCCTGTTTCAGCATGACAACGCCCCCATGCACAAAGCGAGGACCATAAAGAAATGGTTTGTCAAGATCGGTGTGGAAGAACTTGACTGGCCTGCACAGAGCCCTGACTTCAACCCCATCGAACACCTTTTGGGATGAATTGGGACGCCGACTGCGAGCCAGGCCTAATCACCCAACATCAGTGCCCAACCTCACTAATGCTCTGTGGCTGAATGGAAGCAAGTCCCCTGCAGCAATGTTCCAACATCTAGTGGAAAGCCTTCCCAGAAGAGTGGAGGCTGTTATAGCAGCAAAAGGGAGGACCAACTCCATATTAATTCCCATGATTTTGGAATGAGATGTTCGACGAGCAGGTGTCCACCTACTTCTGGTCATGTAGTGTAGATGCAGCAATCCAAACTTGTTTTGTTTTAGCTATGTGCAGTCCCTTCCATTTAAAATGTTGTTTTTATTTTGGGGGCACTATTCCCCCTACGGGGGCTGTTTTGTGAACAGAAAAGGTCACACTAGCCGATGGACACTTCACACTAGCTAAATGAGAGACCGTACTCGAGGACTCTGCTTCAACTCCTACTTATTAATAAGATAGGACATGTGTCAAGAGGATTCTGTCAGAGCATCAGGTCATCAGTGGTTACTTTTAACATGGCTGTCCCCTTTGATCAGAACCTGTCTAAAATGGGTAGGTTAATACGGTAGTATGACTTGCAACCTTTTCAACAGGACCAAAGCAGACAGTTTGTCAGCGCGCCATCTTTCTTTCCAGTTCAGTTAACTTCACGAGGAAAGACCTTTGAGGGTCGAAGCCTCGCTTGCGAGGTCAACCTGGCCAAAGGTTAGCAGGAAAGTACTAGTAAAGTTGACAAGCGTACCTACTTGTGGCTTCTTTATTAAAATAGGGCGACGGGCTATATTTCAACGGTTTACTGGGAGTCGAGGCTGGAAACTTGTCAGTGGGAGGGAGAAAAAGGATGTGTGGCACCGGCAACTATTAGGATGCTGTAGAACATATTGACAGCGCTCTAGGAGCAAGTTGTATGTCCAAGTAAGAATACAACTCCACAAAACACTGCTTATTTACTCACCTGTAGTCTTTTGGCCTGCCCAGATCCTCCATTGGAGAGCCATCCTCGGCTTTCTTCCAGCCAATCAGATACTCTTTGCCTGGTGATTGGCGGGCGTGGACGGCAGCATTAAGCCCCACCCCTGTCACCATGCCGCCGGAGGAGACGATGTAGACTTTGGAAGAGTCAACCGAGGTGGAGGTCTTAGGACCACGTTCCGAGGGGCTGCCAGAGTGCCGTGAGCCACTAGGGAAACAGAGACAGAAACATGTGATCACAGTTGGCCAATTACGTCAAATATGAGTGGCTACCAAAAATCCACGGTTTGGGGTCAGTCCATTTTATATCAGTCAAGTCATGGGATAATCAGGAGGGATAATTCCCCTCCTGAATTGAACTGACCCAAACCCTGCTACCCATATCAGTGGTTCTCCTCACGATGGGCACTGTGTGGTTCTCGGAGCAGGTTTTGATCCTAACTCCTATGACTCCACTAGCCTACTACAGCAGAATTCATGCCAACCCTGCCTATGCGGACAACATAGTGATGATACCAATTGGGGCATGATGACACTGCACTGGTGCCGCTGGCAGCGAAGGGCAAATGTGTCACACCTCATTAAATGCTGCATTGTGCCCACTGCGGGGGAGGCAGGATCATGCCATGGCCACAGTGAGCCTGCCACAACATGGCAGACCGGTCATCACCTTTTAGCATAATCTTGTTCCCAGACACTTTCGCCCCAAATGCACGTCTGGTGGACCAACACATCCAACTCGGCCTTCATTAGCCAATAGAGAGAGCCGGGAGAAACACCCAGCGAACAGGCATTTGTTTAAATCGGCTTAATCTACCAACAAATCATCTCCCAGAACACTTTCCCCTTAACCCTCCCCGTACACTAGCACACCATAAGCACAGAGCCACACCACACAGTCGTGTAAATGACAAATACTTTACTCAGTAGAGTACTTCCATGACCTAAAATGGAGAACGTGACGTCGCCGCTCAGACTGAAACAGCATGAAAATTAAGACTATATTTAGTCCCATCTGACCCAAAAATGGAGGTACTGGTGTCACCTCTCAGCCTAGCCCAGCAGGAAACTGCAGAGTTGGGCTCATCCCGTCTGACCCCGAAATGGAGGGCAGGAAACTGTAAACTCTGTTATATTCGGTCTAACTCAAAAAAGAAGGACATGAAATGTTGGAAAGGTAACCTTGACTCCAGGCTACTGTGCACAAGCTTGGAGAGGAAGTACAAAAATAATGGATTGGGAATCCGGTGGGGAGATTCTGTGACGATGACGACATGGGGGTTTTTGCTTAGTAGCTGGCTACTTTAGCTGCGTCATTATCGATGCTGATGTGTCCGGTGTCTATGTGAATAAACATTTTTATTGTGCAGGCACAGCCTTGCAACAATTACCTATTTAACCTTACAGTAGTGGACTAGCCATCTGGAGGACCAAAATGGCTAACACGACAGGGGAATCATGTCAGCTCTATTTATTACATTACTATCCGCAACGTTCCAAACATTTCCTTTCACGAACACAGCCCAGACAGTATACGAATGAACCAGAGAGTCATAAGTGAGAGTGAACCAAGTAGCATGGAGAAAAACTAGAGGGAGCAGAGGCTCCCGTTCACGAGAAGTTGAGCTAGCTATAAAGAGAAGTCCGCTTAGGAAAACTCCCAAATCAACATGGAAAAGTAACACCACAACACCCTTACCACACACAAAAGAAAACGCTAAGGTGGGACCGGAAAGTTAAGAGACAAAAAAAAAGTCCCTTGAGTGAGATGCAGCCAAATGTAGGAAATTAACCGACTTATTCAGTAGTGCTGCTACTAGTGCTAGTGGTAACGTCAACGTGCATGTAGCCCATGCCAAGGGGGATGCCACAGGCCCTGGACAAAGAGTTCTAGCAGAAGTAAAGGACAGTGACAGCATAGCCGACGATTGTGAGCATAGCACAAGCAAAAGTCAGTGCAGCCGAAGCGGTAGGCAAAGGGGATCCAGGGCAGGGAGGGAGACATGGATAACACAACATCAATATTGGGCTAACTAACTAACTAACTATACCAGTAACATGATGCCAGTCAGACAGTTTCTTGATTAATGTGCATGCCAGCCATAGTCATTTCAAGCCCTATTCCTCAACTTTAGTTGAATAGGAAGTACAACATATTATATTTCATATTTTAATCATATTTTTACTATGTACTTATGTGTATGCGACCAATAAATTGGGATTTGACTAATGACAATAGTAGGGCTTCAAACAAACACATGTAGCAGATGTTATTGCGGGTGTAGTGAAATGCTTGTAAAGTCAGCCTTTGACACAGCACAGCCGCCTTTAATTTATACATTTTATGATGATTAATTCGGACTATAAAAGCTATTGTTTCCAATACGTTGCTATATTTATAAATCTGTAGCTAAAACTATGAATACAACTGAATGTGTGTGCTGAGCTAGAGGAAAGTGAGCTGCTGAGAAAACTACTCTTCCAATAAGTTAGCCAAGGACATTTGTCTATAACTTGCTTACTTACCATTCACTTTACACCCAAAATGCAGGTGTCTTTTTACTGGTTCACTGTGCAGTAGTGTTGTCTACTACTTTGACATAGTGAAGCCAGCCAGTGCTCGGTCTCACTGAGTATTCTAGCTATTATACATTCTCTGTTTTACGCTCGGCTTCAGATGGGATGTTGTTCAATCATGACAATTCAGAATGTGTCCTGTAGAACTCTTATAACAGTCTACAGTATGTGAGTTCTGTACCACTATAGTACTGCATTTGTGTACAGTAGCTGTGATGCAGGTGGTGGTATTAGGGCCTGGTGTGTGTACACGTGTGTGCGTCGGCAGTGGAATATCCGCGGGCTGGTTGTGGTGGGCCAGTCTAGGTCAAAGACCAGGGACGTTTTTTGTCCCAGTCCGTCCCTGCTTACTCATCATGCCAATGTGTAATGTGTGTACATGCCTAGAGCAAAAATAACTCGCATCCAATAATGACAGACATTGAAAACAGGCGCAGTTCGACCTCACATTATGAAGTGTCATTGGGAGTGGTTGAATTGAAATGAAAAGGTACCAGAACTGATTTCAATTGTACAGTACCAGGGTTAATTTTAGAGTGAATATTCTACAATATCATCCGATAATTAAGCAGAACAACATTTCAGATGCTGGTACTCTGTATCGGTGAGCCGTGGCCACAATTCAAGCACTGGTCAGACAAAAGGGATCCAGTCAGCCTCTTGGTTTAGGGTGAAGTTACCCTTAGACGCTGATCGTAGGTCAGTTTTGCGGTTTCCTCATTAATGGACTAGGGGATGGGAAGCTGATCCTAGATCTGTACTTAGGGGAACTTTATCTTGGAGTTACACCTTACCTGGACATGGAGGAAATCTCGCTCAGGTCGCCCAGGCTCCCGTCCGTTACGTGTCCAGCCGAAGTGGCCTGGGTGCTGTAGCCTTGTGACGTCAACCCTTCTTCCGGTGTCCCCGCTCCGTGGTAGCCCCCCGTTCCGGAGTACTCCACTACCCACTGCTCCCCTCGGGCATCCTGGGGGACTGGTCGGCCGGCCGAGACCCCCGGTACGCCACCTCCGCTGCAGCCAGGTAGAGGGGGAGGCGGCGGGGGCATGCAAGTCACCGTGTCGATGCCGCTGTCAGTGGACGCGCCCTTAATGTAGATGAGGCCCAGGGCATCGGGGTCCATGGGATCGCCCGAGCCGAAGCGCTTGTCGTCGCTGCTGCCACTGGAGGCATTGCTGGAGAGAGTGTTGCTGCTGGAGTGACTGGAGCCAGACTGGGAGATCAAACACAACAATAGTTAGTGGTTAGCGGCAATCATTTGTGTCTGAAAATTAACAGTCAAATCCTTGCTTCCTCCGGCCTTGTTTCCTCAGTTCCTCTCAAAGCGCATTGGAGTAAAGGATCCAAGACCCCTCCCTCAGACATCCAATGAGCTTTGAGAGGAATTGAGGAAACAAGGATTTCGGCAACTAGTATACATTAAAAAACGATGATACATAAGCTATGTATCCTTATGCCACAATTCAATCAAATCTCAAATAAAAGGAATTGGGACCCTGGAAATGTTTGGCGGCCTTTACAGTGCATATGAAACTTTAATGCATAGGGAGACAAATACATTCTACCCCTCTTTCTGTTCATCAGCAAAAGCAGCAGCATCCCCTCAAGCTTCAATATTTTTCCAGGGCCAATTGTTGGGTTGCTTCCTCATTCATAGTAATATTAATGAAAAAAATAATGCACATGAATCGATATTCACCATGCGTCGCCATTACTTTCAATACACATTTTAATTGATTTCAGATTAGGTGTGGGGGGGGGGGGTAGTACAGGAGAATAAATCCAAAGTGACAGCAAAAACGTCACCACCGACAAGGGTAAGCTGACCTAATCTAGCCTGATCCGTCAAGGACGAGAGGAGGCGGGCCTCGATCCCTACAGGCATAGCGCTACACACCATCGTACTGTGTAGGCTTGGGGCTGTATGGGTAACCGAGCCGTTCTCTACTGCTAGGTGCGACCCTAAAGATCAGATGACAATACGTACGGTATCATGGCCTATCATGGCCCATCTGTCAAGGGTGTCGTGTTGCAGTCCAAACCGACCATGCATGTTGCTAGTAGGGGATAAGGTGCTCTGGGAGCGCATAGGTAGGTCGACCAAAGCCTTTGTCGATTAACGAGACAAAGTCCTATGGGATATCTTCACCAAATGGCCATGATGTTTTGTCATTGGTTTCATATGAAACATAATGAAACATATGATTTATTTATTTAAAGGGTCTTACAACTAACTGATTTTGTCCTGAAACAGTGTTACAAGACATACCTCCCATTGACGCTCAAATGTAGGCTATTGCATGAGATGACAGACGCAACAAACTAACCCAAATGCAACATGACAAGAAAAAAGCATTACATTGTAAAATCAAAGTCAACCTGGCTACCCTCATTAAACATTAAAACAACTAACTCTTTCCAAGTATGAGTACTCACATGTTGGTATTTATTGGGGGAGTCCTTTGCTCCTTGTCTCGGCTGGCTTCTCTCCCTCATGTTCAGAATCTTCGTGGAGGGATGGTGCCACTTGGCCTCTGCAAAAGAGGAAGACAATTTGTGATAATTATATCTCAAAGAAAACTATCTCATTAAAATACTTGTGGTACAATTTCTACGATACTGTCCATTAGAATTGATGTCAGGTCAACTCTTCATATATATATATAGGACTTGAACTGGGTCATATTCACTACGAACCAAATGGAAGCAAACAGATTAAAGTGAGGAGGGACTACCTGAATGTGTCCAATAAGAAACGCCTGTTTACATTTCCCATTGCAAAACCTTTTACTACAGTGTGAACTAATGAATATGACCCTAGTTGCCATTACTGCCATTTATTCAATGCAGTTCCTGAAATTCCCAAAAAATGAATTGGAATGGCAATTATTTAGTCATTATATTTTAAGGGACAGGCTATGAAAGCACATTTGTAATTTGTTGACATCACAACATGACACGTTTGGTAAAACTTAAATGTTAATGACAATCTTGAATCTGTAAGAATGACAGTTAATATTGCTTTCTGTTTTGTCTGTCTCCAGCGGACCTTTTTGCTGCATTTCTACTGACTGTCTCTTTCATAGCACAGTTGATGATATTGGTGATTACATGATGATGCTTATGATGGTGATGATGATGACGCTGGTGATGAAGAAGAGTAACCCATACCTGCAGACTTGGTCCTCTCCAGCTTGGGCTCCCCCTCTCTCCGGCCCTCTCCCTCCTTGTCGCTCGGCTGGTCCAGGTGCAGTGCAGGGGACTGGCATCTACAGGTGCACGAAAGAAGAATAGGACATAAAGCTAGAGGTATCAGCAAACTGGTTTAAAACTTCAAAAGAGGGAGGCAAGATATGACGTCTTTGTTGAACATTCTAACCATGAAGACAGTCAGTCAGTGACGCGCAGGTCAGCCATTTGTTTTGTTGTTGCCCGAACAGACTCAGTTTTTTTTTCAACTGACCCGCACCTGCATGATCCAATGTAGAGCTGCCAGATCCTACCACAGGGGTTGACAACCCTGGTCCTGGAGTGACATAGGCACTTCCTGTTTTTGATGTAACCGACCTGGGAGACCAGGTGTTTTGAATTTAGGCAATCATTTAACTGACCAATTACCTCAGTTGGTTAGGTGTGGTACCTAGTTGGAGCAAAATCCCGCAGTATCTGCCAGCACTCCAAGAACAGGGTTGCCTACCCATGCCTCACCTAATCACAACTGTATCAACTTTTTTTTTTTTTTTTTTTTTTTTTTTTTACCTTTATTTAACTAGGCAAGTCAGTTAAGAACAAATTCTTATTTTCAATGACGGCCTAACTTTCAATGCAATAATTATGTCAAATGAGAATTGTTGTCCTAAACTCATGCCCCAAAGGGAAAAGAGAACGCTAACCAGCATATCATGGCTCCCAAACATTACAATTGAGAAAATGGGTTTAAATGAATCTTCTCCCACAGCATCCTCAATGCTTTGCCATTGATTTGCATTGGAACCTTTAAAGTGCATTGTAATCCTTATCCACCCCACTTCCTGCTTTTCACACCACTGGCCATTGTTTCACTGTTCCTCACCACTTGGCTAGTCACACTGAGCTATTTCAAACCTTTCCCTTGGTGTGTAACAGTATCCGTTAAACTGTGGCTGCCCAGACACATTTCCACAATGTGTCTGGATGCTGTGGGGATATTGAAGGAATGCCTTGCAACCTGAGAGCCGGGGTCCGGCTGGGGCCTCTGGCCTGGCGACTATAGACTTGTCTGGACTGCAGAAGGTCAAGGAATGGGGTCCTGGAAGAACCAGGATGGGGGGGGGGGGGGGGGGTGGTAATGGCATTGTTCTGTCCTAGATAGAGGAGACGGCCTATCATATGACACACGACTGGTCCTACTACATATACTGAATATATGGGTCACTGTATTGAATATATACACTATGCTGAATATATGTAAAGCACTTTGTGACAATGGCGGAGGTAAAACGTGCTTTTAAAATAACTGGGATTGAAGTTGATTGATTCAGATACACTATTGGTCACGGTGAATGATGAACAGTTATGAAAATCGCTTTGGATAAAAATGCTAAATGACCATAGTATTATGGTCCTCTTTCTGTATAGATTATGTGCCGTCTATGCACAGGAGGGGATAGTCTGGTTTAAGAGGGTTGATAGGAGTGTAAATATGAATTGAACTTTCGATGTAAATACGTAGACTGTTGCACTTTTCATATGAATTTTAAATTGTGCATTATTCTGCGTTTCTATGTCTTATGTACTTTGTCTTTTTAAGCACATGTCCAAATGAATATCCCCCTGTTGGGATAATAAAGTCGATCTAATCTAGGAGCAAAGAAAAGCACCTTATTAGATGACAGCCATCTCTCCCATTCATTTGTGCTTGGGGTCTGTAGATTTCTCCAACAGATGCCATCAAATATGGACTTGGATTATTTTGAGGAACGTAAACATCTATCAAACTTTGATTTTGGACTGAACTATCCCTTTAAACTGATAGGTGGGCGGGGTCTCTACTTTTGGTACTATTCCATCGGCACCATTGCCCCAGACAAGCTCAATCAAGAGCAGATACAGTATTTGAATATTATTATACTCAAACCCAGTCTGCTGTGTATGTAACTCTCCATCGAGTGGCCGAGGCATGAGGTTGAGA
Source organism: Salvelinus alpinus (assembly GCF_045679555.1). Lineage (NCBI taxonomy): Eukaryota > Metazoa > Chordata > Actinopteri > Salmoniformes > Salmonidae > Salvelinus > Salvelinus alpinus. Next base: position 65,870,907 of record NC_092087.1, on the reverse strand, counting down.
GTGTCTTACACCATAGTGGTCCTAAAATATACACCATAGCTGTCATAAAATGTGCATTGCAGCGCTGTGCCCTAATGCACTTACCCGTTAATGTATCCAGCCTTCTGGGACCAGGTGCCACAGGGTCCGGGGTCACTGGACGTGGACTGGTTGCTGGGGGAGCTGCAGTACAGTTGTCCAGGTTCCCGACTGCTACAGGAGGCCGTAGGGGATATCTCATATTCCTGCAGTACCCTGAAAACCACAAAAGAACGTTTAGAGGACGTTTAACCAAAACGGGCCTCGACCGCCAAAGTGCCCCACCTGTAGGCTACAGCTTCAATGGCCCTGTTGGATGGAAAGGGTTAGTTGTTAGTTGGATTCTCAAAAAGGGCCACACACTCCAGATCTAAGGAAACACTTTGACTGTACCTAGCAGACAAAACTAAATTGCCCACTGGGTGGGTCACTTTGGATAAACACATCTGCTAAACGACCATGTTATCACTCATGTTATTCTCAAAGAGCCTTCATGCCAATACAACTCATCACCTAGTCTGGACATATGATACATGTGCTCCTGATGTCTGTTTGTTTTGTGTATCCTCAGGTGCATTGTGCCAAAGGTCAAATTACACAGTGTAGATAAGATGTTTTATTTTTTATTGTTCGATACTGACAATACAAATAGTAGGTCAACCATTAGACAGTGACGATAAAGAGCAACTGGACATCTAGAATCCCATCCATTTATGAAGAGTGTTTGGGGAAATACTAGGGGAACATAGCGTAAGTACGCAGTTAGGCAAGGCGTTATTCTTAGCCTGAACAGACTGTTCCAAGCCTCCGTGAGAGTCGGAGATGCTCGAGCCTCCGACTCGTGAAACTCGACTCTCCCGCCGGCCCGGGAGGAACGCTGAGCCCTCGAAAAAACACAGAATCCCGGATCATATGGAAAAGCTGAGATGGGATCGTAAATGTGCAATGGGTAAGCGAGCGTAATAGAGGGTATATATTGTAGGGCGGGGAGTAAGGGATGAGGTGGTGTGAAAGGGAGGATAATTGTGCATATTCAGCAGCTTTGGAGCAGGCCTGCTTCGCAAGGCGTTGGCAGCTGCAAATTGAGTCCCACTCCCTCTTAATTAGCTGGCGAAGCTCCAACTAGGAGTGGAAGCCACAAAGTGTTTGAATTCAAACAACCCCCGCACAAACATATGCAGTGTCTCCATGTCTTGTTTCCCCTTAGGAAAACATGTCACCGTAAGGGTTCCATTGTACTACCTCGGAGTCTATCACGTCTGTTTTCTCTGTAGAACCCAGACAAAGTGTCACATATGACAAATACGGTATGGTAAAATGTAATGTTGCGTGAATCATAACCCAGAAACCGGATGCTCGCCCATTTTGACTCCAATGCTGCCCACAGTTGTGTCAATAAGGGAACATAGCTTTCACATGGATTCACCTGGTCAGTCCATGTCATGGAAAGAGCAAGTGTTCACAATATTTTTGTACACTCAGTGTAGACTTGTAACGTCTTTCATACAGACATTTACAAGGACACTCTAATCTGAAAATAGAGTTTTCACTCCTGAGAGGACAATCTATGCCAGAATCATTCCTGTGAAACCATTGACTAGAAGGGAATCACTTCATCTCAATTTTCCGCCACGATAAGGAAAAATGACAGCCAACAGGCTGTGCTTTTCTTTTTACTAAAGGTCAAACTCATCCCACAAAAATGCACTACTCCCACATATACACAAACATACCGGTATGCTTGCATGCACACGCACAGTTGTCACACAGTTGTAAAAGGACATGCGCACACTGATTAGATGAAACACCACACACACGCATGGCATGGACACACACACGCGTTCAACCTGATGCACCCTTGCATAGCTGACATGTAATGCAACACTACCCGAAAGACCAATGCTGAGGTAGCCTTACTGTCGCTGTGTGTGTGTGTGTGCGCGTGCGCGTACAGGCGATCGAGGACAGACCACAACAGAGGGGCAGTGCAAGGCTGCAAACAAGAGCCTCAACACTCAGGAGCTCAATAAAACATTCACATGCCTTGACGCCCTGCTAGCTAACCCCACAGCCCTCAACCCCTCACCACCTTCCATGCTGTGTACCAAGTTCAGTAACATGGGAGGTCGATCCTCATAGACAGAGTGAAAAAGTAGATGCTTATGGAGTGATATTAGTGCCAACAAAATGAAACATTTCATAATATAAATTCTGATCAATTGCCAGAAAAAAAAAAAATCGCTCCATAAAACATGACCAAACATAAGGGCAAAAACAAAAAAACTAGGAAAAACCTTAGTCTCTTCTGTTTGTTTTTCTGTTAGTATTATATCAAGTGCCAGAGAGTGCTTATCATCTACATTCACCATTGATTCAGTTGTTTTTTCTAGTTCTGGTACCCACTTTTTTGTGTGTGCAAATACCATCTGAAGCAATGTCTGTGAGAAACACTGCTTTAAGTATAGTAGCAACAGTATGTTAGAGTTGGAATTAGAGTTGGGTCGAGTTCATTAGGGATCAACGGTAGAAAACAGACAAACAGGGATGGTTTACCTAGACTTGTCAAATAACAAAAGCTCATTCCTGTTTTCCATTGCAAATCGTTTTAAAACACTCAGTTGCTTTCCCTAATGAACATGCCTCTTCCCCCATCTTGTTTTTCTTCCCTGCAGAGCAGTCTCAGTTTCCCAGTCATGTATTTGCCACTTAATTTTATGCTAATCACATTACAAAAACCTTGACCTCATTATGCACGGCCTATGCTAATGTCGTGCAGTGTCAGTGATACTAAGGATAGAGGTGCCATTGTGTCCGTCGGGAAAATTATACAATTTCACTAACAAAAACAGGTCAGCAATGAGTCCTATTCAATTATTAGTACAGGTCCTTGGGAGGAGTCAGACATGATTGGTCAGCAAATCTGTATATGTATATGAAATCTGAGTGAATCTTTATGCCAAGCAAGGAAGCATGTTTGATGTAATATACACTACCATTCAAACGTTTGGGGTCACTTAGAAATGTCCTTGTTTTTGAAAGAAAAGCAAATTCTTTTGTCCATTAAAATAAACATCAAATTGATCAGAAATACAGTGTAGACATTGTTAATGTTGTAAATGACTATTGTAGCTGGAAAGGGCAGATTTTTTATGGAATATCTACATAGGCGTATAGAGGCCCATTATCAGCAACTATCATTCCTGTGTTCCAATGGCACGTTGTGTTAGCTAATCCAAGTTTATCATTTTAAAAGGCTAATTGATCATTAGAAAACCCTTTTGCAATTATGTTAGCACAGCTGAAAACTGTTGTTCTGATTAAAGAAGCAATAAAACTGGCCTTCTTTAGACTAGTTGAGTATCTGGAACATCAGCATTTGTGGGTTCGATTACAGGCTCAAAATGGCCAGAAACAAAGTACTTTCTTCTGAAACTCGTCAGTCTAATCTTGTTCTGAGAAATAGAGGTTATTCCATGCGAGAATTTGCCAAGAAACTGAAGATCTCATACAAAGCTGTGTACTACTCCCTTCACAGAACAGCGCAAACTGTCTCTAACCAGAATAGAAAGAGGAGTTGGAGGCCCCGGTGCACAACTGAGCAAGAGGACAAGTACATTAGTGTGTCTAGTATGAGAAACAGAAGCCTCACAAGTCCTCAACTGGCAGCTTCATTAAATAGTACCCGCAAAACACCAGTCTCAACGTCAACAGTGAAGAGGTGACTCCGGGATGCTGGCCTTCTAGGCAGAGTTCCTCTGTCCAGTGTCTGTCCAGTGTCTGTCTTTTGCCCATCTTAATCTTTTTTTATTGGCCAGTCTGAGATATGGCTTTTTCTTTGCAACTCTGCCTAGAAGCCTAGGAGTGATGGTTGCTGATAATTGGCCTCTGTATGCCTATGTAGATATTCCATTAAAAATCATCCGTTTCCAGCTACAATAGTCATTTACAACATTGACAATGTCTACATATTTTAAATGGACAAAACATTTTATTTTCTTTCAAAAACAAGGACATTTCTAAGTGACCCCAAACTGTTGAACGGTAGTGTACCTCAAGTTTCTTTTGGTGACACACTTTGAGCATGATTATGAGTGTCAAAGGCAGGGATACTCAAATCTGGTCTCCAGATTTTGGTCTCCAAGTACTGCTGGTCTCCAAGTACTGCTGATGTAAATTCTTCGCTCTAAGACAGTGCTCGTGAGTGGAATCTCTAACCAACCAGTGACAATGAGTTTAATCTGTTCGAAAAGAAAACCGGCAGCACTTTGACCCTCCAGGCTAATATTTGAGTACCTCTGATCTAGGGCGTTTGAACTAGGAACTATGAGTCAATGAAGATGGAGGTGGGTGCTGAGGTGTACCTGGTCCCGTCCTGTTGCTTCCTGTCAAAGGAGGTGCTGCGGGAGATGGCCCCCTGGGCGTAGTGGAACATCTGCTGCCCAGGGCTGGGGCCCTGTGTGGGGGAGGCCCGGGACATGGACGGGCCGCCACCCGGGGCGGTCGAGACGCGGTGCCAGCCGGCAGCCGTGGTGGTCTTGTACTCCACCACGGGGACGCGGTACATCTCCGAGCAGCTCCTGATAGAATAAATCAAAAGACACATTAGCAATTCAGCGTCTTACAAAACAATCTTAAAATGGTAAAGTACATGTACTTACATTATACTGTAAGTGTAAGTGTTGTTACACTTACAGTGTGTTGTTAAGTGCATCTAATGTAAAAAGTGTGAATCCTCTTACTTGCCAAATAGGCTATACTGTAAGTCAATGGGAGAGTTAAGTTGAGATTTGGCAGATGGACTGCATTTTAAGAGTTAGGTATTTTGAGATTTTTCACTGTCCGATACATTTTTCCTCAAACCTCACTAATTGATACGTCCATTTCCAAACTGGTATAGCCCCGTTCCAACTCTTTCTTGCTTGATTTAAACGTCAGAATATAGTATTAACCCAATATTCTGAGTGCAAACTTCCCATTGCATTTGGGACCAGTCGCTGCTAACTTGTGTCCAACTTCATCCCAATTTACTGCTACTTTGCTACAGTTAAATATGTAAAAAATTTGCTGATGGATATGAGCTGCATTGACTAAGCCTGTGGCCGATTGAAATCAATAACACTGGTATTAGTATTTTTTTGGGATCCCCGCTAGCGGTTGCGAAAGCAGCAGCTACTCTTCCAGGGGTCCACACAAAACATAACATTAATAAACAACATTGATTAATTTAACAAGCCCATTAGGTCATGACTACAGAGATCATTAGCTTTGAACTAGCCAAGTCCCAAAAGGCATCATATTTCCTATTCTGAACAAAAATATAAACACAACATGTAAAGTGTTGGTCCCATGTTTCATGAGCTAAAATAAAAGATCCCAGAAATGTTCCTAATGCACATACAGTACAAAACTATGGATAATGTTCTCTCTTTCACCCTGCTTGATTCCTGTTAAAACATGATTTGGCAAGTCTCAAGTTCTCAACACAAGAGTTCACCAACCAACCCAACGACTACCTTGGAATGTCCCAAGAAAATTGGCACAGCACGAAAACCCGGTCTTGATTCATACATGTTGGCCCAGTCTCAAATGGCACAGGCCCATAGGGCTCTGGACAAAAGTAATGCGCTACGTACACTGAACAAAAATAAAAAATGCAACAATGTCAAAGATTTTACTGAGTTACAGTTCATATAAAAATTTAAAAAAAATCGGTCAACTGAAATAAATTCATTAGGCCCTAATCTATGGATTTCACATGACTGGGAATACAGATATGAATCTGTTGGTCAAAGGTACCTTAAAAAAAAGGTAGGGGCGTGGATCAGAAAACCAATCAGTATCTGGTGAATTTGCCTCATGCAGTGCAACATCTACTTCACATAGAGTTGATCAGGCTGTTGATTGTGGCCTGTCCCACTCCTCTTCAATGGCTGTGCGAAGTTGCTGGATATTGGCCGGAACTGGAACAAGCTGTCGTACACATCGATCCAGAGCATCCCAAACATGCTCAATAGGTGACATGAACACTGAGTACGGCAGTACCGTCATAACTTGATTGATGTGACGGCTAACATGTCCTGACATGTCCTTTTGCGGCCTTTTATGCATTCTAGTAGAGTTAAATAGTTACACACACACAGCGGTCTACGGCACTGCATCTCAGTGCAAGAGGCATCACTACAGTCCCTGGTTCGAATCCAGGCTGTATCACATCCGGCCGTGATTGGGAGTCCCATAGGGCGGCCCACAATTGGCCCAGCATCATCCGGGTTTGGCCGGGGTAGGCTGTCATTGTAAATAAGAATTTCTCTTAACTGACTTACCTAGTTAAATAAAAGGTTGCACACAGACACATACACCAAAAAGTTATTTTGTTGGAATTTACGTATGTCCCCATTACCAGTAAAACATAATCAAAACCTATTTCTTTCACTTACTTGCTGTGCTGTTTCATTGTACATTTGTTCAGTCGTTTCATTCTCAACCAGGATTTCATCATACATGTCAAGCAGTGAAGTTTCAGCTCTGTCCGTCCATGATCTCTCTTCCTCGGTGCGCACTGTCACTGTGTCCGTTTCCATCTTGTCCAGCAGTGTATGTAACGTTTCACGTAAACCCTGTTTCTTGTCTGCATCGAAGTAGCAGTCCTTGTACCTAGCATTGAGCATGGTGGCGACACAGTAAAGAAGCTCAGAGAGAATACCACCGAATGGCTTATTCCCAGCCTCGAGTACTTTTGTACGTTTTAACCCCACGGTCTGTGACAGCAGTTTTGTTGAGCAGGCGTTGCAATGCCATGACAGAGGGTATCATGTCTGCTGCAGATGCAGTTGAGCTTATTTCTCGAGTGGCGCTAGGAGTGTGTTCATGTTTCCAAGTTTCAAACATGTTCTCAAATGCCATTGAAATGGCAGCAGCGGTATGAGAACCAGCACGTTCTTGAGCATGCAATACAGCTTTCCACAGTACGACATCCTGGTCGGCCCATTGTGCTGTCAGACTCAGCATGCTCATGGGACTGACATCGCTGGTCCAAATGTCAGTTATGATGCCCATAACAAGTAGCATAATGAGATCCATTATCTTGGATTTAATGGATTTCGCCTTTGAGTTGTCTCGCTGAAATTTTCTTACTCTTTCAATTGACTGCTCGACTTGAATTTGTTTAGCTGTTGTTTAGCTGTGTAGCGCTATATTTTCGTGGCGTCATTACGTCAACTACTTACGTTATATATGTATGCACTTCAGCTTTGACATCGGTTTTGCACATCGGTGTTAACTTCTCTAGGGTAGGGGGCAGCATTCGGAATTTGGGATGAAATGCAGGCCCAAATTAAACGGCCTGTTTCTTGGGCCCAGAAGATATGATCTGCATATAACTGGTAGATTTGGATAGAAAACACTCTAAAGTTTCCAAAACTGTTAAAAGTGTCTGTGCGTTTAACAGAACTGATTTGGCAGGCAAAAACCTGAGAAAAATCCATTCAGGAAGTAGTTTTTTTCTCTCTATTCAATGCCATTACAGTATCCCTTGACTTAGGACTCAACTTGCAGTTTCTATGCCTTCCACTAGATGTCAACAGTCTTTAGAATGTGTTTCAGTCTTGTATTCAGAAAAATGAGGAAGTAAGAGCAGTCTGAATGAGTGGACCCTAACGTTTCACGGAGCTTTTTCCTGCGCAAGACCGAGAGAGTGCGTTTCTTGTTTACATTTTATATTGACGATGTTATTGTCCAGTTGAAATAGTATCGATTATTTAGGCTAAAAACAACCTGAGGTTTGAATATAAACATCGTTTGACATGTTTCTATGAACTTTACGGATACAATTTGGATTTTTTTGTCTTCCTGTTTTGACTGCGTTTCAGCCTGTGGATTACTGAAGAAAACGCGCGAACAAAACTGAGGTTTTTGGGTATAAAGAGACTTTATCGAACAAGAGGTACATTTATTGAGTAAATGAATGTCTGCTGAGTGCAACCATATGAATCAAAGGTAAGGGATTCATTTTATCTCTATTTCTAAATTGTGTAACTGTTCTATCTGGCTGGCTACTGTTTGTAATGATTTGTCTTGTGGGCTATGTTCTCATAATCGTAATGTATGCTTTCGCCGTAAAGCATTTTTAAAAATCTGACACCGTGGTTGGATTCACAAGAAGTTAATCTTTAAACCTATGTAAAATATGTTTTGTTTTCTGAATTTTTATAGTGAGTATTTCTGTATTTGAATTTGGCGCCCAGCAGTTTCACTGGCTGTTGAAGTGGTGGGACGCTACCGCCTCACGTGCCCAAGAGAGGTTAAACTAGACATCAGGCCGATGCCGATGTTGGCATTTTTAGCTAATATCGGCTGATTCCGATATGCTCGCCGATATATCGTGCATCCCCAATTTACATCCCTGTTAGTGAGCATTTCTCCTTTGCCAAGATAATCCATCCACTTGACAGATGTGGCATATCAAGAAGCTGATTAAACAGCATGATATTTACACTGGTACACCTTGTCCTGGGGACAATAAAAGGCCACTCAAAAATGTTGGAGTTTTGTCACACAACACAATGCCACAGATGTCTCAAGTTGAGGGAGTGTGCAATTGGCATGATGACTGTAGGAATGTCCACCAGAGCTGTTGCCTCACAATCACAGACCACGTGTAACCACGCCAGTCCAGGCGCCAGTCCTCCACATCCAACTTCTTTACCTGCGGGATCGTTTGAGACCAGCCACTCTGACAGCTGATGAAACGGAGGAGCATTTATGTCTGTAATAAAGCCCTTTTGTGGGGAAAAACTCATTCCGATTGGCTGGGCCAGGTTCCCAAGTCCCATGCCCACCCATAGCTGCGCCCCTGCCCAGTCATGTGAAATCCATACATTAGGGCCTAATACATTTATTTCAATTGACCGATTTCCTTATATGAACTATTACACAGTAAAATCGTTGAAATTGTTGCATGTTGCGTTTACATTTTTGTTCAGTGAAAGAATAAAACAACGCTTGGGACAGATGTTTTTGTAAGAGCTATTAAGCTTAGTTTAAGTTAAGTACAAAGAAGGAGGAAGTGGTGTTTAACCTACCTCCTGGGTGTGCCGTCCTCATGGGGCTGGACGATGACCACACTGACCGTGTTGGACGTGCGCAGCAGGTCGATCATCTGCTCGTGGGACAGTGTGGCCACGGCCACCTTGCAGATCTCCATCAGCCGGCTGCCCGGACGGAGACCCACCTGCCAGGCGAAGCCGAAGGGCTCCACGTCTGCCACCACACCCTCGAAGTTGACGTGGAATCCCAGCTGGCCCAAACCGTTCCGCCGGAGGGTCATCTCCACTGTCTCGCAGCCCCGGGTGACAATCTAGGGCGACATGACCAAGAGAGTAAATTTCAGCCTACTTTGATCTAATGGCTTTATTAGGGTTTATCCATGTTGGTAACTGTTTTGAAAAGCTATGAGCATTACCTTATAAGGCCTAATGTAGATCAACCTTTACCCCAGTTAAAGTTGCTAATTTCTGCCTCTCCGTGAGGTTGTGGTTTGACCAAATCCACACAAATACAAAACCTTAATAGCACCGAAGCTGATGAGATCTTAAATTATTATCCCTTTCCATTGTAAAGTTGGTTGAAAAGACTAAGGCCTCCATTCAATCAAACTTGGCAACAAAAACAAAATATAGTCCAAACGTGGCCTGAGCTGGCCTCTTGAAGTGCAGGAAACAGTTACAGGATTTGACAAAAAAAGTTTGCCAACAACAGGAGAAATACCTAGATAATTTCAGAATAAACCAGCCAATCGCACAATGTCAAGCTCTGCAGAGATTAGGGTCGTCACGATGCCAAAGGTTAAAAAACACCAGCTCTGTTTGGAGTGGCAACGTGTCACTATTTTTATCCAGACTCCCCAGTTCTTCACCACTTTTTAGCATCTTAAAACTTCTTTGGGATAGGTGGGACGGTAGCGCGATTATCTGAGGACAGCGTCCAGCACACAAATGCATAACAAATCATTTTCAACCAGGGAGTTGCGACACGAAAGTCAGAAAAAGCAATATAATATATGCCTTACCTTTGAAGATCTTCTTCTGTTGGCACTCCAAAAGGTCTCAGTTACATTACAAATGTAACGATAATTTTTTTTTTTTTTTTAAATTTCTTCTTTATATCCATAAAAACTCAGTTTAGCTGGCGCGCTTCAGTCAATAATCCACTCGGTTTCCATTGGTCAAAATGAATCCCAAACGTTACCAATAAACTTATCTAAACAAGTCAATTAACGTTTATAAATCAATCCTTAGGTACCCTAATACGCAAATAAACAATAGAATTTAAGACGGAGAATCGTTATTGTCTTTACCGGAGATAAACAAAAAGAACGCTCTCTCGACCATGCGCATGGAAACACTACAGCCAAAATGGGAGCCTTTAGAAAAACTACTTTTTCTCCCTCATATTTCCAAAAACCAGCCGGAAACGTTTTCTAAAGACTGTTGACATCTAGTGGAAGCCCTAGGAAATGCAATCGGGCACGATTTCGCCCAAAAGTGCCAGCCATTGAAATAAATTTTGGGGGGGATGGTTTGTCCTCGGGGTTTCGCCTGCCATTTCAGTTCTGTTATACTCACAGACATTATTTTAACAGTTCTAGAAAGTTTAGAGTGTTTTCTATCCAAGTCGACCAATTATATGCATATCCTAGCTTCTGGGCCTGAGTAGCAGGGAGTTTACTTTGGGCATGCTTTTCATCCGGGCGTCAAAATACCGCCCCCTATCCCAAAGAAGTTTTAAATCCTGGCCGTCTGAGGCGAATGGTATTGTGACAACCCTAGCAGAGGCTTTCGACACCTTTGGATAATCCCATTTAACCGAAATGAAAAGGGATTAGGATAGAGAGCTCAGAGACACCCGACCCCATACGACCTCTCGTCTCCCCCTAAATAATACAATTATCAACCAAATTACTCAATCAATTCGTGGGAAAAAAGCAGGAGGAAAGTACACGCCCCGGCAGGCCTTTATTACCACCAGTGATTCAAGAACAGTAACTTGTAACAACAAACATATTGTTGTGAGGCTGAGGTAAAGTGGCAGTATAATGGGGGACATCTGCTGACCTGCTGACTAAACTGCTGTGACTTGGGCTGGCTCGCAGGACTTGAGTAATCATCTCACTGCAGTGTTCACCCATAGTAAACTATTTAGCTTAACAAGATCTTTTCACATCAGATCTTTTACAGAGCTGATCTGACTGGTCAAAATACAAATTAGTTAAAAAAAAAAAAAAATCTTAATTGGGATGCCTGTCGAAACGCAGCCAAATACTGAGGTACAAGGTTTTATGCAAGTGTCTTATGATACTGAGGTGGCCAATCTCTCTGGGCCAGTGTGGGTACAGCCAAGCAGTAACAAAACCAAGTGATCAACTAAACCTAGTCTTCAGTAAATACGTGGAGAAGTTGAATCAGATATGTTCCTTGTGGGTCCGATTGACAATCCCTGGTTTAAACATCGAGGCGTGGTTTCCCGGACACATATTAAGCCTTGACTAAAAATCATTAAATGGAAAATCTTAATTGAAAATGCTTTTTAGTCCAGGATTAGGCTTAATCTGTGTACAGGATGTGTAGCACTGAATTATGTTGTCTTTAAGCCTCCCACAAAACCTTCTTACCTCCAACCTCTGCATGATCTCCCGGACGTCGTCCCAGCATCCTTCCTGCGTGGAGAACACCACACACTCGCCTCGCTCGTAGAAAAGCCGGACGCTCCCGGATGTTGAGCTCCAACCGAGGACGTCGCGGCAGTAGCAGTTGAACACCACCTCCTTGGACGCCTCTTCGATCAGCACCACAAACTCATTGGAGACGGCCAGCAAGCAGCCAATGTCTGCTGACTGGCCAAAGTCCCGGGCCACCACAGCCCAAGTGACCGCCCCGTAGCTCTGGAGGTGGGCGTTGCGCCGGGGTCGGCTGCGCTCCTTCTTCTTGACACCCAACGAGATGAAGCTGAACTTAGCCGCCGAAGAGTCCACGGGGGTGGCGCTTACAAAGTTCTCGGCCAAATCCTTCAGGTACTCTTGGCGCGTGCGCATGGCCATGGCGCGGAACTTGTCCGACTTATGCACCGCATTCTCGCCGTTCATCATCTTGGCCAGGAGGAAGTCCCGGAACATGGCCGACTTTGGGAAGAACACCCCCTGGGGGATAGGAGGACCGAAGGCGGGCACATCTTTAGATCTGGTGACCGCCACACTAAAAAAATAAAGACAAACAGCCATTTTAATCCCTCTGTCGTTTTGCTTCATAATCTTTTCTAAGTAACACAAATAGGTCATAACAATACATTTGAGAGAGATCTGTTGGGGGATTTTGAATTACAGCAATTACGGCCACTCACTGGAAATGGAAAGGTTTCAAACTGTTGTTCTGCTAATCCGAAAGAGCAATTACAAGAGCAGAACAAGTGGTTTCACGACCAACTGTACGTCATATTAGATAGCTAAAGTGTTGTTCCATTGCGTGAATATAATGGACTACACTAGCATACTTTTATAATGCTCTATTATAAATAGAGGTGTGTTTTCAGTTTAAACAAATAGAGGTAATTTCAACCCTCACAATGGTGTAGGTAGTGACAAGTAACTGGTGTTTCTGTATGATCAGAATTCTGATTTAAGACTCAGGTCCTCTAACAGTAAGGGCCGGAAATCATTGTTGTGGATTTTCAGAAGTTTCTTTGACTTGTACAGCAGCATATCCAAACCCAAATTAAATCAAAACAGATTTGGAGATGTTATCACAGGTGCAGCAAAATGCTTGTGTTTCTAGCTCCAACAGTGCAGTAATAGCTAGCAATTAAAAATCATAAAATACACAATCAAGAAAAAAAACTAGCAATGTCAAGAGACTGGAATATATATATACACATAATGATGTGTAAAGGCAGTATGGACAGTATTGTACAGCAGTATTTATACAGGTTGAGCCATGACTAGAATTCAGTATATGAAGTGAATTCGGAAAGTATTCAGACCCCTTGACTTTTTCCACTTTGTTACATTACAGCCTTATTTTTCACTCATCAATCTACACATAATATCCCATAATGACAAAGCAAAAACAGGTTGACATTTTTATTTATTTATTAAAAGTAAAAAAAACTTTATTATTATATTTACATAAGTATTCAGGTCCTTTTCTCAGTACTTTGTTGAATCACCTTTGGCAGCAATTACAGCCTCAAGTCTTGGGTTTGAAGCTACAAGCTTTGCACACCTGTATTTGGGGAGTTTCTCCCATTCTTCTCTGCAGATCCTCTCAAGCTCATCAGGTTGGATGGGGAGTGTCGCTGCACAGCTATTTTCAGGTCATTCCAGAGATGTTCGATCATGTTCAAGTCCGGGCTCTGGCTGGGTCACTCAAGGACATTGAGACTTGTCCCGAAGCCACTCCTGCATTTTCTTAGCTGTGTGCTTAGGGTCATTGTCCTATTGGAAGGTGAATCTTAGCCCTCAGTCTGAGGTTCTGAGCACTCCGGAGCAGGTTTTCATCAAGGATCTCTCTGTACTTTGCGTCGTTCATCTTACCCTCAATCCTGACTAGTCTCCCAGTCCCTGCCTCTGAAAATCTCTCCACAGCATGATGTTGCCACCACCATGCTTCACTGAAGGTATGGTGCCAGGTTTCCTCCAGACGTGACACTTGGCATTCAGGCCAAATAGTTCAATCTTGGTTTCATCAGACCAGAGAATCTTGTTTCTCATGGTCTGAGTCATTTAGGTGCTTTCTGGTAAACTCCAAGTGGGCTGTCATGTGCCTTTTACTGAGGAGTGGCTTCCGTCTGGCCATTCTACCATAAAAAGGCCTGATTGGTGGAGCGCTGCAGAGATGGTTGTCCTTCTGGAAAGTTCTCCCATCCCCACAGAGGAACTCTGGAGCTCTGTCAGAGTGACCATCGGGTTCTTGGTCACCTCCCTGACCAAGGCCCTTCTCCCCCGATTGCTCAGTTTGGCCGGGCAGCCAGCTCTAGGAAGAGTCTTGGTGGTTCCAAACTTCTTCCGTTTAAGAATGATGGAAGGCATTGTTCTTGGGGACCTTCAATGCTGCATCACTTTTTTTGGTACCCTTCCCCAGATCTGTACTTCGACACAGTCCTGTCTCGGAGCTCTACGAACAATTTCTTCGGCTTCATTGCTTGGTTTTTGCTCTGACATGCACTGTCAACTGTGGGACCTTATACGGACAGGTGTGCACCTTTCCAAATCATGGTCAATCAATTGAATTTGCCACAGGTGGACTCCAATCAAGTTGTAGAAACATCAAGGATGATCAATGGAAACAGGGTGCACCTGAGCTCAATTTCGTATCTCATAGCAAAGGGTCTGAATACTTACATAAATAAGGCATCTGTTTATTAAATTTGTTTAATTTGCAAAGATTCCTAAAAACCTATTTTCGCTTTGTCATTATGGGTTATTGTGTGTAGATTGATGAGGAAAACAATTAATTTGATCAATTTTAGAATAAAGGCTGTAACGTAACAAAATGTGGGAAAAGTCAAGGGGTCTGAATACTTTCCGAATGCGCTGTAAATATAAAGTGGTTAAACAGTATGTAAACATTATTAAAGTGACTAGTGTTCAATGACTATGTACATAGGGCAGCAGTCTAAGGCGCAGGGTAGAGTACCACATGGTAGCCGGCTAGAACAGTGAATAAGGTTCAGGGCAGGGAACTGAGTGGAGGCTGGCTAGTTGGGACTGTAACAGTCTGATGGCCTGGATATAGAAGCTGTTTCTTAGTTTCTCGGTCCCAGCTGCCTTCAATATGGTAGTGGGGTGAACAGGCTGTGGCCCGGGTGGCTGAGGTCCTTGGGCTGAGCACACTCCTGTGAAGCCCCTGTGTTGAAGATCAGCATGGCGGAGGTGTTGTTGCCTACCCTTACCACTTGGGGTCGGCCAATCAGGAAGTCCAAGACCGAGTTGCACAGGGAAGGGTTCAGACCCTGGGCCCTTAGCTGTAATCGATGAACAGTATTCTTACATACAGTACCAGTCAAAAGTTTGGACACACCAACTCATTCAAGGGTTTCTCTTTATTTTTACTATTAGAATAATAGTAAAGACATCAAAACTATGATTCCATATGTGTTATTTCATAGTTTTGATATCTTCACTATTATTCTACAATGTAGAAAATAGTAAAAATAAATAAAAACCCTGGAATGAGTAGGTGTGTTCAAACTTTTGACTGGTACTGTAGGTATTTATCTTGTTCAGGTGGGATTGGGCAGGGTGCAGTGCAATGGCGATCGCCCGGGGTCTGTTGAAGCGAAATGTGAATTGCAGAGGGTCTGGGTTTCAGGTAAGGTAGAGGTGATATGATCCTTAGCCTCTCAAAGAGCTTCATGATGACAGAAGTGAGTGCAAGGGGCGATAGTCATTTACCTTCACTTTCTTGGGTACAGTAACAATGGTGGACATCTTGATGCAAGTGGGAACAACAGACTGGGATATGGAGATGAAATACGTCCGTAAACACTTCAGCCAGCTGGTCTGCACATGCTTTGAGGACGTGGCCCTGGCAGTCTGGCAAGGGTTAACACGCTTAAATTACTTACTCACGTCGGCCACAGAGAACGAAAGCACAGAGTCCTCGTGAGCGTCGGTGGCCATGTTGGGGGGCTCGATGTCGTTTTCCTCGAAGCGGGTGAAGGTGTTTAGCTCGTCCAGGAGCGAGGCGTAGATGTCCGCGGCGTGGCTGGTTTTCCCTTCATAGAATCGGTGATTGTCTGGAGTCCCTGTCACATATGTATCATGTCTGAGCCGTTTAATGCTGTGTACTGTTGTTTTGCCTCTTGATTGTGTTACTGAGGTCGTAGCTGGTCTGCTTGTACACATCCATGTTCCCAGTCACCTTGCCATGGTTAAAATGCGAAGGTTCGCGCTTTCAGTTTTGCGCGAATGCTGCAATAAATCCACGGATTTTGGTTTGGACGAGTTCTAATCGTCACAGTGGGAACAACATCCTCGATACAATTCCTTATTAACCCATTCTCCGAGTCAGTGTGTACGTAAATACTGTTCTCAGAGGCGACCCAGAATATTTCCAGTTCCGCGTGATCAAAACAATCTTGAAGCATAGATTTCAATTGGTCAGACCAACATTGAGCAGTCCATACCACAGGAGCTTCCTGTTCCTGTTTTGCATAGCCCCAAAAGGGAGAGTAGCAATGACCCACGGTCCGTGTTGCGCATGTAGCACAGGAGATGTGTTGATAGAATTTCTGTAGCGTTATCCTCAGATTTCCTTTATTAAAGTCCCCAGCTACAATAAATGCTGCCTCAGAATAAGCGGTTTCCAGGTTGCACATAGAAAAGTGTAGTTCCCTGAGTGTCGGCTTGGGTGGGAATACACACGGCAGTGATGATGATCGAAGAAAATTATTTTGGGAGGTAATGCGGTATTCCTGATTGGGAGAACGTTACCACAATCACACAGTTGTTAATCATGAAACGTATTTTATTTTTCCTATAGAATTTTTTCTTCCTGTCTGTGCGATGGACAGAGAACCCTGCTGGCTGAATGGACATGGACAATATGTCCACAGATAGCCATGATTCTGTAAAAAACACTATGTTACAGTCCCTGTTGTCTCTCTGGAAGGAGATCCTCGCCCTAAGCTTGTCTACTTTATTGTCCAGGGACTGAACGTTAGCAATGGAGGGAGTTGACACTTGAATCAACAATCATTAAGAGGTACTTCTGAATGATTGACTCTTGTAATGATTGGATTCCAGCCTTATTGAAATTGGGCACTTAGGTACATGAATGATTGAATAAATGCAAGTTAATTTAAACCAGCTCTACACATCTCTCACACCAAGTGTTTTAGAAGTATCGGCGGTCTGCTTTGCTCACCTGTAGCAAACATTTTCTGTGCAAGGGTTGTGGACTTTGACGATGATGAACACGTGCTGGAAGTGCGAGCGAATGTTTTGGGGAGTGAAGGGAAGAGCACCAGGTTCCTGGAAGATGACGGTGACAATGTCATTTCCAATGTGTCTCTTCCTCAGTAGCTAAATGGCAAGAAAAGGAAACGGAAAAGAAAAAGCACATTAGAATTCAGAAAAGTAATAATGCCCTTACAGTACATGAGAGACTATGACAGTGTCTCAATGGTCTCAAAAGGCTGATGACCTACATGGTGGAAATATATCCCATCCTTTATCACGAGTCAAGCTGTTAATTGGTCAAGGAAAGGATATGGAGGACAGTAAAACCTGTTTATTTGGAGTCTATCAGAAGGCATGCGGGAGCTACAGTACTGTCATATTGCTTACACCTTGCCAATCAACAGAAGTGCTAAAGGCAGTGGCTATGGTCCAGAGGTTTCTAACAGGGCGATAGCCTCCTCATCAGGAGGCCATAGTCTGTTAAGTCCCTTGGTGTAGGGTAGGTGGTAAACAAACGGGATGAGGGGTAGACTAGGCCGGATCAAGGGGCTCAAGTAGTGGCAGAGCCTTTGCAGACCGTTGGGGGGGGGGGGGCGGCTTACGGCTAATCTCAGAAATCAAATGGGATCCCAGGGGAGGAATGAAACTTCAAATCCTGATAATCAAGGCCCAAGACACATGCGATGCACAAGACATTTGGCCCGTTCTAATTTCCCTAAAGCTTGGAAATGACACTGGCCCTCATTCCTGTATAGGTGGCTTTCTATGAACGCGGGGCAGTTTGCAGAGTATGTCCAGGAATCAGGATGACAGAGGGCCACAGCTTTAAGATGGCCTAAAATCTTTATTGCTGTAACTGAATTTCAGACCTCCAGAATAGTCCATTAATTAAAAAAAACAGCGAATTGAATTAGAGGTCGACCGATTAATTAGGGCCGATTTCAAGTTTCATAACAATTGGTAATCTGCATTTTTGGATGCCGATTATGGCCGATTACATTGCATTCCACGAGGAAACTACGTGGCAGGCTAACCACCTGTTACGCGAGTGCAGCAAGGAGCCAAGGTAAGTTGCTAGCTAGCATTAAACGTATCTTATAAAAAACAATCAATCTTCATATAATCACTAGTTAACTACACATGGTTGATGATATTACAAGGTTAACTAGCTTGTCCTGCGTTGCATATAATCAATGTGGTGCCTGTTAATTTCTCATCGAATCACAGCCTACTTCGCCAAACGGGGGATGATTTAAGCGCATTCGCGAAAAAAGCACAAGCGTTGCACGAATGTACCTAACCATAAACATCAATGCCTTTCTTAAAATCCATACATAGAAGTATATTTTTTTTTAAACCTGCATATTTAGTTAAAAGAAATTCATGTTAGCAGGCAATATTAACTAGAGAAATTGTGTCATATAAAAAATAAAAAATAAAAAAATAAAATAAAAATCGGTCGATCTCTAATCTGAATGCTGTTCCCAAGAGCTTTACGTAAAATACTGCTTACAACTGCAAAGCAAATAGAATCAACATGGTGCACATGACAATTCATTTATAGACCATGTTGCTATGGTCTAGATAGAAAGACCCACCCAGGCATATTCAGCCACCCAGGCATATTCAGACACCAAGCAGAGTGGGGAATTTAATTGAGTGCATGCGAAATCGTTGTCGTGGCAACATCTCCAGCAATAGCATTTCCAATTAACAAGTCACTGACTGGGGGAAATTATGCACGACTCCGAAATGATGAGTGCCAATTTCTAATATTGGAGAGCAGATTGTGACTAAAGGATCAACATGGCAAGCTACCAGTTGTAGTAAATGGGTAGAAACTAAGGAATGTTCATGATAATGATCACTATAACGATGATAAAAATAGGGTTGCAGTTAGAGTCATTGACGTCAGTGAGAAAAATATAAATTTTTTAAAGCAGCATCATTTTCTTTTTCGCTTGACTTGAGTTTCTGGGGGGGGTTTACTAAGCTAACATATGGAATTGTTTTAAGATGGTCATAGCAAGGATCATTTAGCTATTTGATGTTGAATTTTAGAACCCCTTTATGTATCCCCCCAAAATATTAAAACATTACTGCACTTAGGCCCATAGAAACACATTGATAACTGATTCATACATGGAAAAGCAGATAGTAAAAAAAAATTGTAAATTATTTTTGCACATTTTTAACCCAATATGTTTGGTCTGACAAACACAGCCGTAAGCTCAGCCATCTTCCACTGCACATGTGGAAGGCCACCACTAGCGGATGCGGTGGATTGAGACGCAGCCCATGCAATAAAATAGATACAACTATCTTAAAACAGACGGATTTTGATGGGAATGTTTTTATTATGGTAATTACATTTCCGCGGGGCAGCGGAAATTGACTCAAGAGGGTTATGTGCAGTGGTGTAAAGTACTTAAGGAAAAATACTTTAAAGTAAGTTTAAGTAGTTTTGTGGGGTATCTGTACTGTACCATTTAGTTATAAGTTTTACTTCACTACATTCCGAAAGTAAATAATGTACTTTTTACTCTGCACATTTTCCCTGACACCCAAAACTACATTTTGAATCCTTAGCAGGACAGGAAAATGGACCAATTCAGGCGCTTATCAAGAACATCAATGGTCATCCCTACTGCCTCTGATCTGGCAGACTCACTAAACACACATGCTTAATTTGTAAATGAGTGTGCCCCTGGCTTTCCGTAAACAAAAAAAGAACAAGAAAATGTCACCATCTGGTTTGCTTAATATAAGGAATTTGAAATTATTTGTTCTTTTACATTTGATATTTAAGTATATTTTAGCAATTACATTTACTTTGATACTTAAGTATATTTAATACCAAATACTTTTAGACCTTTACTCAAGTAGTATTTTACTGGGTGACTTCCACTTTTACTTGAGTAGTTTTCTATTAAGGCATCTTTACTTTTTCCTCAAGTACGAAAATGGAGTACTTTTTCCAGCACTGTTTATGTGCACATCTCAAGTCAGGATTCAGCCCTTAATGTTTTGAAAAATCTGACCTACTAGATCTTTGTGTTAATTATCAAAGTGTTCAATAGCTCTTCTGAAGTGGCACTCCTAAATCTGGCTTTAAGGGCAGTTACAACAATATTCAAATACCTGTGGCAGTGACGTTTGCCAAGACCAATCTCTCAGTTTACTTACACAAATGTTGGGGGCCCACTGCGGGTGGACACAGATTGACTAGTGCTGCTTTAAAGGGATACTTTCGGATGTTGGCAATGAGGCCCTGTATCTACTTCCCCAGAGTCAGATGTACAAGCGTGGATATACATTTTACGCATCTGTGTCCAGTATGAAGGAAGTTAGAGGTAGCGTTAGCCCAATGACTGGAAGTCTACAATATCTACTAGCATACTAGCAGGTACCCATAGACTTCCAGTGTCCACTCACCTGTTGTCGGTTGTTTGGGGTGTAGGGGAGCAGTGTGGACACGTGGAACATCAGCTCATAGTCTTTGTAAGTAGTGTAGAGAGAATGTGTTCCAGTGGAATCCGCTGTAACACCCAAACAAAGAATTTAGGTCAGAGCAGCTCAGACAGAGACATTCTAAACAACAGAATTTAAAATAATGTAATACTTTAGTCTCTGGAGAAAAAAAAAAAAAATCTAATTACATGATCTGCAATAAGATCATTGTATACAGCAGTAATAATCCTGTGGTATTGCCAGGGACAGACTGGGACCAGAAATGGGCATTTCCAACATTTCCAACACTCTGGACCATTCATTTCCTTGAGGCCCTCCCATTATTAGTCAAATAACAATAATACTGCACAAATTATTTTTTAAAAGACAGATCAGCCAATCTTGCATTTGCCTGAAATGCCCAGTCTGTTTCTGGGTTTCTGTTTCTGGGTATTTCTAAATGGTCCGTTCTCTTTCCCCAGAGCTCGGAAACGACACTGGCCATTGTTCCTGTTTAGGTGGCTTTACATGAACGCTGGGCAGATTGCGTGTCATTTCCAGGAATCAGGATGGACACAGCTTTAAGATGGCTTAAAATCTTGACTGCTGTAACTGAATTTCAGACCTCCAGAATAGCCCATTAATCAAAAGACTGTTATCTGAATGCTTTTCCCAAGAGCCTTATGTAAGATGTTGCTTACAACTACGAAACAAATAGAACCAACAGAGTACACATGACAATTCATTTATAGAGAGTGTTGCTATGGTCTATATAGAAAGACCCACGCGGGTTTATTCACAAACAACAAGTCGAATCAAGCTTTTTTTATATAGCTCATTTCAGACATGGAATGCCTCACAATGTGCTTCACAGGAAAAAAGACGAATACAAAAAACAAGGAAAAGAAAAACTGAAATATTTACTACTACACAACAAACAAGAATAAAAACTAAAGTGTGACAAAAACTGAATAACTAAAAAGCACCCTAAGGAAAAGCAAAGCAAAAAACATGAGTTTTAAGATCTCTTAAATATACAGTGGGGAGAACAAGTATTTGATACACTGCCGATTTTGCAGGTTTTCCTACTTACAAAGCATGTAGAGGTCTGTCATTTTTATCATAGGTACACTTCAACTGTGAGAGACGGAATCTAAAACAAAAATCCAGAAAATCACATTGTATGATTTTTAAGTAATTAATTTGCATTTTATTGCATGACATAAGTATTTGATCACCTACCAACCAGTAAGAATTCCGGCTCTCACAGACCTGTTAGTTTTTCTTTAAGAAGCCCTCCTGTTCTCCACTCATTACCTGTATTAACTGCACCTGTTTGAACTCGTTACCTGTATAAAAGACACCTGTCCACACACTCAATCAAACAGACTCCAACCTCTCCACAATGGCCAAGACCAGAGAGCTGTGTAAGGACATCAGGGATAAATTGTAGACCTGTACAAGGCTGGGATGGGCTACAGGACAATAGCCAAGCAGCTTGGTGAGAAGGCAACAACTGTTGGCACAATTATTAGAAAATGGAAGAAGTTCAAGATGACGGTCAATCACCCTCGGTCTGGGGCTCCATGCAAGATCTCACCTCGTGGGGCATCAATGATCATGAGGAATGTGAGGGATCAGCCCAGAACTACACGGCAGGACCTGGTCAATGACCTGAAGAGAGCTGGGACCACAGTCTCAAAGAAAACCATTAGTAACACACTACGCCGTCATGGATTAAAATCCTGCAGCGCACGCAAGGTCCCCCTGCTCAAGCCAGCGCATGTCCAGGCCCGTCTGAAGTTTGCCAATGACCACCTGGATGATCCAGAGGAGGAATGGGAGAAGGTCATGTGGTCTGATGAGACAAAAATAGAGCTTTTTGCTCTAAACTCCACTCGCCGTGTTTGGAGGAATAGAAGGATGAGTACAACCCCAAGAACACCATCCCAACCGTGAAGCATGGAGGTGGAAACATCATTCTTTGGGGATGCTTTTCTGCAAAGGGGACAGGACGACTGCACCGTATTGAAGGGAGGATGGATGGGGCCATGTATCGCGAGATCTTGACCAACAACCTCCTTCCCTCAGTAAGAGCATTGAAGATGGGTCGTGGCTGGGTCTTCCAGCATGACAACGACCCGAAACACACAGCCAGGGCAACTAAGGAGTGGCTCCGTAAGAAGCATCTCAAGGTCCTGGAGTGGCCTAGCCAGTCTCCAGACCTGAACCCAATAGAAAATCTTTGGAGGGAGCCGAAAGTCCGTATTGCCCAGCGACAGCCCCGAAACCTGAAGGATCTGGAGAAGGTCTGTATGGAGGAGTGGGCCAAAATCCCTGCTGCAGTGTGTGCAAACCTGGTCAAGAACTACAGGAAACGTATGATCTCTGAAATTGCAAACTAAGGTTTCTGTACCAAATATTCAGTTCTGCTTTTCTGATGTATCAAATACTTATGTCATGCAATAAAATGCAAATTAATTACTTAAAAATCATACAATGTGATTTTCTGGATTTTTGTTTTAGATTCCTTCTCTCACAGTTGAAGTGTACCTATGATAAAAATTACAGACCTCTACATGCTTTGTAAGTAGGAAAACCTGCAAAATTGTCAGTGTATCAAATACTTGTTCTCCCCACTGTATGTCCACAGTTTTGGCCCCCCTCAGGTTCTCTGGCAGGCTATTCCAGAGGCTGGGGGCATAATAAATATAGACTGCCTCTCCACCAAGCAGAGTGGGGAACTTAACATGGAGTGCATGCGACCAGCCCATTTTAAAATTTGACTGAACTGCCCAATGGTTGGTCTTTTTCTAAATTCCTGTATTTCAGCAGAGAGATATACATAAATCTCTATATCTATATTAATTTACACTGAGGAAAAATGTAAACGCAACATGTAAAGTGTCGGTCCCATGTTTCATGAGCTGAAATAAAAAAATCCCTGCAATTTTCCATACGCACAGAAACCGTATTTATCTAAAACCTTGCACTCAAATGTATTTACATCCCTGTTAGTGAGCATTTCTCCTGTGACAAAATAATCCATCCATCTGACAGGTGTGGGATATCAAGAAGCTGATTAAACAGCATGATCATTACACAGGTGCAGCTTATGTATGAAAGCCCTTTTGTGGGGTAAAACGTATTCTTATTGGCTGGGCCTCCAAGGCCCGCCCATGGTTGCACCCCTTCCCAGTCATGTGAAATCCATAGATTAGGGCCTAATGAATTTATTTCAATTGACTGATTGCTTTATATGAACTGTAACTCAGTAAAATCTTTGAAATTGTTGCATCTGTCTGTCTGTACAGTATATACACTACCGTTCAAAGGTTTGGGGTCACTTAGAAATGTCCTTGTTTTTGAAAGAAAAGCACATTTTTTGTCCATTAAAATAACATCAAATTGATCAGAAACACAGTGTAGACATTGTTAATGTTGTAAATGACTATTGTAGCTGGAAAGGGCAGATTTTTTATGGAATATCTACATAGGCGTACAGAGGCCCATTATCAGCAACCATCACTCCTGTGTTCCCATTGCACGTTGTGTTAGCTAATCCAAGTTTATCATTTTAAAAGGCTAATTGATTATTAGAAAACCCTTTTGCAATTATGTTAGCACAGCTGAAAACTGTTGTTCTGATTAAAGAAGCAATAAAACTAGCCTTCTTTAGACTAGTTGAGTATCTGGAGCATCAGCATTTGTGGGTTTGATTACAGGCTCAAAATGGCCAGAAACAAATAACTTTCTTCTGAAACTTGTCAGTCTATTCTTGTTCTGAGAAATGAAGGCAATCCCAGCAAGAAATTGCCAAGAAATGGACGATCTTATACAACGCTGTATACTACTCCCTTCACAGAACAGCGCAAACTGGCTCTAACCAGAATATAAAGAGGAGTGGGAGGCCAAGGTGCACAACTGAGAAAGAGGACAAGTACATTAGTGTATCTAGTTTGAGAAACAGACGCCTCACAAGTCCTCAACTGGCAGCTTCAATAAATAGTACCCGCAAAACACCAGTCTCAACGTCAACCGTGAAGAGGCGACTCTGGGATGCTGACATTTAACACCCCTACTCTTACGATAAGTGCCATGGGAACTTTAGCGACCACAGAGAGTCAGGACACCCGTTTAACGTCCCATCCGAAACACGGCACCCTACACAGAGCAATGTCCCCAGTCACTGCCCTGTGGCATTGGGATATTTTTTTTTAGACCAGAGGACAGGGTGCCTCCTACTGGCCCCCAACACCATTTATGCGTATAATAAAAAAATTGTATTAAGTATGCAGAGTTAAAAAAAAAAATCCTGGCCATCTAACGCCTCGAGCATTTGTCAGTGTACAGAGAGACATGGACTTAAAAAAAAAAAAAAAAAATGTTGTTGCAATCTACCACATTTTTTCAAACTTCCAAGTTTGCTCCTATCAAAAGATAAATCATTCAAAACGGAATTCTTCTTCTTTTCAGTTGGTCTGTACAAGAGGGTGTACAGTACGTGTCCAGCTGGGCCCTCATCCTCTAATTTATTGAACATTTATCAAGCATATGATAAATCAAATGATAATAACATATATAAAAAACAAATGTGTGTGTTGAGTCATGAACTCTTACTTTTGTTGTCCAGCTGGGCCCGGTACTTGGTGAAGCCCTTCAGCCTGACCCTCTGGCCCAGCAGCTCCATGAACTCCTCTAGGGCGGGGCTGGCGCTCTCATTGTTGTACATCTCCTCTTCGGTGCTCTGGCCCGCCTGGCAGTACATGATGCCCACCTTGTGCTGGAAGCTCAACTGGAATGACAAAGAACAATAAGGGTGGGGTTATGACATGCCAATGTCTGCCCAATATCTGTTTATGCTACGCTAATGTGTGGAAGAACCTTGTAATTTAGGGGTGGGTTATAACCTGGGGTTATGACCTGCCTATGTCTACCTAATGTCTGTTTATTATACGATAATAAATATATATATATTTTTTTAAAATCTCAATTCAAATCTTATAAAAAGGTAACTGGCGTAACGCTTATGAAACATTTCTCCAAATGCTTGGGCGCATGACCAAATTATAGCAGGTGTTATTTTTCATAAGACACTGAGCAACACTAAGATGGGACATTCAGTATTCAACGATGCATTCTTCCTTATCTACACTCTTGATTGAAATGCTCTGTAGCGTCAGAGACGGTTGCCGGCGCCGGTGTATGGTGTCAAATTAGACTGAAACGCTCCTGTAAGCACTCAGGGAGGGAAGGATATATCAAGCGTGGTACCAGCCCAGTGCATTTTATCTCCTGCTATCAATACCTATTACCTGACACCAGGTGCTGAGATAGCACACTTGGCGCTAGCCATCTGAACAATCAGAGGAGTTGACACACACAAAAGAGGAAATAATTACAGTGTGAGTGGCCCTAAGACCACACCTAACAGTTGGTCCTGAATAATTTATTAATCTTAGAAATGCTGTAAAACCTTTTTTTTTGTGTGTGGGGGAGGCTCGGGTGCACGAGACCAGGATCAGCAGAACCTTTACGAAACTCAAAGAAGGTCCTCATAAGACAGTGGAGGTGCTCACTGCTCACAGCTAAGCAACATGACAAGACGAGCGGTCAAAAGAAAAATGCATTAAATCGAGAAGTCTCAATTTGCGTGGCTGGTCTCTTCCCAGCTCTCACATTGTCGTGGCAACACTGCAAAAATTCAGTGGGAGGTGAGGCCATATTGTTTTGGATAAGGGGAACGGAAGCTGTGCCGCCTTAGTAAATGATTCAAACTTGAGGGGGATAGGGGAAGTACTGCTGGTAAAGCGAAGTTAGATTGCCATTGATGGTCGTCTTTACTACGTATCTCCACGGTTGCTTAACGAGTAGCTAACAATAATAGCATTCCAGTCCTACTTACAGTAGATATAACCGGTGAAAGATCATTATGATATTATCACATCAATGAAATGTAACATAATTAAACTTAATCAAATTGAGGAATAAGAGAGTTGACCCCTAGACATTCCTTGAGGTCAAGATTCCCCCTCACCTCTCGCCAGCTTTGCTCCAATAGATTTACAAACCTGCCACGCTCCCCAAATGAAAGAAGCTTGTATGAAACTTGATCTCATCAATACTCTGATATTGCACCCTGATGCCATTTCTCCCCCTGCTGTTACATGCTTTAGGGATTGATCTGTCTTGATGCACGTCTCTGGTTACCCAGAAATCCAGTTACATGGCAATACCGCTTATTGTTTTTCCCCTGTCCAGAGATGAGTGAATATTCCACCATATTGATACTAGATACCGGAGCCATGGTAGCATAGAAATATAATTACTAGAATGGGAGAAAACCCCTCAGACGGTGGCAATTGGATTTCTTTGCATGGTAGTCATAATTGGGAAAATAAATGTCATTAAAGTCTAGCCTCTGAGAGTGGTGAGTTGCGTATTTGTACAATTTCCTGGTTTCCCGCTGTGCCAGACATAGCCCGAAAGGCAGGATGCTGAATCCGTAAGTGCTTGATTGATGATAAGGGCTCAAAAACAGGCAAACTACATATCTGGGTTTTTGCTTAACACAGTAAAGCAATCAAAATCTGCAGTGTAATCCCTTGTTGTAAGCGGAAATACCTACTTGTGACAACAGTGATGTATAAGATATGTGATTGTATTAGGATCATATTGTGCACTCAATTGTAATACAAATACCCTAGTCATTTACGGGGCACATTAAAAGCCTCAATGCAGTCAAAATCCTGTGTTTTATATATGTTTCCACACTATGGAGGCTGGAATAACACTGTGAAAATGATAATGCCCTTTTAGTGTAAGAGCTATGTGAAAAGACTGCCAGAAATGTCTGAAGGTTTTGGTGGGATGGAGATTTGGCCTTCCTGGTTATATAACCAGGCGGTAAATTAGTTAATAGACCAACAAGAAAGAGAATCCCAAACCTCTGTGACAATAACATCTAGTTTTTAGTTTACCCCTCCCCACTCAGACAGTTCAAGCAAAATTATTGTATGAAAAATTGCTCTTTGCTAAGAAACAATTTGTTTCTTTTAGACTTGTGGTCACCAACCGATCCGTCAATCTCCAAGGCATTCCTAGTGAACCACCAAACATTTCTGTATATTTTTATTTTTATTTGTTTGGTGCTGTTGGCAGTGTGCACTTGATTCAGCAGTCCTAGCACCGGAAAGGCAAACAGTGCCTATTTTGAATCATTTCATGTGTCTGAATGTAGAACTCCGCCCAACCGGTTGGCCCAGAGAACAAATTAAGCGCACCTATAGGCTTACCACTGGCCAATCAGATAGCTCAGATCACTGTGTCAAGAACTGCAACTCTGAAAACTCCTGGATTTTTCACGCTCAATAGTTTCCCGGGGGTGTATAATAATAAAAAAATATATAACATTTAGATGATTCTTTTATCCAAAACACGCACGCCTCGTTTTCTGGGGGGTATTGTTGGTCGGGTGAATTGAACCCATTATCCTGTCATTGCAAGCGCCATGCTCTACCATAAGCAATGTTACGATGCAGAGCAGGTTAGAACCTTTTGTATTGACCTGTGGCTTTATTATGAAACTCCATCAGTACTTCTTTAACTTTAGCGAGCTTAACTGCAACCATTAAGTCAATTGAACTGCCCTGAGATCAGCAGAAAGGTGACTCCAAGAAGAGAGTTTGTTAGGATCAAAGGAAATGTAGAATTAGCAAAGCCCAGGTAAAAAGTTAGATGAAAACCCTGGGGTAGAAATGTTATTTTTCAGCAGGTTAATTACACTATTTTCAATGCCAAAAAACACACCAGAATGACACCAGAAAGGTTTGAATATTGCTGCCCACCAATGATTCCCAACCAAATTGACTATTTTGACGAAAACAATGGATAAATGTTGCCCTAAGAGTTGTGCAAAGGTGGAAGAACATTTTTCAAAATGATTCACAGCTGGAATGGCTGCCAAAGGTGCTTTCATCAAGTATATATACAGTTGAAGTTGGAAGTTTACATACACCTTAGCCAAATACATTTCATCTCAGTTTTTCATATTTCCTGACATTTAATCCTAATACAAATTCCCTGTCTTAGGTCATATAGGATCACCAATTTATTTGAAGAATGTGAAATGTCAGAATTATAGTAGAGAGAATGATTTCAGCTTTTATTTCTTTCATCACATTCCCAGTGGGTCAGAAGTTTACATACAGTCAATTAGTATTTGGTAGCATTGCCTTGAAATTGTTTAACTTGGGTCAAATGTTTCGGGTAGCCTTCCACAAGCTTCCCACAATAAGTTGGGTGAATTTTGGCCCATTCCTCCTGACAGCTGGTGTAACTGCGTCAGGTTTGTAGGCCTTCTTGCTAGCACACGCTTTTTCAGTTCTGCCCACAAATCTTTGGGATTGAGGTCAGGGCTTTGTGATGGCCACTCCAATACCTTGACTTTGTTGTCCTTAAGCCATTTTGCCACAACTTTGGAAGTATGCGTGTGGTCATTGTTCATTTGGAAGACCCATTTGTGACCAAGCTTTAACTTCCTGACTGATGTCTTGAGATGTTACTTCAATATATCCACATAATCTTCCTTCGTGATGATGCCATCTACTTTGGGAAGTGCACCAGTCCCTCCTGCAGCAAAGCACCCCCACAACATGATGCTGCCACCCCCGTGCTTCATGGTTGGGATAGTGTTCTTCGGCTTGCAAGCCTCCCCTTTTCCTCCAAACATAACGATGGTCATTATGGCCAAACAGTTCTATTTTTGTTTCATCAGACCAGAGGACATTTCTCCAAAATGTACAATCTTTGTCCCCATGTGCAGTAGCAAACCGTAGTCTGGCTTTTTTATGGCGGTTTCGGAGCAGTGGCTTCTTCCTTGCTGAGCGCCCTTTCAGGTTATGTCGATATAGGACTCGATTTACTGTGGAAATAGATACTTTGTACCGGTTTCCTCCAGCATCTTCACAAGGTCCTTTGCTGTTGTTCTTGGATTGATTAGCACTTTTTGCACCAAAGTACATTCATCTCTAGGAGACAGAACGCATCTCCTTCCTGAGCGGTATGATGGCTGCGTGGTCCCATGGTGTTTATACTTACGTACTATTGTTTGTACAGATGAACGTGGTACCTTCAGGCATTTGGAAATTGCTCCCAAGGATGAACCAGACTTGTGGAGGTCTACAATTTTTGAGTTTGAAGGTAGGCCTTGAAAAACATCCACAGGTACACCTCCAATTGACTCAAATGATGTCAATTAGCCTATCAGAAGCTTCTAAAGCCATGACATCATTTTCTGAAATTTCCAAGCTGTTTAAAGGCACAGTCAACTTAGTGTATGTAAACTTCTGACCCACTGGAATTGTGATACAGTGAATTATAAGTGAAATAATCTGTCTGTAAACAATTGTTAGAAAAATGACTTGTGTCATGCACAAAGTAGATGTCCTAACCGACTTGCCAAAACTATAGTTTGTTAACAAGAAATGTGTGGAGTGGTTGAAAAATGAGTTTTAATGATTCCAACCTAAGTGTATGTAAACTTCCGACTTCAACTGTACACACACACACACAGAGAAAATGTGGAGTAGGTTTATACATTTTTTAGAAAAACATTTAAAATCAGAAAAATGTTAAGACTGTGCAAGGGGTGTGGAAACTTTTACTAGCGACTGTCTCTATGATCACTCACCCCCTGTTGGTCCAGCTTGAGGAGCTGCTCAGGGACCTTGGGTGAGCTGGTGGCCAGCCTGAGACACTGGATGTTCAGCTCTGGGACCACATACTCCAGCACCTCCTTCAGCGGTAGGCCCCTGGCCATGCCATGCTTGGCGGTGGAGGGCACGGCGTCTTCCAGGATTGCCCCTCGGAGAGTGGTGAGCTGGGGAGAACAGAGAGAGAGGCTGGAGGTTAGCTGGGGGTCTAGCCTTGACGGTTGAGTTGGATTTTGAGTAACAATTTACAAACAACTTTCATGAATAAAGTTGCAAATTATAAATACGTTAGAAATAACTATTTCATTATTTGCAAAAGTTTAACCCCCTAGAGTGTCCATCAACATCCGTCAGTTTAAGCTGTGTTTTTTTGGTTGCATGGGCTGCATCTCAATCCACCACATCGCCTATGTCACCCTTCCACATATGTGGTGAATAGTGGCAGAGCTACAGCACTGTTTGTCAGACCAGGAGACTAGAGGTCGACCGATTAATCGGAATGGCCAATTAATTAGGGCCGATTTCAAGTTTTCATAACAATCGGTATTTTTGGACACCGATTGGACGATTTTTCCCCTCACCTTTATTTAACTAGGCAAGTCAGTTAAGAACACATTCTTATTTTCAATGACGGTGGGTTAACCTTTTGTCAATAGGGGGTGCTGTTAGCACTTTATTTTTTTTGACATTGCCAAATTAAACTGCCTAGTAGTAAATTCTTGCTCGTACAATATGCATATTATTATTATTATTGGATAGAAAACACTCTCTAGTTTCTATAGCCGTTTGAATTATGTCTCTGAGTGAAACAGAACTCATTCTACAGCACTTTTCCTGATATGGAGTGAGATTTCAGAAATTTTGGCCTCTGGTCCCAGGTCAGTTTTAAAGTCCCTGTAAATCCTATGAGGATACAAACACTGCCCATGCCTTCCTCTAGATGTCAGTAAGAGGTGACAATTTGAATGGAGTCGATTGCGCAATCAGGGCCCGTATAAAACGCGAAAGACCGGATGTACCGTTCTTTTCCTGCTGCGCATGACGCGAGATGGACGTCGCACTGGCTCTCTTTCCAAGCGTTGGTTTAGCCACTTATATATCGCCGGTCATGTTTTTACTCGTTATAGGTGTTAAAGACATCATAAGGTAGTTAATTTAAACCGTTTTATAGCAATTTATATCCGTTTAGTGCGATTTTGAGGCATTGCTTTGTGATGCACTTTGAAGCGCCGGGCACGTTTCGGGGTCCCGGTCGAACGTTAGTGGGCATTTCGAAGGACAAGAGGACATCTTTCGACCAAAAGAAGATTAGACCCAAGAAAGGATACATTGCCCAAGATACTGATGGAAGAACAGCTCACAGTAAGAACTATTTATGATGATAAATCGCTGTTCTGTTGAAATTTTTTAAACGCATATATCGCCATTTTGTTATGTGTAGCTTCGCTTGGCGGACCCGGTATTGCACAGTAAGGATAATTTTAGAAATGTAAGTCAGCGATTGCATTAAGAACTAATTTGTCTTTCGATTCCTGTCAACCCTGTATTTTTTAGTCAAGTTTATGATTAGCTATCGATTAGACTAGATCACTCTCAAATATAGCGCCCGACATTTTCAGGCCAGTTTTGCTACTATTGTCATTGTATAACCACGTTTTTTTGTGGCTAAATATGCACATTTTCGAACAAACTCTATATGTATGTTGTAATATGATGTTACAGGACTGTCATCGGAAGAATTCTGAGAAGGTTAGTGAAAAAATTTATATATTTTGGTGATCATAACGTTATCGCTCCCGTTGCCATGAATTCATGCTGGGGTAACGTTTGCACATGTGGTATGCTAATATAACGATTTATTGTGTTTTCGCTGTAAAACGCTTAGAAAATCTGAAATATTGTCTGAATTCACAACATCTGTGTCTTTCCATTGCTATGCTTTGTCTATTTTTATGAAATGTTTTATGATGAGTAAATTGGTAATACACGTTGCTCTCTGTATTTATTCTAGTCGAGTTGTGATGGTGGGTGCAATTGTAAACTATGATTTCTACCTGAAATATGCACATTTTTCTAACAAAAACTATCCTATACAATAAATATGTTATCAGACTGTCATCTGATGAGGTTTTTTCTTGGTTAGTGGCTATCAATATCTTTATTTGGCCGAATTGGTGATAGCTACTGGTGGAGAGAAAAAATGGTGGACAAAGAAAAATGGTGTCTTTTGCTAACGTGGTTAGCTAATAGATTTACATATTGTGTCTTCCCTGTAAAACATTTTAAAAATCAGAAATGATTGCTGGATTCACAAGAAGTGGATCTTTCATCTGGTATCTTGGACTTGTGATTGAATGATATTTAGATGCTACTATTTACTTGTGACGCTATGCTAGCTATGCTATTCAGCTTTTTTACTGGTGGGGGGTGGGGGGTGCTCCCGGATCCGGGTTTCTGACTCGGTAGAAGTTAACTGCCTTGTTCAGGGGCGGAACGACAGATTTTGACCTTGTCAGCTCGGGGATTCATTTTTGCAACCTTCCGGTTACTAGTCCAACGCTCTAACCACCTGCCTTACATTGCACTCCACGAGGAGCCTGCGTGACAGACTGACTACCTGTTATGCGAGGGCAGCAAGAAGCCAAGGTAAGTTGCTATCTAGCATTAAACATATCTTATAAAAAACAATCAATCTTAACATAATCACTAGTTAACAACACATGGTTGATGATATTACTAGTTTATCTAGCGTGTCCTGCGTTGCATATAATCGATGCGGTGCCTGTTAATTTCTCATCGAATCACAGCCTACTTCGCCAAACGGGTGATGATTTAACAAGCGCATTTGCGAAAAAAGCACTGTCGTTGCTCCAATGTACCTAACCATAAACATCAATGCCTTTCTTTAAAATCAATACACAAGTATATATTTTTAAACCTGCATATTTAGCTAATTTTGCCTGCTAACATGAATTTCTTATAACTAGGGAAATTGTGTCACTTCTATTGCGTTCCGTGCAAGCAGTCAGCGTATATGCAGCAGTTTGGGCCGCCAGGCTCATTGCGAACTGTGTGAAGTGCATTTATTCCTAACAAAGACCGTAATTAATTTGCCAGAATTGTACATAATTATGACATAACATTGAAGGTCATAACATTGAAGGTTGTACAATGTAACAGCAATATTTAGACTTAGGGATGCCATCCGTTAGATAAAATACGGAACGGTTCCGTATTTCACTGAAAGAATAAACATTTTGTTTTCGAAATTATAGTTTCCGGATTCGACCATATTAATGACCAAAGGCTCGTATTTCTGTGTGTTATTATGTTATAATTAAGTCTATGATTTGATAGAGCATTCTGACTGAGCGATGGTAGGCAGCAGCAGGCTCGTAAGTATTCATTCAAACAGCACTTTCGTGCGTTTGCCAGCAGCTCTTCGCAATGCTTCAAGCATTGCACGGTTTATGACTTCAAGCCCATCAACTCCCGAGATTAGGCTGGTGTAACCGATGTGAAATGGCTAGCTAGTTAGCGGGGTGCGTGCTAATAGTGTTTCAAACGTCACTAGCTCTGAGACTTGGAGTAGTTGTTCCCCTTGCTCTGCAATCTGCAATCAATCTGTCGTTCTGCCCCTTTTGTTGAGCGATGGGTAACGATGCTTCGAGGGTGGCTGTTGTCGATGTGTTCCTGGTTCGAGCACAGGTAGGGGCGAGGAGAGGGATGGAAGCTATACTGTTACACTGGCAATACTAAAGTGCCTATAAGAACATCCAATAGTCAAAGGTATATGAAATACAAATGGTATAGAGAGAAATAGTCCTATAATTCCTATAGTCACTACAACCTAAAACTTCTTACCTGGGAATATTAAAGACTCATGTTAAAAGGAACCACCAGCTTTCATATGTTCTCATGTTCTGAGCAAGGAACTTAAACGTTAGCTTTTTTACATGGCACATATTGCACTTTTACTTTCTTCTCCAACACTTTGTTTTTGCATTATTTAAACCAAATTGAACATGTTTCATTACTTATTTGAGGCTAAATTTATTTTATTGCTGTATTATATTAAGTTAAAATAAGTGTTCATTCAGTATTGTTGTAATTGTCATTATTACAAATACATTTTAAAAATCGTCCGATTAAATCGGTATCAGCTTTTTTTGGTCCTCCAATAATTGGTATCGGCGTTGAAAAATCATAAAAAAAATCGGTCGACCTCTACAGGAGACATCCCGAAATCCCGACATCTCCGTCTGTAGCATCCTAACAGTTTGTCACGGGATTCGTCTAAAGTCGGTAACGCTGATGTACCAACGTTTGTCTGTAGTGTCCAAACCATTTGGGCTACAAACTAATATGACCCCACTGTAGAAAGGGGACTATCACAAACAGGATGGTGTTCTCCATTTTGCTCTACACTATTCACAAGTGTCACGGGACTCGTCTAACGGTAACCCAAACAAATGAATGAATGTAAGTATGGAGGTAGTTGTGACAAATTAGTAAAAAAACTACAATATTTCCTGAGTTTTCTTATATCTCCTAGATAAAGGACATACACTTCAAAACCTTATTCCTTATGATACATTTTTTGTGTATTTTTTGCTATTTCTGAATGTGTAATTCAATGCATTTCTATGGGCTACAGTAGTAAAAGGATGATCCATGGTATGACATTCTTAAAACAATTCCATATGTCAGCTTAGAATCCCCCAATGGCTTAGACTTAAGAATTAAGCACTTCTAGGCATTACAATCATTACAATTCACAAGCTTTTAGTTACAACATTGAAAGTCATTCATAAAGTGTAAGCATTTATAAAGGCTCATTCGTGAAAGTTGTTATTAACAGTTGAAATTTTCTGCACCCACGTTTCAAGAGCAACATGATCCAAAAATTTTTGTAACACATTAAGTGAGTGGGAATCATTGAAGTGTTTGGCTGTCTTAAGTAATGTAGCTATGATGTTGTTATTAAAGAAGAATTCTGTTTTTTTTATGGAAAATGCTTACAAATTATGAATAGAAAATAAACTACACCAGGAAGAAAATGTAAGAGACAAATTACTGTAATATATAAGAACCATGGGTGAAATATGGAGTAGTAAACTAGGGTACTAGTGAAGAGAGTACCTCCCCAAAGAGCTTCAATTTCCCGCTGCACGCAGTTAAACGTCTCTCTCCCGGTTCTCTAGGTTAAGTTGCATCGGGAATTAGCTTTTAGTAAAACTAAATAGATTAGCTTTTAGCATTAGCGTGTCATAAGAAGTGCAACCACAAACTCCCCATTTACAATATCTCATAGGAGAACTAACATATCGTGGGATCAAACTTTCCCCATTAACTTGCCGGATTAAAAGTTGTTTAATGTCCCATTGGTATCATAATACAAAATGTCTGCTTATCTAGTCCACTGTGCATCATCTCAGAAAAGTTGTACCTTTCGGTTAAGTTACGATTATCTACAGAGTTGAATTAAAAATAAAAAATAAAAATGGTGGGGGGGGGGGTTCTACGGAAGTACTTGGTTTAGTTTGAATTCAATCTTGAGGTATTTTCTGTTTCACACAGATTATTCATTATGTATGAAGGTATGACAACATTCTACCACTTCAGAATTAATTTTGCCTGCTGGTTAGCAATGTGAGAGTCCACAGTAAGAACCTGTGTACAGCATACATCTTAGGACACTCTCAGCCTTTTGCGACATCTCCCCTTTTCAATTATTTACCTCGCTGGTCCGGAAGGTGACCCGGTAGTTGTACTGTGCTCCCTCCTTTCCCTCATCCAGCTTTTCCCGGCGGATACTGACCGCTACGGGGCCCAAGTTCTCATCCGTGCCAAAGTAGTTCTGGTGATCTGAGGGTAAATGGTAAACGACGGTACAACACAAATGTTAGCTGCGGTTTGGATTATGAAAACATAAGAAATCTTTATTTTCCATTAAATTCACATAAAATACAAATTTGGCTTTGGCACTCTGGCTTACAGGTCAAAGGTAAAAACAGACCTGCAACAAACACAGTTCAACTTAACATGATTTGCCTGATTGGACATTCCTTTGCATTCCTTAAAACTCCATGAATAGGGCCTACACATCATAGATTATAACACTAGCAAAGCCAGAAAAGTAGATAAAATTCATCAAATACATGCTAACCCATAAAGATATTCCTAAACTTAGTGTATCAATAACTCAATGAGTAGACAGATACATTTCATGTAGTAATGCTCCCTTTACTGATTAATTGACATGTAGGGTTGCAAAAGACATGTAACTACAGGCTCATTTCAATAAAACCTGCACGGACTGAAACCTGCACTGCAGAAAAAAACAGTCTTTGTAGTTCCATTAACTCCAGTATGGGTTTCATTAAATTCATCCCTAGGATGAAGTGTTTTTCCTCCCTCCCTAGACCAGGGGTGTCAAATGAATTTTTCCCTGGGGGCCACATTCGGACTTCAACGTGGTCCAGCGGGCCGCACCATTTCCTCGGTGTCAAAATTTACTCCTGACTGTCTAGCTGTAAATGATGTGATTACTAGTGAGCTGGACACAGTCAAGAAACTGTATAAATGTAGGTCAATTAACATTTTTACACAGTTGCGATTTGGTTTTAGTCATGTTAAAGTACATACAGTGGGGAGAACAAGTATTTGATACACTGCCGATTTTGCAGGTTTTCCTACTTACAAAGCATGTAGAGGTCTGTAATTTTTATCATAGGTACACTTCAACTGTGAGAGACGGAATTTAAAACAAAAATCCAGAAAATCACATTGTATGATTTTTAAGTAATTAATTCGCATTTTATTGCATGACATAAGTATTTGATCACCTACCAACCAGTAAGAATTCCGGCTCTCACAGACCTGTTAGTTTTTCTTTAAGAAGCCCTCCTGTTCTCCACTCATTACCTGTATTAACTGCACCTGTTTGAACTCGTTACCTGTATAAAAGACACCTGTCCACACACTCAATCAAACAGACTCCAACCTCTCCACAATGGCCAAGACCAGAGAGCTGTGTAAGGACATCAGGGATAAAATTGTAGACCTGCACAAGGCTGGGATGGGCTACAGGACAATAGGTAAGCAGCTTGGTGAGAAGGCAACAACTGTTGGCGCAATTATTCGAAAATGGAAGAAGTTCAAGATGACGGTCAATCACCCTCGGTCTGGGGCTCCATGCAAGATCTCACCTCGTGGGGCATCAATGATCATGAGGAAGGTGACGGATCAGCCCAGAACTACACGGCAGGACCTGGTCAATGACCAGAAGAGAGCTGGGACCACAGTCTCAAAGAAAACCATTAGTAACACACTACGCCGTCATGGATTAAAATCCTGCAGCGCACGCAAGGTCCACCTGCTCAAGCCAGCGCATGTCCAGGCCCGTCTGAAGTTTGCCAATGACCATCTGGATGATCCAGAGGAGGAATTGGAGAAGGTCATGTGGTCTGATGAGACAAAAATAGAGCTTTTTGGTCTAAACTCCACTCGCCGTGTTTGGAGGAAGAAGAAGGATTAGTACAACCCCAAGAACACCATCCTAACCGTGAAGCTTGGAGGTGGAAACATCATTCTTTGGGGATGCTTTTCTGCAAAGGGGACAGGACGACTGCACCGTATTGAGGGGAGGATGGATGGGGCCATGCATCGTGAGATCTTGGCCAACAACCTCCTTCCCTCAGTAAGAGCATTGAAGATAGGTCGTGGCTGGGTCTTCCAGCATGACAACGACCCGAAACACACAGCCAGGGCAACTAAGGAGTGGCTCCGTAAGAAGCATCTCAAGGTCCTGGAGTGGCCTAGCCAGTCTCCAGACCTGAACCCAATAGAAAATCTTTGGAGGGAGCTGAAAGTCCGTATTGCCCAGCGACAGCCCCGAAACCTGAAGGATCTGGAGAAGGTCTGTATGGAGGAGTGGGCCAAAATCCCTGCTGCAGTGTGTGCAAACCTGGTCAAGAACTACAGGAAACGTATGATCTCTGTAATTGCAAACAAAGGTTTCTGTACCAAATATTAAGTTCTGCTTTTCTGATGTATCAAATACTTATGTCATGCAATAAAATGCAAATTAATTACTTAAAAATCATACAATGTGATTTTCTGGATTTTTGTTTTAGATTCCGTCTCTCACAGTTGAAGTGTACCTGTGATAAAAATTACAGACCTCTACATGCTTTGTAAGTAGGAAAACCTGCAAAATCGGCAGTGTATCAAATACTTGTTCTCCCCACTGTATATATATATATATATATATACACTGCTCAAAAAAATAAAGGGAACACTTAAACAACACAATGTAACTCCAAGTCAATCACACTTCTGTGAAATCAAACTGTCCACTTAGGAAGCAACACTGATTGACAATAAATTTCACATGCTGTTGTGCAAATGGAATAGACAAAAGGTGGAAATTATAGGCAATTAGCAAGACACCCCCAATAAAGGAATGGTTCTGCAGGTGGTGACCACAGACCACTTCTCAGTTCCTATGCTTCCTGGCTGATGTTTTGGTCACTTTTGAATGCTGGCAGTGCTTTCACTCTAGTGGTAGCATGAGACGGAGTCTACAACCCACACAAGTGGCTCAGGTAGTGCAGCTCATCCAGGATGGCACATCAATGCGAACTGTGGCAAGAAGGTTTGCTGTGTCTGTCAGCGTAGTGTCCAGAGCATGGAGGCGCTACCAGGAGACAGGCCAGTACATCAGGAGACGTGGAGGAGGCCGTAGGAGGGCAACAACCCAGCAGCAGGACTGCTACCTCAGCCTTTGTGCAAGGAGGAGCACTGCCAGAGCCCTGCAAAATGACCACAAATGTGCATGTGTCTGCTCAAACGGTCAGAAACAGACTCCATGAGGGTGGTATGAGGGCCCGACGTCCACAGGTGGGGGTTGTTCTTACAGCCCAACACCATGCACTTCACAGAAGTGTGATTGACTTGAAGTAACATTGTGTTGTTTAAGTGTTCCCTTTATTTTTTTGAGCAGTGTATATATATAATACGGTATGACTTTACCCACATAAAAACTGTGGATGGAAATGAGGAGTATAATGACAACAAGATGTCTGTATCATGTACGGTTCATAGATCCTAATGTCTTACAGGAGAGGAGGCATGTAAAGATCTAAAAAGGGCCTGAAATGGACACTTTCATCATGATTTATGATCTTTTCATGATTGTGATACAAATGTCAAATGCAAACATTCTTCCTCCCAACAAAGTTTCTATGTGAGGATTGCCAGAACAATCTGAGATACCAAAAATATGTTCCACCTAGGCAGGCGTGGAATCGCCCATCTTCAAGTTTAGTTCAAGTCTGTAAAATAGCTGAAAAAAAGCTATTAGCAACATCTTGGGTTTGATGTGGATCATATTATGGCTAATATAAAATGTATTTTCAACCTATGGATACTGACAAATGTAGAGGGAAAAACTCATGTGCTGCATTGCTGCGGTGACTCAAGCATGACTAGCTTCAAGAGTTGTTCACCTCAGGCAATGTCACGCACTGACATAAGGGACATCTAAGTGCCACAGAAGTCACGGTCAACTAACAAGCTAGACTTTTGCAGTATAAATTGCAAAGTAGAAAATTGCAGATTTTACATGTACCCTGCTATCTCAGGTATCATGTTGATGTCTACTCCAGTAAACTATTTCCTCATTCAATGAGCAGGTCATAGATTTTCAGCAACGCTCAAATTTAGCTACACATGGCTAGATTCTATGGCGTGTCTGCTAACGTTGTGCATTTGTATAACACTGCAAAGTACATCGTAAATTAACTTGAAAAACTGAAAAGCCCCATCTGGCTCTTTCTTGAAGTTGCTAGAGTACTTTATAGTAATGAACCCATTTAGTATTAGGTAGGTAGTCAATGCCTCTCTTACCTTTATTGTAAAAGTACTTGTGGTAGTAGTAGGCCCCCTGGTCAATGTGTTCGATTATGTAGCGCTTGTACATGTCCCTGTGGAAGGCCTGGCTCTCCCTTGACACCTCGAGCACCGACACCCCTGCATTGGTGCACCGGGTGCTGAGCGATGATTCCACAGAGTAGCCTTGTCCTCCACCCCCATAGCTAGGAGCATAGTCTCCGCTCCCATAGCTGGCACTGCTAGCTTTGCTCAGGGCCACCTTTCTCTCGCCCTCGCCACCAGTCTCGTTACGGAAGTACGGGCAGCTGAGCACCAGGGTATTGCTCTTCCCATCCCCCTCATCTGCGTCCATGCTGGCCTTGTGACCCACCTCCTCGCAGCTGCCTACGGGCGACTCACAGATGGGAATTGGCGTGGCGCTGTCTCCCAGCCCAGAAGCCGGGGCCTGGCACTGAGAGGCGGCCGATGCCCCAGTGGTAGTGTTCTTCCTGCGACCCAGGTCGGCGCGGTTGGCCACCGCCTCGCTGATGTTGAAGAGGACGCTCTGCACGTCGTAGTGGGCGAAGCACTTCTGGAAGCTCAGGGGCCTTCCGAAGCGCCCTCCGTCCTCCTGGTCCAGGTACTCGCCCTCGCTCTTCACGTTCCGCAGCCTCCGGAAGATGGAGGTGTCGGCCTTCTCTGCCTTCATGCGTTGGATGAAGGACTTCTCCCGCTCACGGCTATAGAGCAGGGAGCTGTCCACGTAGTCGTAGCCCGGGATGCAGACAATGTCGCCTCGCGCAATCTGGGCGGCCGTCTGTAGGCTGGGCGACAGGGTGGTGTTGAGACGCAGCAGCTCCGGGAAACTCTGTGGAGGAGGTGCGCTGGGTTGGTCCGAGCGGTCCTCCATGTGGTAGCCCCTCAGGGTGCCCACAAAGCCTTCGCTGGTGCCGGACAGACCCTGCTTGTCGAGAGATGATGTGCTCCCATACTCACGGCGCAAGGTGGCCCCAGTGTTGGGGTTGATGGTGGTGTGATCCAAGTCCTCAGCGCCGATGTCGCTAATGGTGACCTCACTGTTGCTCCTCTTGATCCCGGGGAAGCCCTTCATGGGGGAGTGGCTCAGGAGGTCGCACAGCGGATACTTGGTCTCTGGGAACTCGGAACTGTGCAACTCCTGGCTCTTTTGGAGGATGACCTCTGTGCTAAGTTTTGACGGTCCCTTCTGGAAGGTCGGCACAAGGCTGTCATAGCGTGGCGGAGGCTGTGACTCCCAGCCATCCTTTCGCTGTGGCCAGTCCGACACCCTCGCCCGGACACCCATCTTGGGCATGGCTGGCGTTCCTTGCACGTTGGCGTTTGGAGGTCCCATGGGCCTCTTTAACGCTTGGAGTTTCTTGTTGAACGGGTTGTCCGACTGCATGAAATAATTGGAGCCCTTTGGTTTGCCAGCTACTCCAGCAAGATTCGCTATGTCCTCAGTCCAGAGGCTAGGCACATTCATATCCTGTGTACAGGCACCTTACAGTCCCAAATGTCATGACTGGTTTCCAATACAAGCCATTTGTTCTGGAAACTGCTACCATGTAGTATTAGACAAAACCCAAATCTGGGGTTTCACTTCGCCAGGTCCATAATCCATAGAAAAGGATTAGATTGACAGATCTGCTTGGGTCTCTGAAGGACAGTGCAGCATCGAAGGTGAAGATCCTTTCCTGGTCCACATCAAGCCAATAACAGCCACATGGTGATCCTTTGTGGATTCAGATCTTAAAGTGAGAAACATAACATGGTTAATTTCATTCAAATTATAACATCAAAATAAAAAGACCTAAAATTGCATTTCACCTTCAATTTGTGCAAAGACCTATACATAATGAACATCAATCGCCATTTCATTGCTATTTCGGTTGAATCAAATCGGACCGAAGGCCTACAAACAATGTTCATGTACCAATACTAGAACAAAAATACATTTGTATTGCTTTGATAAGGTTTTCGGCAGCTTTTAACACATTGGGAATGGTGAGGCTGAAAGATTAAAGGCCTTTTCAAGTTCAACGGCTCATTTGCAATAATTCAGAAGTATTGCATTATTAATTATTAATTATTTCATGTCTCTAGGTGCTGTGAGCTACATGCCTGCAAATGGCCCACAATTTGAAAGAATTTGAAAGATTTATCGCAGTTATCTGATCTGTATTAACGTAACATGACAAACCGTCCATGCAACAACATAGAAAAATGTCATGCATTGAGCGAACACTTCTTAAAAACTCACAATGAATGCCTTCCAGGTCTTAGAGAGGAGTAACAATGT
This sequence comes from Salvelinus alpinus, assembly GCF_045679555.1. Classification (NCBI taxonomy): domain Eukaryota; kingdom Metazoa; phylum Chordata; class Actinopteri; order Salmoniformes; family Salmonidae; genus Salvelinus; species Salvelinus alpinus. The sequence continues at coordinate 65,828,579 of NC_092087.1, read as the reverse complement.
CATATGAATCATCCTCTCTCTCTCTTAAAGTCAACTATTTATCACGCTGCCTCTGGACAGTGGAGTCATTTATCATTTTAAAGTTGAGGGCAGGATTTCAGAAAACAGCAGAACACAGCCAACTTAACCAGTATGTGGTTAGCCATCTTGGAATGTGATTAACCGTGTGAACATGTGACCAACATTTCAACCTTCCTGATAAGTACTGTATGCATTTGAAAGTCATACTAATTAGAACTGTGACAACATTACTGTGGAATTGCCCTTATTAAAATGTTTAAAAAGAGTGGGGGTGTTGATGTTAAGGTAGTTAGATTATTCAGAAGATTTATTTCAAAATAGGCTACAATGTTCATGAGCGAGGAGAAATGTATATTCATACCTGATTTGAATATCCATAATTCACCATTTCCTGTCGTAAACGTAGACAGATTTAACACCAGGGGGTATATTCATAGTCTTTTATTTAACCTTTTTATAACTAGGCAAGTCAGTTAAGAACAAATTCTTATTTACAATGCTGGCCTAACAAAAGGCCTCCTGCGGGGGCGGGGATTAAAAATAAATTAGGACAAAACACACATCCCGATAGGAGAGACAACACAACACTACCTAAAGAGAGACCTATGACAACAACATAGCATGGTAGCAACACATGACAATACAGTATGGTAGCAACACAACATGGTAGCAGCACAAAACAGGGAACAAACATTATTGGGCACAGACAACAGCACAAAGGGCAAGAAGGTAGAGACAACAACACATCACGCAATGCAGCCACAACTGTCAGTAAGAGTGTCCATGATTGAGTCTTCGAATGAAGAGATTGAGATAAAACTGTCCAGTTTGAGTGTTTGTTGCGGCTCGTTCCAGTCGCCAGCTGTAGCGAACTGAAAAGACGAGCGACCCAGGGATGTGTGTGCTTTAGGGACCTTTAACAGAATGTGACTGGCAGAACAAGTGTTGTATGTGAAGGATGACGGCTGCAGTAGATATTTCAAATAGGGGGGAGTGAGGCCTAAGAGGGTTTTATAAATAAGCATCAACCACTGGGTCTTGCGACAGGTATACAGAGATGACCAGTTTACAGAGGAGTATAGAGTGCACTGATGTGTCCTATAAGGAGCATTGGTTGCAAATCTGATAGCCGAATGGTAAAGAACATCTAGCTGGTCGAGAGCACCCTTACCTGTCGATCTATAAATTACGCCTCCGTAATTTAGCATGGGTAGGATGGTCATCTGAATCAGGGTTAGTTTGGCAGCTGGGGTGAAAGAGGAGCAATTACGATAGAGGAAACCAAGTCTAGATTTAACTTTAGCCTGCAACCTTGATGTGCTGAGAGAAGGACAGTGTACCGTCTAGCCATACTCCCAAGTACTTGTATGAGGTAACTACCTCAAGCTCTAAAACCCTCAGATGAAGTAATCACACCTGTGGGGAGAGGGGCATTCTTCTTACCAAACCACATGACCTTTGTTTTGGAGTGGATCAGAACAAGGTTAAGGGCAGAGAAAGCTTGTTGGACACTAAGAAAGCGTTGTTGTAGAGCGTTTCTAACATAAAATCCAGGAAGGGGCCAGCTGAGTATCAGACGGTTTCATCTGCATATAAATGGATGAGAGCGTTCCCTACTGCCTGAGCTATATTGCTAATACAATGTCGGAAAATACCAGTCTGAATACATCCCAAATGCCCCCCTATTCACTACATAGGCCCCAATACTTTGACCAGACGGAAAAGGCCCCTACCCTTTGAGGATAAAGAGTCCTTATCCTTTCATCTGCGTCTCTTGCCTCATTGTATTGAATGGTACTGATTGGATGCTCATTTGAATTAAGGTTACCTTAAATAGTGTACAAAAATGATAAAAAAAAATAAAAAAAAGAGTATGATAACTAGAATAAAGTAACTCATCTTGGGTTTGTTGAACTTGTTATAGGATACTTTGAAAGTGCCACATCCAGTTCAACTTTATTTATTGACTAGTTTATAATCAAACAGTCTCAGCAAGAGCCAGACAGACTATTGCGCACTAATCAGTGCAAAAACACCTCTAACAGACGGCTGTTTAAAACGAGCATTAAGCATTCACAACATCAAGGTGTAAAAGTGATTTGCAATCACTACAGAGGCAGCCGTGCTATGATTGGACACGGAACACTGAGGGGGCCCAAGGCGGAGCAACCGATGCCATCCGCCCCCAATGATGCCCTATTCCATTATTAAAAACACCCGAATAAAATGAGGAAGAAATGGAATATGAGAAAAGGGTCCTCATTAAAAATGCATGGCCTTGATGTCCGACCGCTTGGGAGCAAACAGATCATGAAAGCGTGAGATGAAAACAGCTTGTGACACGTCCATTTTTCCCCTTCAGTACTCGTCATGAATCTTCTGAAAGGTTCCTGCCTTGCCATAAGAGGACAACTTTGGTTCTAAGGCTTGAGTCAGTTATTTGATCTACAAAGCCGAATACGGATACGGTTTAGAACTATTTCATACTGCTTTACATATCAGTATGTATACTTCCTATTGACCAGCAAGAGTCTGACTGATGCTGCAGCAGGGTCTGACTGATGCTGGAAGTTAGGACAAGCTAAAGTATGATGCTGCACTGCATCGGCTGCACTGCATCGGACGCTTGATTCTTCAATATGTCAATGTTTGTGTTGTAATACGTCTCATATTTTTTGGGGGCACAAAAAAGTACATACAGCACTAAATTAAGCAATATGTTGTTATGGAGAGACCGACAATTGCAATACAAACAAATAGTAATTATCAAGAGTCAGATAAATTGCACAAACATTGTGTTCGGGCATCAGTCCCATTCCAGATGGTCTTTAAAATAAGACCATCTAAAAAGGGGGAGAGAAAACAAAAAAAAAAGACAAAATGCGGTCACAAATGAACAGATGACACCGTCCATCAAACGTCAGCCTGAATGTAGGCTACAGTCTCGCCACTGCTGGTTAATGACAGACCTGCTCCAGTTGGTTCCACGAACCAGCGGGGCACACCGAGCTTGGTCGTTCACCCAAACATAACGGTAATCAATGAGGGAACAGCGCAAATGCTTGGGTAGTGACATGGTCTGAAAGCAACATTTGGCTGGGAGGCAGGGTAATGTTGTTTTGGTTGAAATCTATAGAATGGACACTCCCGTGTACCCTGACAGGGGAACAGTGAAGTGGATGTCAGTACTGGATATTGGATTCCGTGATTTGAGAGAGTTTGAGATTAATGGTGTGTGGCATCTAGAAATGAGCTAGGCCTAACCCGTTGCTGGCTGCAGAGGTTTGTACTTGCTATGTCTGTCTGCATGGCTCAAATCAATTTCACATACTGTTACACTGAACTATAGATTTATATGTGATCTGGAAATTGTACTTGAGCTATAATCTTATGCGATGAAGCTATTATTTCCAGCAGTACAGTTCTTCTGTGACATTTTGGAAATGCTCATGCAGTCCATTTGTCATCAGACGTCATTAACCACGGGAACGAGCTCACTGGCGCAAGTGGCGATGTCCTTTGGGAACATCGGGTACAGATTAGGAAAGGCGGACAGACGGACCTCCACTTTGAGGTATGATGAGGTGGGCGAAAACAATGACGGAGAAAGGAGGTCAGTGAGCAGTGGAAGCGCACGCTGTCCAGGTCCAAAAGCCCCAGAGACAGACGACGCCATCATTCCTTTGCTCTACTTTGACATTTTTGATGTCATCCATTGGAATGAGTTCCAATTTAGAAAGAGATGTCCCAACCAAACAATGTCACCTGTACTGTAGTCGACACCTGCCAGCCTGTATAACCTATTATTAAAGCCTCACTCCACTCCATGAATTCAGCCCTCATGTTAAATAAAAGGTAAACCACCCAGAATAAATATAGAAGTTATTTGATTGGCTGTTTTGGCCCTGCTGGACAAAAATGGTTCAATGTGAGCTTTATCTTTACCATTAAAAATGATTCAAGAAAGTAAAACATACTGTATGTATTTTTCTTTTTTTGGGGGGGGGGGGGGGGGGGGTGAAGCCTTCGAATCAACGCGCTCATGTGTCTCCAGCGGCTGATTGGGACCGTATCCAAACCAGGGGGCAAGAATACAATGGCGTCAAGCCCGCTTCCAACACCGTACATGGGTGTATCCCTTTAACTGGTGTATCCCTTTAACCCACCCTGGTACTCGCATAACCCTCACACATCAATAAGACAGAGCTAAGCTAGCGGGTTCCCCATCCATCTTCCCACTGCCTGTCTGCTTTGCCTTGTTAGGTGCACTAAGCACCCAGGCATTCAGGCCCCTGGAAGAACTACGAGATACACCCAGATGCAAGCCCTAATGCCTTCCGTGTCAGGGGGAGTTTCTCCAGGATTTATTCCAAGCGGAGGCAGGGTGGGGTGAGGGGGGGGTACAGACGGGGATCAGTTCACATACACATTCCAGTGCGGTCCTCCAATATGCACTCCACCACGACATGCATGTGTACGTTTGATTTTGACTCCCGAAGAAGAGGCAAAGTAGTATGCGTTTAGTTTAAAATGACTACTCCCTCAAGAAGGCAGGTTGGTTGGGGGGTGGGAGAGGTTGGTCGTCAGTCGAGAACATGGTTTAGTTGTGGGGCTGTAGCTAGTGAAGAGGGGCGGTGGCAGTAGGTGGGCCCAATGAAGGTATGGAGCAAGGCCGAAAATAAACAAATAAGACAGTAAATGCGGAACATCAAGGAAGTGAACGTAAACACAGATGGCTCTGCAGGGGCTAAATGAAAAACGGACCCCTGGGAAGGTTCTGGGGGGGAAATAGTGCATCTGGACGTTAACATTGGTTTTGTTATTGTTGTGGATATTTTCTCTATTTTCTCTCTCTGGTCGGTCTTTCTCTTTACTATATAAAACAGACCACAGGGAATACTACAAAGCAGGATCAATGAGCTTGCCAACTAACTTGCCTAAAAACTTTGAAATGGACATAGTCGAATCGAGTCAACAACCAAAAACACTAAAGTTAGTAGATTTCTTAATTAATTAAGTTTAGATTTCTTAATTCAAATTGATTTCTGGTTGTTTATCAAAGTTAGCTGGCTAACTCATTGATCCTGCTTTGTAGTATACCCCTCAGCACCCACCCTGGGCTACTTCAAAAGGTTGGGCCAAGGGCTATTTACATATCACAGTAGCAGAGTAAATATACCTTTACCCCAATAGCAAAACTGGGCAAAGCTGGTTGAAATTATGTAATTTCAGGTTGTACATTTATTGGCTTCTCACAGTGGTTGCTCTTCCATATCCTAATGTACATGGTTCAGCTATTCATGTTGGAGTATAAAGTACTGTATCATTACTTAGTCAATGCGAGGGGCTGCCAATAAAGCTCTCGTTGACTTTTGTTGAAAGTGGGATGGCTATGCTCTGGCTCTGCTGACTGGCCCAGTTGACTTGAATCAGCTGTTCAAATAAATCAAGGCCAGAACTCACCAGAAGCCCTTTTCACCCTGCGACCTAACCCCCGCCCAACACAACCCTCCACAGCTGAGCTCCAGGCAAGCTGCCAGGTGGAACCATGATAAGGGGGTTTGTTTGCATCGATAAAGCACTGATGACATCTCTCAACAAGTTATGGGAACTGTATGTCGGGCTATTGTTTGATTAGCAGCATGGTTCTCCAGGCTCGATCGCTTAAGAGCCCACGCAAGGAGCTCCCAGCTGAGATGGAACTGCTGGACGAGGACAGTGTTGACTTTTGTTTGTTTCTCTTAGGGGGTCTGACATTTTGTTCAACTCCCCCATCTGGACTTCTCATGCTGGGAAACCCTCCCACGTTCTTCTCCTTATTTCCCTTAACAGGAAGCATTGGAATTCGGGGGCAATTAAGGGTGTTAAGGCTCAGTTATTCTAATTTCTAACTTTTAAAGTAATGCATACCATATGCCTTGCAGCATGCAACAATGCCACTCTTTTAGAGGCTAAGGACCAGACGGGGATGTGACTGTGTTGTTACCAAACAACTTGGAACGAGTTTCATAACTATAGCACAAGGATGGGATGCCCAAGACCCAAAACCTTTCATCTGCAGACTGTTGCTGTGTCTACCTATAAAGGCTCAAATCATGCGCCATGCATTTCCTGTTTCGTTTTTAAACTTCAGCACACTAAACCCAAAACTTAGTCCTGGGGGGGGGGGGGGGGGGTGGCACTATGTAAGCAGCAGACTCTTCATGAAATGGCTTAAGTTTTCTGCAATTCGTTGAAATAAAAAAACTACGAAATCACCTGAATTGGCAGCATCAACCCTTTGAGAGCATCATTTTTAAAAGGTGAGCTTGAAGACAAGACCAGCATATAGGGCAGTCTCTCAGAACCAGGTTGGGAGGGGAAAAGCCCTGTTTGTGAAGGGGACATGGTCTGGAACGAGACTGTTTGAGGAAATGGACTACAGGTGAGCCTGAAGATACAAATTAAAGGCTCGCAGGTTGGTCAGGAATTGTTTGGAAAGGACAGATGCTCGAGATAAGACGGTTTACTGTGTCACTGCATCTTACCACTCGTCTTAAAAACAAAAGCGAGGAAAACAGTAGTAGGACATAAGAAAAAAAAATCCACTAAACAGTACAGCTGCTACACAAATATGAACTTTACAGCAGTCACAGGCCTGTGGACAAATGTGTCTGCGTGGTGGTAACTGTTCGCTGCGTAACAAGAAACACAAAAGAAATGGGTCAGCCCTCGGTTGATGACATCAGTTGGGTTGCCACTCATAACACGGCTGGTTTTGGGCTCGTCACTTGCTGCTGGTGCAGACACTTTGCTCCTGGGCACATAGGAGGGTGTGCACAAAACATACAAGAACAAGCCCTGTGCACGCACACAGCCTTGGTGTTCCCTTTCATTTCTATATTGATTTTATACTAAAAAGGGCAGTGCTATCTCCAATGACAATGGCAGCAGACAGAGGGGGAGAGCGAAACGAGAAGACTGGGACAGGCTGTTTTTTTTGCAAGCCTATTTACTGCCAGGATTTTCCCAGAGAGATATTTGAGGAAAGCCGCCTGTTGCATTGTCTGTTGACATAAAATTAACCCCATTGGGTGGGAACGAGGAGGAATCATTCATGCTAGAATGCTAATGAAAAACAGGAGAAAGAGAGGCGGCAACTGAAGACTCCTACGAAGATGAAAAAGGAGAAGAAAAAGGAGAAAAAACAGAGCAGCAGGTAGCTTGGTTGCGTTCCAGTCGCTCTGCTTTGCCTGAATGAAGTCAAGTCAGTCATCCCATATCGGCCTATAGCCAGGCCTAGTTGTCAAACAACAACACCTTTAAGTAGAAGTACATCCACCCACCCCCAAAATAGTCAACCATCTGGTGACTGAGAGGGAGCTCTGAACAGAGAGCTAGCGAGACTCCCCTCACACCCTACTGTGAGAGGGAGGGCATGTGTAGCTAGCTACCCCCAGTGTGTGTCCTCCCTGAACAAATGCCGACACCTCCCCCCCCCTCCCCGAAACTCTCAACCCCACAACTCCTGTCCCCAATGTTCCTTTGGCAAAGGGATCACCTCATTTCCATAACCACACATGTAGGCTGTCCTGCTGCATCCTCTCTCAACTGACACCCTTTCGCGATCAGACGACACACACAATGGAGTGAGGCGGGGGAAAACACCTTCCCAGTTGGCAAGAGAAGCCAGACTTGGCAACTGTGTAGCTACAGTAGGAGAGGGGCAGACTTAGTAGTTCTACTGATTCAAGAGGAATTTTCACAAGAGTACAAGGTTCGTTTTGTCACGGGAAAAATGGCAGTTGGAAGCAATTAGTTCGACAGATGAGTTGTTACAGTTAAGACGGATGCATAGGAAAACCTGAAAGTTGACATTTCCGAAACATGTACATTTGTTCTGAACATGGTGATTTCTTTGACACTCCATATGGAAATGAGCCCCACACACACACACGGCTAGAAGGATGGGGGGGGGGGGGGGGTGATGAGATTGCAAGTGTAGGGGGAGGATATGACCTTAGCACTTAACAGTCTCACACACACACACACACTTCGCATTGGTCAAACATTGTTTGGAGGCATGCAAACAACCTGAGACACTAATAGTAGACAACACAGCTGCCATTCTACCCAAACATATGGAATTTCATGTACTGCTCTATTATTTACCTGCATTAAATTGAGGTTTAAGAGTCTATAAAACAATCTTTTACATTTTAAACTTTGGTGAAGAGGTAGTGACACCATGTCAAACGCAATTAACTAAATGTAATTAGGCTTTTTCCTGTCTTTTTCAAACAAAATCGGGTCGCCTTTTTAATGATTCATTCACATTATGAATAATGCCACAGGCTCTTCTCCTATTACCTCCACTGGTAAAGATTTGACCCGCAATTAGGGCAGCTGCTTGTCTGTTTTTTTCTTCTTCCATAGTGAATATATAGTACATGAGAGAGACTGACAAGAGAAAAAAAAAAAAAAATGAAATGTAGTGAATGCCTGATTGCAGTTCGTGTAGCTTCGCCCCAACTGATAATCCTCTATCCTCCTTTTGACAACGTCTCCAACTGCCGAACTGATTGGGAGGCATTAGCATGTGTATAGAGAAAATGGACACCGTGACATTCAGCTTATCGGAACGGCAGATACAACCTGATTGTGTCGCCCACAATAATCCCGGTCCACGGCGCAACCCCCCAATTTCTGAGGGACTGAAAGAGTCTTTAGAGGGGGAACAGCAGGATTGAAGAAGGGCCTTTCAATTTATTCTGAGGAGGGGGACAAAATAAAAGAACTGCTCCCCTTTAAATTCCTGAGGTTTTAAAAGAAAGACGCAAAAGGAGGCAAAGGGATCTGGTGCTTTCAGAGCTTCAAATAGGACCTTCTATGGGCCATATGCTGTGGCTGCATAGTTTTGACTTCCTGTGGATTGCAGCGAAATAATAGGACAAAGGTATGGAGGGAGAGAGAATTTTCATAGAGATCACAAGCGGCGGTCGCGATTTTGGCCGGTGTGTATGTGTATACGTGTGTGTGTGTGTCTGTACATGCATGCGTGTCTGCACTAAATTCACCTCCCCACTCCCTTTCACTTGGGAGCGTGTTTGGGAAGCGTTACCAAGTCTGACAAGAGATCATCTGGGATCAACCAAAGTCTAAGAGAAACATCCTCAACAAGAGCATGATGCTTCTGCTTAATCCTCAAGTACACCGCCACCAGTGCCTCTATTTAGACAGACTAGAGAGATCGGTCTCTAAGTCAATAAGTAACACTTCTTCATCTGTTTTACACTGGTCTTAACTGTATAAACATCTTACATTACAGGGCTTGATTCTGAGCACACAGAATCAAGCCCTGTAATGTAAGATGTTTATACAGTTAAGACCAGTGTAAAACAGATGAAGAAGTGTTACTTATTGACTTAAAGACCGATCTCTCTAGTCTGAAAACATCTGTCTGATGCAACCTAAAACAGGCAAAAAGAGAAATATCGTTCAGCTTGTTTAGACTCTAGGGTGGGGGGGGGAGCTGTAAATAATGCTAATTTAATCATTCTTCTACATACTTAAAATGCAGTGGTATGTTTTACAGCGGTAAATATGAAAATAAAAGTGAAAACACCCCCACCTCTCAGTCATGGTTTAAACCGTTTGTATGTGGTGGCGCTGTCCATTCAGTAGTGCTGAATTTCGGCCACAGCTGAGCTCCTTTACGCATAGGGTTTGCTTTGTACTTCCTCATTTTCACCATTTGTTTGCCACGCGTCCTTAAAAAAGCTGTTGATTTACCATTGTTGGCTTTTGTCAGTCAGCTGTTTAGTGCTCATTGCTTTGATTCAGGTGCATGCGGGTACTGGTGTTCTCCGTGCCTAAAAGTATTCGATTTTCTATAAATATTTGTTTTCTTTCCTTTATCAGCTGATGGTTGACACTATCACTAGACAACTAGCCTACAGCTGGACACCAATGCGCATTCAATCCATCCAACAAGTATACGTTCATGACAGTAGGCATATAATTAACTTCCGGTTAGAAGCATTCGATTTTGCAACGGCATAGGCCTACGTTATTTTGGATTTGTGCCCGTGAGAACTGTTTTCCCGGTGAAACATAATAACATGTTACGCAGGCACAGCTACACATACAGGACATTTTCCCAGATATCTACGATCGATGATTCAAACAGGGTTTAAGGTCAATTGTTAAATGCTTAAAAAGGACACGTAACGCCGTCATGAATGTAATGAACTGTAAGGAAAGGTAGTGTTACGTCACATGATCTGTAAAGACTCCAAGCATTAACACATTAAGCACAATTTATTTTTAACCAGTACACATTCGCTACCGGTAGGCCTATTAGAAGTTGATGGTAATACACATTGTAGACTGGTATTATAAGTTGACTGCGTGTGTTAGGGTGTTCATCACGTTTCCCCCAGGACAGTTTCAGACACATTTTAGGTGTCGCGACTTTTCAGGCTGCAAAAAAAGGTACATTTGTCAGCAAGATGCATCAGTTAATGTAGGCCTAATCAATGGCAAATCGATGAATGTTACAGATGTCCATTTCCATTCATAAATTGGTGCGAGTACACATGCAGTTGTGTATACTGGAATTATTTTAGAGTACACATGCACCCTAGTTTTTTTTTATTGACTTGGACAATGATGAAAATACCATGACTGGTAATTCATGTTGACTGTTTAAATGATGTGTTTATTATTAGGCCCATAAAAAAAAATGGTGCAAGCGAACTCAATACAGACCAGCCCTCACCTTCCCTAATGTCACAGTGTATTTCTCACTCTGCTTCGGAGTCACACATGCAATATTAAAACGAGCGTCATTGTTACTTAGCGTTTCAGAGTGCACCAAATGCCACGCAAGATCTCACGCAACGTTAATGGTTTAAGCCTACGGGAAAAAAGTCAGTGAAAGCCAGTCCCAGTGGTTACAATTTCAGGATTACTCTGTCAGTCTTTTGCTCAATCACGCAACAGCAGATTCGTAAAAGCTTTTAGAAGGCTTGTCTCTTCAAAACATATTTAGGTGTCTAACCCTCAACCACTCTCCTTAGTCGTAAAATGTGTGGTTCCCATTATACTAATCCACATTTGACACAAACACGAATCACCGGCGGTTGTTCTCCACACCCCATTGAAAACTTTCCAGCAGACAAGTCGTATTTTTTAAATAGATCTTTGTGGGTGAGGGATGAGTGTGTGTAAATGGACTGTGTGTGTGGGGGGGGGGGGGTAGCATTTCAGTCTGGAGGAGTGCTGTAGATCACTGCCTCCCAAATCAGACCGCTGTCAATTGTGTGTTGTCTGTGGGCAGAGAGAGGACAAGAGACAGAAATAAGAACGAGTGAGGCTGAAATGGACAAACGCAAAGAAAAGAGAGGGAATAAGAGTGGGATTGATAAAGATGGAGAGAGAGGAGGGAGAAAAAGCAATAAGGGGAATAATAATAGGGGGAGAGATACAAATGGAGACCGAACGACAGACATGGAAGGAGATAGAGAACAAGAGGACAGGAGAAAGACAAAGTCTTTAGGTCAACCCTTTTCTTCTCCTAACACCAAAAATATCCTAATGCATATTTGGACACGTTCACTCTGCAGCCACAACAACCAGAGACTAAAAAGACCTGAACAACCCTGGTGACCCCAGACTGTTTATCAACATACACTACATGACCAAAAGTATGTGGACACCTGCTCCACTCTTCTAGGAAGGCTTTCCACTAGATGCTGTAACATAGGAAGCAAGTCTCCACAGCATTCAGCCACAACAGCATTAGTGAGGTCACGCACTGACGTTGGGTGATTAGGCCTGGCTCGCAGTCGGCGTTCCAATTCACCCAAAAGGTGTTCGATGGAGTTGAGGTCAGGGCTCTGTGCAGGCCATTCAAGCCCCCCCCCCCCCTCCCCCCGATCGACAAATAATTTCTGTATGGACCTCGCTTTGTGCATGGGGGCATTGTCATGATGAAACAGGAAAGGGCCTTCCCCAAACTTTACATTTAGGACTATGCATTGGGGCAGGTAGCGTTCTCCTGGCATCTGCAAAACCCAGATTAGTCCGTCGGACTGCTAGATGGACTGCCTAGAAGGCCAGCATCCCAAAGTCGCCTCGACACTGTGGACGTTGAGACTGGTGTTTTGCAGGTACCATTTAATGTAGCTGCCTATTGAGGACTTGTGAACGTCTGTTTCTCAAACTAGACACTCCAATGTACTTGTCCTCTTGCTCAGTTGTGCACCATGGGCCTCCCACTCCTATTTATATTCTGGTTAGAGCCAGTTTGCGCTGTTCTGTGAAGGGAGTAGTACACAGCGTTGTACGATATCTTCAGTTTCTTGGCAAATTCTCGCATGGAATAGCCTTCATTTCTCAGAACAAGAATAGACTGCCGAGTATCAGAAGAAAGGTCTTTGTTTCTGGCCATTTTGAGCCTGTAATCGAACCCACAAATGCTATGCTCCAGATACTCAACTATTCTGAAAAAGGCTAGTTGTATTGCTTCTTTAACCAGAACAACAGTTTTCAGCTGTGCTAACATAATTACAAAATGGTTTTCTAGTGATCAATTAGCCTTTTAAAATGATATACTAGGATTAGCTAACACAACGTGCCATTGGAACACTGGAGTGTTGGCTGCTGATAAGATATTCATTTTTTTATTTTTTTTATCAGCCGTTTCCAGCTACAATAGTCATTTACAGCATTAATGTCTACACTGTATTTCCGATCAATTTGATGCTATTTTAATGGACAAAAAAATTGATTTTCTTTCAAAAACAAGGACATTTCTAAGTGACCCCAAACTTTTGAATGGTAGTGTATATATATATTTTTTATTTTTTTTATTTATTCTCAATCTACACACAATACCCCATAAGGACAAAGCGAAAACAGGTTTTTATACTTATTTACATAAGTATTCAGACCCTTTGCTATGAGACTCGAAATTGAGATCAGGTACATCCAGTTTCCATTGATCGTCCTTGAGATGCTTCTACAACTTGATTGGAGTCCATCTGTGGTAAAGTCAATTGGTTGGACATCATTTGGAAAGGCGCACACCGGTCTATACAAGGTCTCACAGTTGACAGTGCATGTCAGAGCAAAAACCAAGCCATGATGTTGAAGGAATTGTCTGTAGAGCTCCGAGACAGGATTGTGTCGAGGCACAGATCTGGGGAAGGTTACCAAAAATTTTAAAAAAAATGTATGCAGCACTGAAGGTCCCCAAGAACACAGTGGCCTCCATCATTCTTAAATGGATGAAGTTTGGAACCACCAAGACTCATCCTAGAGCTGGCTGCCCGGCCAAACTGAGCAATCGGGGGAGAAGGGCCTTGGTCAGAGAGGTGACCAGAAACCTGACGGTCACTCTGACAGAGCTCTAGAGTTCTTCTGTGGAGAAGGACAACCATCTCTGCAGCACTCCACCAATCAGGCCTTTATGGTAGAGTGGCCAGACAGAAGCCACACACACACACACACACACACACTCAGAAGCCACCATGAGAAACAAGATTCTCTGGTTTGAATATTGAACTCTTTGGCCTGAATGCCAAGCATCATGTCTGGAGGAAACCAGGCACGGCTCATCACCTGGCCAATACCATCCCTACGGTGAAGAATGGTGGTGGCAGCATCATGCTGAGGGGATGTTTTTCAGCACCAGGGACTGGGAGACTAGTCAGGATTGAGAGAAAGGTTAATAGAGCAAACAACAGAGAGCGCTCAGGACCTCAGTCTGGGGCGAAGGTTAACCTTTCAACAGATCAACGGCCCTAAGCCTACAGCCAAGACAACGGGGAAACAGCTTCGGGACAAGTTTCTAAATGTCATTGAGTGGCCCAGCCAGAGCCCGGACTTGAACATCTCTGGAGAGACCTGAAAATAGCTGTGCAGCGACGCTCCCCATCCAACCTGACAGAGCTTGAGAGGATCTGCAGAATGGGAGAAACTCCCCAAATGTTTTTCAATTCACTATAAATGGAGGATCCTGTTTTCGGCTGACAATGCATTATGTACTGCTGTTGGCCTTAAACTTTCGTCGCTTCAATGAGAGGGGGCAGTCATTCTCCCTCGATGTGTGCAATAGGCCACCACGCAATGCAAACATTTTGCAATGGAAAACAAAAAAAAGAGTTTCTTATTGGACAAGTTCAGGTAGTGCATCCCTGTTTCAGTCTGTGTTACTCTGTTTGTCACCTAACGAACATGACCTAGTTACCCACCATGTTCAGATGAAAGCAGTGCCAGCCACAAGTTGAGTGATCTGCTGGACTGGTGACGGAGTGTGAAAGCAGGGTCATTCAACTACTCTCACATGCAATAATTCACATGGGTTTGAAGTTATACAGTGCAGGAAAGAGGGAAGAGTAACAAAATTATTAGGCAATAATGGAATAGGGAAGAGAGTTGAAGTATATGAGGGAGAGATGGAGATTGTATGATCACAGCGAGTATGTTTATGCCTCTCTCTTCTTCCCCGTCTCTAGGCAACAACCAACCCGATTGGACTATTTTCTTCAGAGACAACAACCGGTCGGCTGGGAAGGCGTGCACCGTATCATTGAAGAGGAATTTGATTGACAGAATGTGCCTCTCTGTTTGGCTTAAGGCCTGTTGGGAAAACATTTTAGAGGGGGATAGACTGTAATTTAAAGCTCTTTCAAGCCTGTATAAAGTGTGGCATTGCTTCAACACATCTGGTGGTTGGGCATGTGTGTGGGAAACCAAGAGTGGGAGTGTTTTGGGGGGGGATAGCCAGCAGATGTTTCTACCACCTGACACTCCCATGTTAAAGAAGTGACGTGCCAACTGTTCGGCAGCCCGCTGTGCCAAAGTCAACAAGCTACGAGTTCGTGGTCCACTTGAGTAAAGGGTGTGTTGCGTTTGTGCGAGTGGGTTGAAGGGGGGAGGGGGCAGATTTTTTTCCTCTCCCAGAGGGCCCTGTGTAAAGGAGATAAGCTGGAAGAATAAGATAAAGAGATGGTGCCTTTGCTTTCAAGATTTATCATGCTGTATTCACCTCGTCATCTTTGATGGCAAGAGCCTGAAAGCAGGAAGACTTTCATGCCTGTCGGGCTAGCACACATTAATCCACGCTAAAGTGTGTGTGTGTGTGTGTATACAGGCATGGTCCAAAAAAAATGTACCTACGGACACACAAATGATCATAAACGTTGTAACAGAATTAAATGCTTTCTCTGGAGCAAAACATAACTGTTTAAGGTCTCGTAAATATGGCTGCCGAGCTGAAGTTCAATGTAGAGCAAGTTATTTACATTCCTGTGTATGCTAGTGGAGGGGTATGGTATGTCCATTCCTCATCTAGGGAAAGAAGGAAAAGAGCAGTCTAATGTTTACAAAGTCAACTGTAGGTTTCATCAACCAGGCTTGCTTTATCATGCAAATATCCTCTACTATACGGTGAAAATACAAATGAAACGCTTCATTTTGTCTTCGCGGACTCTCAAAACTCCCATCTCACACACGCACAGGGGTGGCACAGGGGTGGCGAGCGAGGCTGCTTGCATGCAACGCTAACGACGTAAGCAATTTAGCCATCGCTAGCTTTAATTACCGTCTCCCCCCTCCGCGGAGCCAGAACACCTGCACTGTCAACTCTGAAGTGAACGGGAAGCTTGATGCTAATGACAGACAGACCAGGGGTTCTCTTGTGGTGGTTACAGCGGCATATTGGACATTTCTGTTTGACATTTAGGTCTCGCTGAGAGAGTACAGTCGGCCTCTGAAGGACTGGGGCTTTCTTTAAGGCTAGACCCAAACATTTTAGTTGGTTGGCCTCCATGCTCTAACCTTTTCGCGTGTTTGTCTGAGCTGTATAGTAGACTCTAGGCAAATCCTGTGGTGGCTGTCATGGCCGTAGGGCATCAATTACTATTCATGCTTAACCCAACCAATCAGGTGTGCTCCAGCCTTCCTTGTCATGCGTGCTCCTCGTCTCTTGATAGAAAAAAAAAAAGGTTTTATTCTCCTCACAAAATGGCAAAATCGTCATGCCCATCACATTTCCATGGTTTGACATAAGGTAATTACCTCTCAGAATCAGAAACATATATTTCTAACCACTAACCTGTCGATACAAGTGAAAGTAAGAAGCTGATCCATCAAGGTAATTGATTAAGGCATAATTCTAATGTCATATATAATTCTAAAATCAGTCACTTTCAATCAAATCAGTCACCAGACTAATAACCAAGACTAGCTAGCAGGATACTTGAAACCTATGCTGTAATTTAGTGACTAGATGGGTTAAGAAAATGACATACAGTACCAGTCAAAACTTTAGACACACCTACTCATTCAAGGGTTTTTCTTTATTTTTTTACTGTATTCTACATTGTAGAATAATAGTGAAGACGTCAAAACTATGAAATAACAAATAAGGAATCATGTAGTAACCAAAATAGATAAATCAAAATATATTTTAGATTTTTCAAAGTAACCACCCTTTGCCTTGATTACACTCTTGGCAGTCTCTCAACCAGCTTCACCTGTAATGCTTTTTCAACAGTCTTGAAGGAGTTCCCACATATGCTGAGCACTTGTTGGCTGCCTTTCCTTGAGTTGGACACTCTGCAGTCCAACTCATCCCAAACCACCTCAATTGGATTGAGGTCAGGTGATTGTGGAGGCCAGGCCATCTGATGCAGCACGCCATCACTCTCCTTCTTGGTCAAATAGCCATAGAGATCATCTGTTCACCTACTCTGCGTCTCACAAAGACACAGCGGTTGGAACCAAAAGTCTCACATTTGGAATCAGACTAAAAAAAGGACAGATTTCCACCCATCTAATGTCCATTGCTTGAGTTTCTTGGCCCAAGCAAGTCTCTTCTTCTTATTTGTGTCCTTTAGTAGTGGTTTCTTTGCAGCAATTCAACCATGAAGGACTGAGTCACGCAGTCTCCTCTGAACAGTTGATGTTGAGATGTGTCTGTTACTTGAACTCTGTGAAGCATTTATTTTGGGCTGGAAACTCTAATGAACTTATCTGCAGCAGCGGTAACTCTGGGTCTTCCTTTCCTGAGGCGGTCGTCATGAGAGTTTCGTTATAGCACTTGAAGAAACGTTCGAAGTTCTTGACATTTTCCGGATTGACTGACCTTAATGTCTTAACGTCATGATGGGCTGTCTTTTCTTATTTGAGCTGTTCTTGCCATAATATGGATTTGGTATTTTACCAAATAGGGCTATCTTCTGTATACCACCACTACATTGTCACAACACAACTGATTGGCTCAAACGCATTAAGAAGGAAACATTTCTCAAATTAACTTTTAAGAAGGCACACCTGTTAATTGAAATGCATTCCAGGTGACTACCTCATGAAGCTGGTTGAGAGAATGCCAAGAGTGTGCAAAGCTGTCATCAAGGCAAAGGGTGGCTATTTGAACAATCTCAAATATAAAATATTTTTAGATTTGTTTAATACTTTTTTGGTTACTACATGATTTCATGTGTCATTTCATAGTTTTGACATCTTCACTATTATTCTACAATGTAGAAAATAGTAGAAAAATAAAGAAAAACCCTTGAATTCGTAGGTGTCCAAACTTTTGACTGGTGCTGCATGCTTGGAACCTTAAACAACTCTAAAACCAAAAAACACTTACGGAGCTCATATATAAGGAAAGGGGGATACCTAGTCAGTTGTCCAACTGAATGTATTCAACTGAAATGTGTCTTCCGCATTTAACCCAACCCCTCAATCAGAGAGGTGCGGGTGGCTGCCTCAATCGACCTCCCGGGGAACAATGGGTTAACTGCCTTGCGATCTATCTAATCTATCTATAGATACACACACAACATTCAAAAGTTTGGGGTCACTTAGAAATGTCCTTGTTTAATAAAGACAAGCAAATTTTTGGTCCATTAAAATGACATCAAATTGATCAGAAATCAGCAAATGACTATTATAGCTGGAAACTGCTGATTTGTAATGGAATATCTACATAGGCCCATTATCAGCAACCATCACTCGTGTTCCAATGGCAAGTTGTGTTAGCTAATCCAAGTTTAGAATTTTAAAAGGCTAATTGATCATTAGAAAACCCTTTTGCAATTATGTTAGCACAGCTGAAAACTGTTGTTCTCATTAAAGAAGCAATAAAACTGGCCTTCTTTAGACTAGTTGAGTATCTGGAGCATCAGCACTTGTGGGTTTGATTACAGGCTCAAAATCGCCAGAAACAAAGACCTTTCTGCTGATACTCGGCAGTCTATTCTTGTTCTGAGAAATGAAGGCTATTCCATGCGAGAAATTGCTAAGAAATTATAGATCTCATACAATGCTTTGTACCACTCCCTTCACAGAACAGCGTAAACTGGCTCTAACCAGAATAGAAAGAGGAGTGGGAGGCCCCGGTGCACAACTGAGCAAGAGGACAAGTACATTCGGTATCCTGCACGTTTTCAAGTTAAAAGTCTCCATTTTAAGGCCTCCCAAGAGGTGCAACGGTCTAAGGCACTGCATAGCAGTGCTTGAGGCATCACTACAGAACCCGGGTTAGATCCCAGGCTGTGTCACAACCGTCAGCCTCTCCCGAGCCCGTTGGGGAGTTTCAACGATGAGACCGTAATTGGATATCACGAAATTGGGGCAAAAAAAGGGGTAAAATACAAACAAAACAAAAACTTCATTTTCGATTACTCCTCAGTTGAGTTTACTTCACATTTAGGTAGCTAATGTAATGGATTTGTTTGCTAGGGCAAGTCTAGATAGCAATAGCTGTATTATGCCTACAGTGAAGTTTCAGTCCGCTAGGTGCATCTCTACAGTATGGGCAAATCTCTGGGTGACAGACATCCCTATGCAGGCACCTTATCAAAATATGATTGATTCAATATTGCACCGTCCCATTCTCTGGGCTCTGTCTGCAATCACAACCAGTAGTATCTACCAGGAATAATAAAACAGATTCACCAAACATCTAATATTATTCAATGAATTATGAATGACCACTGGAGTCTTTGCCACTCCAATTTTGTTTTTAAATATATAGAATATTTTGATATTTATTGCATCACTCAAAATCTCGCCAAAGCATATTCTGCAAGAGGGGTTATATGATTCTTTTTTTTAGATGATTTAAATGAAAATTCAGTCCTGAACATACTTTGAAATTAATAAGGGAGAGGTTCAAACACAGGCTAAGTCTGGCATAAGCTTAATCCCACACTTTACAATAAGTTGAACAGTGCGTCCTCCAACACATTGGTGCGGCTGGCTTCCGGGTTAAGCGGGCGGGTGTTAAGAAGCGTGGTTCGGCGGGTCATGTTTCGGAGGACGCATGACTCGACCTCCGCCTCCCGACCCCGTTGGGGAGTTGCAGCGACGAGACGAGCTCAAAATTGGAGAGAAAAAGAGGCTAAAATAAAAAACAAAGAGGGAAAAGAGCAAGTGAGGCCCTACAAAGGAAGAGTAGAGGTCAGACTGAATGACAGAGAGAGAAAGAGCGATAACTGAGCATCTGAAAACAGAGAAATCATTAGTAGAGTGAGAGAAGACACAGCAGACAGCCACTGAAGAAATAAAAGATTGAGTGAGGGAGAGAGCAGACTAAAAGCCTCAAGAGAGACGGAGAGCAGAAATAAGACAATGACAGAGGAAGAGTGGAGCGAGTGAGTGAGTGAGAGAAAGAGAATGCATGTTTAATGCCCCATTGGGTACATCAGAGCCCATCCCCGACCCGGAGGCAGGTCTGGAAAGCCTCAACCAAGACAGTGGTACTCCACTCCCCCCACCCCCCTTTACTTCTCCCTCCACCCCTTCTCTCCTCAGGGAAAATAATTTGGGGGCGTGCACAGGGCCTGCCTGCATCGAGGCTTCCTTCAGCGAACATGTCTCCTGGAGCAGTATGTCCAGAGTCTCTGAAGAGTGGTCACCTTTGACCTCTCGAGTCTTTCAGAGCTAATGATCTCATGTAGTCTGCAAGACTTGACTTTTTAAAGGCGGCAGGAGGTCAGATAAAAATGTGTATCCTCGGTTAGGAAAGAAAGAGGGGAAAAGAGCGCATGAGGCTTTTGGGAAATGCTGACTTGTTATATACAGCAGAATAGTTCAAGGCAGTGACGACTATAACAATCAAAACAAAATCCTGGTGTTACATTACTAGTTCAAATGCCTGTGTGTGTGTTTTGGAGCCGTTTTCTCTACTCTGAAAGTGCACAATGAGTGCTGAGTAAGGGAGGATTAGTCAGCCCTACAAATCCCTGCTCCCACACACACACCATATATAAACCAGACACCAAAACACAACAGTCTAGTCTAGTAACACAAAACACCCACCCAACACACGATTTTCCAATTACGACAAACTCGCACATTATGACCCAGTCATCCAACAACACATGGACCATGCAGATGAGAGCCAAGATTTTCAGACATTTATGCTAGATGTCTATATCACACATGAATAGACTAGCCCCGTAGATAGCCTTAACACACACGAAAACCCTGGCCCCATGAATGATATCAGAAGAGTATTTCTGCCCATTATGGTGGTAATTTGAACAGTGGCTCCACCCCAGTGGAGTGAGATTTGACCTATGGCCTTTGAGTGTTCATGGCCTTGTTGGCCAGAAATGACCATTGAATAATCACGTATGAAGACACCATCATCCTAAATCAATAAAAAGTCGTACTATTGGGAGTGATTACTATAGCAAACTACGCAAAGGGCATGTTATATGGTGATTCGGGTCACTACCCATTCTCTTCCAATTACCCTCGAAGAGGACTGGGTCGTCTTCCATCTAATGGTTCCCTTTGTCGAACGGCGCCGGTAAATCAATTCATCAGCGGTTCGTCGCGAGGGCGATGAGCACAGTTAGCATGTTCACTATATCATTTCCACAGTTGCCGGAATGGCTTCGAGTAGATGGCCGAAATGGGACATCGATGGGCTTCCTGGTTAGCGGGGTCAACTTAGTGTCAATGTTATCCGGCTGGATGCGTGTGGCAGAATTGAGCGTAATGCCAGCAACAAGAGAAAAACAGTTTTTTGGTATGTGAAGCTGTTATACTAAGGCAATACGTAATCCATGAATTATGAATTCAATCCATAAAAAAGCCTATGTGAAATCAAATCTCTTGTTGAGTAAGACACGGAGTAGTACTTTTAAAAGATTTAGATTCTCTGAGTGAAACATATGGTGGAAGCGCTTGACTGATTCAAAAAAACATGTCTTCCTCCTGTGTGTGGTGAGGCCTACAGTGCTGAGGACCCTCTACAAACACATCCAAAAGGTAGCAGAGCAGCTGCTCCCAAAAGTGAAGAAGATTTAGAAGACTTAGTTACGCAATAACATTTCAAAGGGTCGGTACCAAAAAAAAAAGTGTTATTGTATCCCCAAAGCTTCTTACAGAATCCCTTTTGGGAGCAGTAAACTGTGAGTAAACAGTTTAGTGTGGTGGCAGGGATAAACGTTTGGAGATTTGAAAGACATGTGGATCAGAAAAATAACCAAAATACACAGATGGTGTAAACAAAACAGAAGATTTTAAAACCTATAGGGAAACTGTAATTAAAAAAGCATGACAACAAAAATAGTACTCGATACCAATCCAAAGCCACTAGGAGTAGTTCACACTGTTGGTAAACGACTACATAACGAAACATCGGTCATGAGGTCTCATGACTCTAGCTGGTTGGTAGTAGAGCTGGTGATACGCCCTAAAAATCATATTTAGATTTTTTCCAAACTTATAGGCAACTCATGATATACATCTCGATTTCTGTAACGTTTTCTCTAAATAAGCTGTTGGACAATTAAAGGTCAATGCACTGCATTTCAAACAGTCAGGAATAATCTAATGAATTCAAGGCATGCAATATTATACCTAGGGTAAATATAAGCATTCCAATCATAACACCCACAAATAGTTTCATTATTAATCTGCTTTTTTTGCAACAATCACTGATCTGGCTTTCAAGTATGTCTACGAGAATTTAGATTTTTGGTTACAAATTTAACCAGAACCATGCACATCCACTAATAATGACCGACTTGTTGTAGCAGGCATTGTAGAACACAGGTCTCATACACAAGCCCTCAAGCACAAGGCCACATGCTTGTGAGTAGACAGCTCATCTTTATATAAGTCTAGACAACGTGGTTCTATTTGCTTGCTAACAAGGTAGAACATTTGAGCTGTCATGAATAGACCCTCCTGGCCATTTCCAACTGTTTGAACAACATAAAAGTGAACAAATGTTCACTTTAAGATATTGAAATCAAGTGGCCTACCTGGACAAGAAGATCCTTATTTCTCAGAACGAGTTGCCAATTCCTTACATAAATGTGTATTTTTATGCTAATTTATATTTTTTTAAACAGACTAGACAGCTAGCACATAAGTTTGTGGCTAAAATGATGCTAGCGGCACGTGGAGCCGCAATGCCACGCACGACAGAAACTAAGCATACATTTTCCACAATCGTGCTCATTGATACTCTCGTTTTAGTAGGGTCTGCTCCGTTCTACATGTTGATAGTTGACACGTGAAAAGGGTATCATCAGAAAGGTTAAGTTCTCATCTATTACGGTAAAACGGTGTCTAAGCGTTTCGGTGTCCATACGACCGTCTCTGTTGGACCAAACCTCAAATGCAAATAGCGAGTTGAAACTGCGTGTTGTCGGGAAAGGAAGACGTCGTCGTTCGTCTTTGTTGTGAGTGGCGATGTATAACTCTATACATCACCCGGCCCTAGTTGGTAGTCATGCACTAGTCTGATAGCCTGAATAAGACAAAATTGTCTGATTCAGATCATTCCTCTAACATGCAAGCCACCATTGTGACAGTAATCAAAACCATTAGGAAAATATGGTTGTTTAGCATCCAAAGCCACTTAGGCCTCCAGTACATGTGGCCTAAAAGGGAATCAAACCCACACCCTTGGTGTTCCAAGCACTATCCTCCAACCAACTAAGTCCTTCTTGGTTCCTATAATAGCTGAACCACCAATATGGTGTCATCTTTTTCTACCTTTCGAATCGTCTGCCAAAAATGTTCACAAAGACTGAATGTGTGTTTGCTAGTACTCGTCCTTTAAAAACTACCAGCGACAAACAACTTCCTGCCAATATCAGCACACCCATCATTTCCCTCAGCCAGCTCTGCTCGCCAGCACTTGAGGAGATGACTTCCCATCCCAATTCATAAACGATATCAGTGGAGATAGAAGAGTCAAGTGATCCAGGAATGTCAAAGCAGATCCCGGAGGGCTTCCAAAGGGCTTCCTATTGAGATGGCACTTTCGCCTCAATGAGGGGAAGGAATGCAGGGAGGGAAGGCCGGTAATCTTCTTTTATCTCCCGTTCGAGGCTGGGGCCAGTAAAGCCCCTTCTGCTCTGGGCCGGAGAAAACACAACACATTCCCCCAGGTTGTCTCGCCTCAGAGGAGCTGCAGTTAACCGTAGCATGGCCAGAGAGGTTATCACAAGCTTGACTTCTAAGTCAATGACATGGCAGACTTTGCTTTTCTGACTTTATATGAAAATAACTGGGAAGGTAGGCTTCGTTTTTTATCTGAAAGATTGAGAAATGTGACTATTTTTGCATGGTATCCTTTATTTTGGCCCTTTAAAATGTTTCAGTCATGAAAGGTTATGACACTTATTTATAATACATTTTTTATTCCCTCTTAATCTTTTACAAATATTTAAATTTGGAAGACAGCTGTAAGCTGTCCCTTCAACTTAGCGACACTAAGGGAAGAACTTCAGAGCAGTGATTGGTCATTTACAGGACTTTTACATTTGACATGCAAGTCCTCAGAGAACCTATAGGGATTAGGTGAATACACCGCTCTGGGAGCCAAACAAACAGAAAAGGCTTTATCGCAGCCTTCTGATTTGTTATTCGTTTTATTTTAACCTTTAAATAACTCGGCAAATCATTGATTGAATTTAAAACTATAATTGACAGACGTGGGTCAGCCACATTGAGGGCACTTGCACCTTGACCCCCAAAATCATGAGTCCATCTGACACCCCATGAAATTGGTTGCCGTCTACAAATGGGTCTAACAATGCCATCACCCACCCAGTGTCATTCTGTCATTATCCCAAAAATCATTCTAATGATAGTGTATTCCAGAAAAAGGATATTGTTGTACTATTATTTATCACCATCCACTGTAAATTACAAAGAATAACACTACTTTCATATTAAGGCAGTCAGAGCAAACAAATCTCCCTTTACAGCACAAGAGAAAGGTTAAGGAGGATTACATAAATTAATTTAGGATATACGGATCATCATCCACCCACACAAACAAACCCACAAAGAAAAATTGAAATGTCATGGGAAATCACATCAGCGTAATATGGAGGGAATTGTAGGCCACAAACAACATAATTTGTACCCTATTGTCATAGCGAGGACATTTAGTCTACATCCTCATTAATTCTTAGACAAATGGCTCGAAAGTTATTGTCTCCTCTGGCAATGAGAAATGGAAATACGAAATGGTTCCCATGTCGTTGCTGAAATAACACAAACTGTGGGATTCTCATTTGGAGTTGATAGCTCTGAGGGACTAAATGTAATAAACTACGATTAGTAAATCGAGCAAACAAATATGACGCTAAGCATAGAAATGGAGAGTAATGTACCCCAAGGGCTAACGTATGCATTAATACAACAACAAAGTCGCTTGTCATTCACTAATAATTGCAGAACCATTGTCACTGAAACTGTCATCCGGAGAAAAAAGCCTTGCCCAATCCTCAAATCCATTACTAAAGTGTTAAAGAGAAAGACATAAGAAACGTGTCAGCACAGCTGTCAAGATCCAATAGATAACTTTAAACGAGAAGGTGTCCAAATATGCTAACCTTTTTTGATTTAACCAGTAAAGACAAGCCCCAGATGCTCGTCTCTGTAGACACCCAATCTACTGATAGGCAGCTCCTCGCTACTCAATAGTTACAAAGGCCTCCAAGTGCCATAACACCAAATACACCCACAGTCTGTCTTTTGATTGCTTTTCTATAGCATACAGATGCACGACAACAACTGGTGTTGCTTCACCAACCTTTTGGCAGGTGTTTCTACAATAGCATAAGTCTGCTCTTTCTTCTCATAGACCTATCAAGCTCGATTCGTTCTTTTGCGGTTCCCCAGTGGACACCAACCGAGGAAGTGCCTGTCAATTAGAGGTTTATTAAGAGGTGAAATTCTTCACATTTTCACCCGGAGGCGTTTGCTGACATCCTGAAAACACCTTCAACCGTGGGGAAATTAAAGGTGGCTGTCTACTTTTAAACACAGTTCGCTGTGAGCAACGTTGCACTTGTCTTTGTTAGTAGTCTGATGTAAAGTTCAAAATGTCTTAAGATCTTAAAAATTACCTATACTGAGCACTCTGGAAACAAAGGGTGTACTTAGAACAACCGTATCAGCCCTGGCCTATTATTACTACTAACTCAAAGATTTCAATAACCATACATTCAGCCAAATTTAAATGTTACGGAAATAAACTCTCAGCACATCAGTCAAAAATACCCTTTGCACAAACCAATGAAACAAATACATTTACAAACGGCCCAGTCCTCAATTATACTTGTCAGCAAAAAAAAAAAAAAAAAAAAGCACACAGCATCCATTTGTCACATTTAATTTGCAACGCATCCAGTAGGAACTGCAGTTGAAGGTTGGTTAAAAGCTTCCCCAGCCAAAGCACACAAGCATTCAGGCACACTTGAGTGGTCCACATTCATAGCAATCCACAGCCATTTTCAAATATTAAACATGTTGTCAACAGATTATTTTCACCCAGAAAAGGAAGGAACGTGTGGGTGACTTATGAATGGAGATGGCCTATCTATTCTATTGGTGGTGATAATGCTTGGTCGTCAGTTTTTAAACAGTCTTTAATAGAAACAAACGTGTCTCTGAGGAGAAGTCGAATTGGATTGCAGTGTGGGCTATGGTGTCAGGTGTCGAGGCAGATGGCTGCATGTTTGGGAAAGGCCTTGCCAGCAGCCTGATCCACTCCCTTGGGAGTCTGTGGTGCTGGCTAGAGAGAATTTCAGATGATAGCGTAGAGGCTCCAAACTGTTACAGAGACTGGAAATGGGGTTACAACACAAGAGTGGGCTAAATGTTATCCTTCCTTACAGGGGTATATTAGAATAGCAGTAGTGTTGATTCAGTCGTTGTTATTTCTCCAAGGACCCCACAGAGCCATAGCTATGAAGAAAAGCAGACATATTACACACCAGAAATTATTTAGCATTCTTCGAAACGCTGAAAGTAGAAAGTTCATCAGAAGGATGCTTCAGTATTTAAATATTTAATTGGTTTAACTCCTTCACTTAAATTAAGCCAATCCACTTAATTGAACTTAAACCTTGACCGTGGTCTGTGACCTAAGTCAGTCACCTGACCAGTTTATGGAGCCAGCCCAGACACCACGCAGGCCCACAGTCGCCGTATAGTAATTACAGCTAATAATAGATTAAACACACAAACACGATGAGCAAATAAAGCTGTCTGCACTGGTAAACCTGTTAATCCCATTTTTCACCCTGCAAGGGCTATGGCCCCTGTGACTGACTAGCTGGGCTGGCAACGCAGGGTGCTAAGACCAGGTGATTCATGTTTGAATGTCACTGCAATCAGTAGAGCAGAAGTGAGATGCCTTTCCCCGAGCTCTTTAGGGCTCTCTGCTGCTATCATGGGGAAGGAGATGTTTCTTCATCGACCTGCAACTTAACTCTCTGTGGAGTTTACGGAGATGTGGCGCCTGCCTGGCCACAGTCTCCTTTCTCCTGTGGTATGGAGAATTGGGAATGAAGGGAGGCGATTGTGGAGGCAGCTCCTCCCTCCAGCTCCATGGTGAAATCAAATCATTAAAAGACCCCAGGGTGGCCCAGATGCATAAGGACGTCAACGGGGGTTCCGGCAGACACTTCCGGACTCCATGCAGGGACACCAAGAAAAAGCCTGGCTACCGCTGTCTTTCGCACAGATGGCCCCAGCTCGCTAATCCCAGTCTGCGTCCATGGATTCCCTTGTTACCTGATACCGGGTCATAACAGAGCTGATAAAGGCCGTTTTAAAAAATGTGTTTACCCACTTCTAAAACCCCTTGTCTGTAACACTATCATGCAGCCTTTCTAGTCATGCACATTGAAATAGGTCTACAAGCTGGCCTGCGCTCAGGTTACACATGTGGATGATTCGATGTGCAGACTCTCCTATCGCCAGTGGCCATTTTCCTGTTCTGCACCAGACAGGGTTTGTGTATAGAGAAAGAAAAGTGTGCGGCACAAAGTTGCAGACACCTGGTTAGGAATTGAAATATGTGCAGTACACTACTCGGCAGGGTAAGCAAAAGGTCAAGTGAAGGACAATAGGATAACTTGTTTAGTCTACAGGAGTATGGCACTTAGTCCTTCCTCTCTTGACCTTGTTTGGAGGAACACGAAACACGAAACACATCCGGATTGATTCTCTCTCACTCAATTATCTATAATCATGCAAACTGTGCACATGATCTTCCCTGCCATGTAGGATACTGGCGATGAGATCACACTCCAATTATTTAACCTCCCCGGGGGAACCAACGAAGCAGGGGTACAAAGAGGTGGGGAATATGGAGATAAGTAGAGAAACTCGACTCGCAAACAACAGATCCAGCTAACATTACACTCCAATGCCCTACAGTAAGAAGTACTCTGTGTTTTCAAACATCAAGAGTGGGGAGGAGGAAAAGGGGAATGCAGATAGGGATTTGTGGATTACTTTCATCTACAGTGAACACCTTGCAGAGGGAACGACTTTCCCTAGCCTGCTTAAGGGTACCTTAATGCATACATAAAATACACTGAATACAGTGCTCTGGAGTGTGGACTGCATCTATAAACGGGCTTGGCTCGTCTCAGCTGTCCAGCATTCCAGGAACAGGATTAGAAAACTGAGTGGAAACAAAAGCTATGCTTTTTAATTAGCTGCCTCCAGTAAAGGAACTTGGAGCCCCATTGAGCGGGCTTGAGTGCTGACAGGCACTTTTGCAAATTCAGATAAAAGGAGCTAATCTGGCCAAACAAATCACCCTTAAGCTTGTCTTCTCAGGCGCTTGGCAATACAAATGCTATTGATTTTAGCCATATGAGGAGGGTATGCAGGCTAGTATTGGTTGCCAGTTATGAGCATTTTAGGCATGTTCATGAGTGGAAGGATTTTGGGAGCCAAAGGACCACAGCACTTCCCTTGTTCCCATAGCCATTTTTTTTGTAGGGATCCTCATAGGTTTTCCGAAATAGTAAGTCCCCGGAACAAAAAGGGATCTTGACTTGACCAAGCATAAGGAGATGATTTTGCATTGTGAACTCGGTTTGAATGATAATCTAGGCTACTCTATTCTTGACTGCCTCTTGAACTACCAAGTACTGTCCTGGAGAAAACTACACCCCTTTTTCAAAGTTGAGCATTTCTGTCCGATTCATTTTCTCATGGCCGATACACCACTTCACAAGTCATTGCGTTTGACATCTCAAACACGCAACACATCAGCGAGCGACACGCAGATGTACTTGGCAGGTGTTCCTCCAAAAGTCCGAAATCAAAAGCACCGCATTGTATGCTGATGAAGACAACAGCTGGACTGTCAAGGTTAGCACTGCCACACGAGGTAGAAGAAACAGACATGGCTTCAATATAACCCAAACTCTTACACAGGTACCAGCTAGAACAGTTGACAAATTGTCCTCATGTACGCTTGTGTGTATGAGACTTATTTTGATAGCATAGCGATGACGATATCACTATGTTATCATTATTACAATATCAAAACACAATTTTTAGCAACAGCCTACACACTTAGGACAGTTTCATTAGAAACTATACAAAATGTTGTGTAGAGCAAACTTAGCCAATTTGAGAAGGCATAGTGGTGTAGTGGAGGGTATACGCAAGTATACACCACTATGCCTTCTCAAATTGGCTACGCAAGTATACGGCGTATAACCATTTATTTTTCAGTGGTCATTGCGTATATTCACTTCTTAACGCCCAGGATGCATACCATCAGAGACGGAAATATCCATTTGAAATGTAGAAAGGGTCCTAAAGATGAAACAACCATCATGGGTTGCTAATATGACTAGGACAATGCCTTTGGCTGCTAGACAATGAAAGAAAGTGGAAAGAAAACCAATTGAACAGGAAAACGCATATCAGGAAAGCTTTATAAAATCAATTTTGGCTATAGGCTACTTTGAAGCAAGGTAAGAAATGCCTCATAATATGAAATAAAAATGTCCAGGTTTCAAACAATTATAGCAATGCTAATGATAGGCCTAAACGTCTTCAGGTAGATGGAAAGGCTTTCCCAAAAACCTTCTCAATTAAACATTACCTAGCAACAATGTAGCCTATGCCTACCTTGCAAAATAATATCACGATTATTATTATCAATCCAGTAGCCATTTGTTTTGCAAAGTCCATCTCATGTGCCCCAGAAACACCACTAACCACACACAGTGTTAGGTACCAGAGCCCTTGAAATAAAGGGTAACTGCATTCAAAAATAGAAAATGTCTTAGATTTTTCCCAGATCTCAAAAGTTGTCTTCTGATGTGGTTTACGCATTTTGTGGACTTAGAAAAACAACATTAGATCTTTTTTTTTATTTTTTTAAGTGTGAGAGCGAAAACTTGAGAGAGAAAAACATGGCGCAAATCTGAAACCTGTGAATTTCTGACTCAGTTGACAAGACTTATTTATGTGTTTCAATAGTAGGTCTACTATTAGCAGGCCCAAGATGTACTCTTAAGAAGCCTAACGTTACCGTTACTCCTAAAGGTCAAAGGACCTCATGTTATTTTCAGAGGTAGACTGGCTCTGGCTGCCAAAACAGCCAAATGCCCTATCTAATTGCAATACGGTCCTAGAAACATAAACCCCTTTACTTTCATATCCCAACAAAATTATTTCACAAACGCAAAACACACTGTTTTAACCAGCTTTATCACAGTTGTAGCCAATGTGATGTTTCAAGCAGCCTTCTTCCATTACACACACAGGTGTTCGGAGCATGCTAGATAACTAAATAGCACAGCGGTCCCTCTGTCTTACGTATTTCTTCTGTAAACACTTGCTGTAACACGGCGATATGGCCTTGTGGGAACACTAACCCTATAAAAAGGTGTCTATCAATTGAACGTTTCTCGTTGATATGAAAGATAAGGTCGTTATACTTCCAAAACTGTACCACAAGCAATGCATGTTAAGCAGCACCCACCCGAAGCACGCGCTCCAGCAGGCATATCTCACTGGTCACCCCCAAAGACAATTCCTACTTTGGCTGCCTTTCCTTCCAGTTCTCTGCTGCCAATGACTGGAACGAACTGCAACATTTTTTTTTATAAATCACTGAAGCTGGAGACTCATATCTCCCTCACTAACTTTAAGCACCAGCTGTCAGAGCAGCTCACAGATCACAGCACCTGTACATAGCCCATCTGTAAATAGCCCATCCAACTACCTCATCCCCCATACTGTTATTTATTTTGCTCCTTTGCACCCCAGTATCTCTACTTGCACACTCATCTTCTGCACATCTATCACTCCAGTGTTTAATTGCTATATTGTAATTATTTCGCCACTATTGCCTGTTTATTGCCTCACCCCCCTTATCCTACCTCATTTGCAACAACCTGTATATAGACCTTTCTATTGTATTATTGACTGCATGTTTTTTTATTCCATCTGTAACCGATGTGAAATGGCTAGCTAGTTAGCGGTGGTGCGCGCTAATAGCCTTTCAATCGGTGACGTCACTTGCTCTGAGACCTTGAAGTAGTGGTTCCCCTTGCTCTGCAAGGGCTGCGACTTTTGTGGAGCGATGGGTAACGATGCTTCGTGGGTGACTGCTGTTGATGTGTGCAGAGGGTCCCTGGTTCGCGCCCGGGTCGGGGCGAGGGGACGGACTAAAGTTAAACTGTAACTCTGTGTTGTTGTTTGATTCGCACTGCTTTGCTTTATCTTAGCCAGGTCACAGTTGTAAATGAGAACTTGTTCTCAACTGGCCTACCTGGTTAAATAAAAGGTGAAATATTTTATTTTTTTCAAGTTCAGAACGAGTGTCGGGGCTCATAACAAAACTCCCCCGTACAGATGACGCCTTCATCCAATGACTTATGTGAAATGTAAAGGAACGGAATCATGATCAAGGGCTAACTATCAAGGCTTTCGCATGCTTCAGTTCAGCTGGCACCTTGCAAAACGAGTGTGCTCGCATACTCCCTTAAAATACCTTCGCTTAAAACAAGCATAAAGCAGCAAATGTACTGTTTGTCCATCTTGAGTTGCCATACACTTCCTCAAATCGTCAGAATGAATCTTAGATAACTCAAAAAATCTGTCATTAATTTAGACTTTTTAACGGAGGAGATCTTAATTTGAAATACAACAAAGTTTTTTGGTGCAGGTTTTCTCAAGTGAAAAAATATGCATGATAACAAGTCGTCTAAAAAACACACTTAATTTGAGGATCCCTGCTGTTGACCAATGACCGACAAAAGGGGAGTAGACTGGCTACCGAAATTCGGCTTGCCTCAAAAAAAATTGTGCGCACGAACAGCCGAAGAAAGCCTCGCTGAAGACCAAAACATCACAAAATCTCATTATTTCGGACGGGAAGCATGCAGACACCTTTACGCCTTCTGCATGCTTCGGTTAGGCGAACCAAACGAGGGTGCTTGCATACTCCCTTATAAGACCTTCGCTTGAAAAACAAGAAAAAAGCCGTATCTTGGAACGCCGTAGCCAGATACACTTCCTCAAAATAGTCTGAATTAATCTAAAATAACTGAAGAAATCTGTCATTAATTTTAACTTTTGTCAAGGAGATCGTAGTTGAGCAATTTTACAACGAAGATGTTTGGTGCAGTATTTTTCAGTTACATTTGTTTTGCATAAAACCATTAGTCCTTGAATTACAAACAATTCATTGGGAATCCCTACTGTTGACCAATCATTAATGAAGGGGCGTTATCTTCGGCTACCCTCAAGAAAAGAAATGTGCAACGAACAGACAAACTCGCGGGAGACCAAAACGTCAAATGTGTTAATATATGCACGAACTGTTCCAGATGGGAAGTATATGGACGACTTTAGCTTACATGCACAGCTTGTCCTGACAAAGACCAATATGGGATTTATCATTTTAGGTGTGTATGTCACTGTTTCTCAGAATTATTCACAAAAATGTTAAGTGTAATTTTGGCAAAATGTTTGTATACCCACTACTCAAGGCACCACTGTTTTTACTTCTTACATTTGAATCCAACAGAACATGCAGTGAGTTTTGCAAACAATCAAAATTGGACTCAAAGGAAATAAGTTGAAGTTGCGCGAGCAATGATATTCGTAGAATCACGAAGCAGTATCCTATCAATTATGGCTACAAAATATCAGTCCAGTTTATAATTTATGAACGGTGTTTTGCTTCTAATGAAAAGTTAATGTAATTTGGGCTAGAGAGCCCGCTGTTGAGCGAACTCGCAGCACAATAGAATCGAAGACCCTTTTCAGATCTCGCTGTTGTTTTTACCATTCGACACCAGATTTAGATGGTCAGGCCGACTTATAAAGTAGCATTCGGTTGATACCAACTTATGCCAAAGTGTTATTCTTATAAGTTTCGCTACTTTAATCGAATTACTTCAACAACAAAAAAAAAGCAACACCTCAATGAAAAATATCTTACCTCCGACGAGATCTAGATAACTCCAATCCCATTTTATCCAAAACGATTAACTTGCAGGCTTAACATCCTAGTTGAAGAATAAACTGTGTTTATCAGTGACTTTATGCAATTGTAACTAGACAAAGCCCCGTCCCTACAATTCATGAACTGTATCAATAGGCCTAGCTGTGTGTAATACAACTAGTTTCTGTTGAGTCGCGCTGGCAGAATCGGAAGAAGTCCCGCCTCCCCCATGCGGTCATTTGTTTAGGGATAGGCTGTCTACCGTGACGTTGATGCTCGTTTGTTCTTTGAGATGTCAATCATCACTTGTAATTACTGAAACATATACACAAATAATGCAGAAAGAATGAGCATACAGTAATGAAAAATTAGCATAAATAATAGTAGTGACACATTATCTTTCCAGTGCTGCTCGACAATGAATTACGTAATGGCCTAGATTGTGTTCACATAAAGTAGCCTATATA
Source organism: Salvelinus alpinus (assembly GCF_045679555.1). Lineage (NCBI taxonomy): Eukaryota > Metazoa > Chordata > Actinopteri > Salmoniformes > Salmonidae > Salvelinus > Salvelinus alpinus. Next base: position 65,795,333 of record NC_092087.1, on the reverse strand, counting down.
AATGAAGGCTTTTAAATGGTCCATTACTGGCCCCATCTGGAAGCTTGCTGAGCCACGAATTGGACTACAAGTTGGCTTGCTTTTTGTAACAGTAATAAAGTGAATATATCTGAGCCTGACCATCTAAAATATCTACGCCTAAAGCCAATCTTTCTATATACTTCAAATTCATTGAACGGGTATGAGAGGTTGAACTTCATGATAACCTGAAAAAGGTCTCTCTATTACAACTAATGAACTGACAAACCACTTCAATTCAATATGAACAGAGGCTGCAAATTCTTTGCTTTATTTCTCGTCTTTTTTCTTCTTTTTTTTTTTACAAAAGTGATTAAAATTTTAAGTGATAGTCTACTGTACAGCAGATTAAAATAGCAGTTTCTTTATGTGCCCTGCATGCAATTCATACACAGTTGAAAGAAATAAGACACCAAGTGGCATTAGAGACAGAGCAAATACATTTTGATCATCTTGTATGGTATTCAATGGGGTAAGTCCATTCAGTTCAGTGTATTGCACTATTTGTGACCCTACATGTCTGATTTCTTCAATACAGTAATGTTATATTGTTTTATGTTGTATCATACACTCAAGTCGTGTAAACAGCCAGTAACCAATGGAAAGAGTCACAAAGAAGACTGTAGTGCTTCGGCCCTCCATTGGCCATTGACGTCCATCAATTATTGAGTGGAAATCTGTCTTTGGTATGTGAAGTTAAACGGGTGTCCTGACTCTCTGTGGTCACTAAACATACCATGGCACGTATCATAAAAGTAGGGGTGTTAACCCTGATGTCCTGGCTAAATTCCCAATCTGGCCCTCATACCATCATGGCCACCTAATCATCCCCAGCTTCCAATTGGCTCATTCATCCGCCACTCCTCTCCACTGTAACTATTCCCCAGGTCGTTGCTGTAAATGAGAATGTGTTCAACTTACCTGGTAAAAAAATTAAAGGGATGATACCTAGTCGAAATCCCAGTTAAGAGTTTAATATGGGGAATTCTAGCCAATTTCCCTTATTAAAGAACCATTCCCATCAAAGCATTACACAGAAAAAAGAAGAAGACATGAATCCTTTTGTACAATGTGGCATCACAATACATTCATGACTCCTTTGGTCTTGTATGGATGTTTTCAGTCTCCTGTAGTGAGATTCTTGCAGACTGCTTGCCAGTGGTGTAAAGTACTTAAGTAAAAATACTTAAATACTACTTAAGTAGTTTTTGGGGGTATCTGTACTTTACTATTTATATTTTTGCCAACTTTTAATTTGACTACACGAAAGAAAATAATGTACTTTTTACTCCATACATTTTCCCTGACACTCAAAGTACTTCTTACATTTTGACAGGAAAATGGTCCAATTCGCACACTTTTCACACACATCCCTACTGCCTCTGATCTGGCGGACTCACTAAACACAAATGCTTAGTTTGTAAATTATGTCTGAGGGTTGGAGTGTGCCCCTGGCTATCTGTTAAATAAAACATTTATTTTCAAATTGTGCCACCTGGTTTGCTTATTATTAGGAATTTGAAATGGTTTATACTTTTGAGACTTAAGTACATTTTAGTAATTCCATTTACTTTTGATACTTAAGTATATTTAAAACCAAATACTTTTGGACTTTTACTCAAGTAATATGTTACTGGGTGACTTTCACTTTTACTTGAGTCATTTTCTATTAATGTATGACAATTGAGTACTTTTTCCATCACTGCTGCTTGCACACGATGATCCTCTAATGTCACTGAGGCAATGTGAAGTAAAAGTCCATGGAGTCAAAGTTGGAAAAGGGGGAGAATAAGCTGATCCTAGATCTGTGTCTGTATCCCACAAAGCATCTCAGAGTAGGAGTGCTGATCTAGGATCTGTCCACATAATCTTATTAATTTTGTTCTAAAAGGCAAACTAATCCTAGATCAGCACTCCTACTCTGAGACGCTTTATGTTTAGGGCCACTTTCATCTCTGGCTGGTTGGTCACTGGTCAGTGTGGCATTGCCACCACCTGGTGGGAGAAGGAACATCATGAAAATACGTTAAAGATTAAAATTGAGTTGTTCAAGGCAAAACCAGTTCAATCTATTTCAGACAATGGTTCACTCAGAATGTTCAGGCTATATCTGTGTTAAAACAGACATACATACACTACAAGATTTTCCTAATGCGGTGTCCATGTAAAACTGATTTAGAATTGAAGTGTAAAAGTCTGAAATCTAAATCACTTTTATTTATTTACTTAGGCTACACTTTGCAGTGTGTGTGTGTGTGTATTTTATGAGAATTCTTGATCATCATGAAACCAATTGACTGTCAGCATATGGTCAAAATGATTTTATGATGTACAAATGTATGCATATTTCATGAGAATTAGGATCATGAAACTCATCAAGAGAAACTGATGTTATTTCTGCTTATCAATGCATGCATCAGACCTACCCAATCCCTAATATTTCTGTGTGGAAATGCTTATCAATTTATTTTTTGTTGCTTCTTTGAGTATCCATCAGACGGTGCTATTGATTCATAAGCCATTGCATTTACCCAACTCACACCTCAAACTTGCATATGTGGAAAAGAGCCACCTCAGAAATCAGTTGCTTTGTGCGTAGAAAAATTGATGCAAGAATGTACAGTTGTGGCAAAAACTTTTGAGAATGACACATTCATTTCCACAAAGTTTGCTGCTTCAGTGTCTAGATAATTTTGTCAGATGTTACTATGGAATACTGAAGTATAATTACGAGCATTTCATAAGTGTCAAAGGCTTTTATTGACAATTACATGAAATTGATGCAAAGAGTCAATATTTGCAGTGTTGACCCTTCTTTTTCAAGACCTCTGGCAATCCGCCCTGGCATGCTGTCAGTTAACTTCTGGGCCACATCCTGACTGATGGCAGCCCATTCTTGCATAATCAATGCTTGGAGTTTGTCAGAATTTGTGGGTTTTTGTTTGTCCACCCGCCTCTTGAGGATAGACCACAAGTTCTCAATGGGTATAAGGTCTGGGGAGTTTCCTGGCCACGGACCCAAAATATCGATGTTTTGTTCCCCAAGCCACTTAGTTATCACTTTTACCTTATGGCAAGGTGCTCCATCATGCTGAAAAAGGTATTGTTTGTCACCAAACTGTTCCTAGATGGTTGGGAGAAGTTGCTCTCAGAGGATGTGTTGGTACCATTCTTTATTCATGGCTGTGTTCTTAGGCAAAATTGTGAGTGAGCCCACTCCCTTGGCTGAGAAGCAACCCCACACATGAATGGTCTCAGGGTGCTTTACTGTTGGCATGAAACAGGACTGATGGTAGCGCTCACCCTGTCTTCTCCGGACAAGCTTTTTTCTGGATGCCCCAAACAATCGGAAAGGGGATTCATCAGAGAAAATGACTTTACCCCAGTCCTCAGCAGTCCAATCCCTGTACCTTTTGCAGAATATCAGTCTGTCCCTGATGTTTTTCCTGGAGAGAAGTGGCTTCTTTGCTGCCCTTCTTGACACCAGGCCATCCTCCAAAAGTCTTCACCTCACTGTGCGTGCAGATGCACTTACACCTGCCTGCTGCCATTCCTGAGCAAGCTCTGTACTGGTGGTGCCCCAATCGCGCAGCTGAATCAACTTTAGGAGACGGTCCTGGCGTTTGCCCGACTTTCTTTGGCGCCCTGAAGCCTTCTTCACAACAATTGAACCGCTCTCCTTGAAGTTCTTGATGATCCGATAAATGGTTGATTTAGGTGCAATCTTACTGGCAGCAATATCCTTGCCGGTGAAGACCTTTTTGTGCAAAGCAATGATGACGGCACGTGTTTCCTTGCAGGTAACCATGGTTGACAGAGGAAGAACAATGTTTCCAAGCACCACCCTCCTTTTGAAGCTTCCAGTCTGTTATTCGAACTCAATCAGCATGACAGAGTGATCTCCAGCCTTGTCCTCGTCAACACTCACACCTGTGTTAACGAGAGAATCACTGACATGATGTCAGCTGGTCCTTTTGTGGCAGGGTTGAAATGCAGTGGAAATGTTTTTTGGTGGATTCAGTTCATTTGCATGGCAAAGATGGACTTTGCAATTCATCTGATCACTCTTCATAACATTCTGGAGTATATGCAAATTGCCATCATACAAACTGAGGCAGCAGACTTTGAAAATTAATATTTGTGTCATTCTCAACTTTTGGCCATGACTGTATGTATATTACACAGATGCATTTTGTGTGTGTGTGTGTGTGTTTTAAGTGCAGATACACTACCATTAAAAAGTTTGGGATCAAATCGAAATGTCCTTGTTTTTGATAGATAAGCACATTTTTGGTCAATTAAAATAACATCAAATTGATCAGAAATACAGTGTAGACATTATTAATGTTGTAAATGACTGTTGTAGCTGGGAACAGCTGATTATTTTATGGAATATCTACATAGGCGTACAGAGGCCTATTATCAGCAACCATCACTCCTGTGTTCCAATGGCACGTTGTGTTAGGTAATCCAAGTTTATCATTTAAAAATGCTAATTGATCATTAGAAAACCCCTTTGCAATTATGTTAGCAGAGCTGAAAACTGTTCTGATTAAAGAAGCAATAAAATAATACCCGCAAAACACCAGTCTCAACGTTAACAGTGAAGAGGCGACTCCGGGATGCTGGCCTTCTAGGCAGAGTTCCTCTGTCCAGTGTCTGTGTTCTGTTGCACATTTTAATCTTTTATTTTTATTGGCCAGTCTGAGATATGGCTTTTTCTTTGCAATTCTGCCTAGAAGTCCAGCATCCCGGAGTCGCCTCTTCACTGTTAACGTTGAGACTGGTGTTTTGCGGGTATCATTTAATGAAGCTGCCAGTTGAGGACTTGTGAGGTGTCTGTTTCTCAAACTAGACACTCCAATGTACTTGTCCTCTTGCTCAGTTGTGCACCGGGGCCTCCCACTCCTCTTTCTATTCTGGTTAGAGCCAGTTTGCGCTGTTCTGTAAAGGGAGTAGTACACAGCGTTGTACAAGATCTTCAGTTTCTTGGCAATTTCTTGCATGGAATGGCCTTCATTTCTCAGAACAAGTATAGACTGACGAGTT